>NC_080187.1:92831137-93435512 GCF_030028045.1 Hippopotamus amphibius kiboko
TTTCGCATTTAGATCATTAATACAACTAGAGTCCATTATGGTCAGGATCCATTTCTACTTTTCTCAATATCATAACAAATTTTCCCAGCACTACTTGTCAGGCAGCCCATTTTTACCCATTCTTTTGTTCAACCTTTTATATGTACTTAATTTCCCTATGTGTGAGGATTTATTTTTGAATTATCTGAAGTTTTTTTTTTTTTTCTCCATAAATCTATACTTTTAAATACTATGTTTTTGCAGTGTGTCCAAAAATTTGTTTGGGTAAATTCCCAGTCTTGGAGTTTATTTAGTTACCCATAAACTATAAATTATTCCATGTTTATTTTTTACAGAGTTTGTTGAGTTCTTAAAAAAAATTCAGGTAAAATTCTAATGAAGATTGTTTTGAATAGCAGATTGATTTGGGATAATTGTTCTACTTGTATGTCATAATTCCATCCTTGAATTTTGCATATTGCTTCATTTAGATTTTTAGTTAAATTTTTATATTTTATTATTTCTAAACAGGTAGTATCTAGACAGAATTCAAAAGGACAAACAGTATATCTATATTAACAATTCTACGTATTCTTTCTTCTCCTCCCTACTGGCAGCTACCACTATTAGATTTTTCTGTGTTTTTCCAGAGGATGTACATTTTAGTTTCTGAATGCCATAAATTTTAAACAGTTATTGATATTGTTATTGGGTTTATGTTCCATCAACAGATTAATTTTAGGAGGATTGTGTTTTGTCATGTTGAGGTTTTTGGGGTTTTTTTTGTAAAGTATACAATGTGATTTTTTTTTCTTATTTGTAATGTATATATGGCAATATATCCCAATCTCCCAATTCCATGTTGAGTTTTTTTGATCCAATAATATGCTTTTCTGTTTATTTAAGTGTTCAAAGTTTTGTGTCTTTAACAAATTTTTCACATCTTCTTTAGGTTGTTTGTAGGTATTAGCACTTCTATTCTTATTGTAAATGGGCTCTTTCCTTCTACTATCTCTTCCTACACAGGGTTTAGCAAAATTCTTTTCTATAAAGGGCCACTTAGTAAATATTTTAGGCTTTGCTGGCCAGACAACTTCTGATGCCCTTGTAGTGCAAAAGCATCAATACACAAGTTTTAAATGAATTGTGTGATTGTGTTCCAATTTAACCTTTTTAATTAAAAGAGCACAGTGTGACAGATTTGCCCCACAGGCCTCAATTTGCCTATTCATGTTATAATGACCTGTTGTTTTTAATATGAGAAAGCTATTGATTTCTGAATATCAGTTTTATTCTGTCATCACCTTAACAAATTCTTTCATTGTTGATAGCACTTTTTTCTTCTGTCCCTGTGTTTGCCAATGAAACAATTATATGATATGTAACTAGTGATAATTTTATACCTTTTATTTTTTATACCACTTCCATTAATTTTAATTTTATACCACTTCCATTACAATTTTATACCTTTCATTTCTTTCTCTCATCTATTTACAATGTTTAATACCTGCAAAATATGTGAAATAATTTTTTTGAGCAGTCTTTTTGTATATCTTTTCATAGTGGGAATACTGCTAGTGTTTCTCAGTAAGCATGCTGTTGACTTTGGGAGCGAGATATATGCTTATATTCAGAAATGCACGTCTGTTATTTTCTTTGGAGTGTTAATGAAGAATGAAGGATGTAAAATTTTGTCAAATGCCCCTTTAGTATCTATGAAGATATTTATCCTTAAACCTTGTAATATGATGAATTATAATAATAAATCCCTACTATTGAATTAGCCTTGCTTTCTTGGAATAAATCCCTTTTGGCATAGATTACTTTTTTTAATTAATAGTAGCTGGATTCTCTTTGCTAACTTTTTTTTTTAGTAGTTTCACATTCACATAGTTGCAAATTTATCTGAGGTTTTGGCATGAAAATTATACTCAAATTATTAGAAAAATACTTGGAAGCTTCCTCTCATTTGTATCCAGAGAAAGTTTTTTAAAGCTTTGAGATGACCTGTTCTTTAAAGATTTTAATATAATCACTCTTTAAAAGCTTTGTAGCATGGTAATATTTGGATACTTTCTCCATTTTGTTTTAGTTTTTCTTTGTAAGGGACTTGAACATTTTTCATTATGTTAATTTCCATATAATTTATATATTGTTGCATTGTGTATCATGGATATTTTCATTGTCAGTTGCTGCAAAGCAATATTCATTTTCTCCATTGTTTCTGCATGTCAAGAGTTTAGGAGTGGCCTAGCAGGGTGGTGTTGGATTGCAGTTTCATGAAAGAGTGATCAAGATGTCAACCAGGCCTGCAGTATCCTTAAGTCTCATCTGGGGCTGGAGGATGCACATGCAAGGGAGCTGACTCTCGTGGCTGGCAAGTTGGCGATGACTATTGGCAGAAGCATAATTTCTCCCCCAACTGGATCTCTTTGTAGGATATTTGGTGTCCTCAGAACATGGCAACTGGCTTCCTCCAAACTGGGTAATACAAGAGAGAACTCAGTGGCAGTGATTATTTTTTATAACTTGCCCCCAGAATCAAATAATATCTTTTGCATCATAGTTTATTCATTACAAGTAACTTACTAATTCTGGCTCACATTCAAGGGGAAGGAAATCACCTTCTGAAGGGAGGAATGTCATAGAATTTGGGGGCATATTTATTTACTTACTTATTATATTTTATTTTTATTTTTTTGACCGCACCACATGTCTTGTGAGACTGTAGTTCCTCCATCAGGGATTGAACCCATGCCCTTGGCAGTGAAAGTGTGGAGTCCTCACCACTGGACCACCAGGGAATTCCTTGTGGGCATATTTCAATCCAGCACAGTATATTGTCTGTTCTATAGTTTGCTCAGTTAGTGCTGATAGAAAGCAAAGCAATTACACTGCAAAAATGTATCTTGTTCAGTGTTAATGGTTTTAAGAATTTGAGGAGTCTTTCAGTTCTTTATGGAGATAATCAAATCAAATGCAAGAAATGGCAGTTTTACACTTCTGTAGTCAATTTTTACCTCATGTTCCTTTTCACTATTTTCTGCCACAACTTAGAATTTTATAATTTATAAACAGGTGATAGTGATGATAGTATTGAAGATATTATTGTTTATATGCATGTTTATTTTAATGTGTAGGAAAGCTTTCTTGAGCCCTTCAAAGACCAAAATGTTTCTAAAAGCCTGTTATGCTGACATTGATGTCTATGACAATCTCAAAATGATACACTTTCCAGTAATAGGGGAAAGATGTGGAAGACATATATAATAATATCAAAGCAAAGTACTCATCTATAAAGAGTTTTATAAAAATACTCAGTATAATTTGAAATATGGTATAATGGAAAGGAAGTTATAAAGTACCACCGTTATACATCATTAACTATAAAGACAAACAATTATATACATTGTAAACCAGCAGATAACTTCTGCTGCTATGATTTTTGTTTCTTTACTGCCTCACGTGGAAGAGAAAAATCAATTAAAGCTAGTAGCTCATGTCTTTATTAAAATGTTGCGTGTAAAAACAGCTTGGGTATGGTGTTCTAGGGAGAGCAAGGAAGTTAAAAAAAATTATAGGCACAGGATATAGAGGCAGCAAGCCCAGGGTCATAAGCCTGCAGCTGTTGTTTGAACAATTTTGTTTTAGGGTAGAGAGGAATAGTTGGGGGCTAAGGTTTTGAAAATATTTTAAGCATAACTCTTTTACCCCCCTCCTTCCTGACACATACTCAATTTGTAAAACGTATTTTTATCTGCACTTCATTTTTTGGTAATATAATCCATTCCCATGGCTTTAAATTTTATCTCTGACTTTGACTCCCACATGTTATGTGTTAGTAAAGACCATTTCTCTGAGCTCCAAACCCATCCATATATCCAAGCATCTGACTCATGGGTGTCCCACAGTCATGTCTTTCTGTATACTCTCTGATCACCTTATATGTCAGTCACCTCATTCTGTGCTCTGTCATTGCTCACCTTCTAGCTTTTCTTGTAGCATTGCTCCCCATCTCTATTTCATTTATATAATTATTATACCTGTTTTCAGTCTCCTTTAGTACAATGTAAGCTTTATGAGAAAAGGTACTATACCTACTTTAATATTGCATTTTACCACCTGATGAAATAGTTACCCTATAGATATCTATTTAACATTTTTTAAGTATTGGAATTAGTCATTTTGAAGAAATGACATATGAAGCTTGGAGCTGGCTACTGAGTTACTTCTCTGGAACCATAAGGGCTATACAGATTATATGTTGAAAAACACTCATTTGGAAAAGCAACACACATAAAACTTCTTTTTAAAAGATTGACATAATCATTCATAGTCTTTAGAATGTGATTAAAATTAAGAAAAAGGCTTTTATATTTATCTTCATTTTTACCACTGTGATACTTTTCATTTCTTTGTGTAATCCAAGTTTATGTCTCATATCACTGCTTCTGCCTGAAGGATGTCCTTTGACATTTAGCACAGTGTGCTGACAGTGAATAAGCTTTAGCTTTTCTGAGAGGTAGTTCATATTTATTTTCAAAATATAATTCTGCGTTGCCAATCTTGTTTTCCTTCAAAAATTCAAATATGCTGCTGTGTATTCTTGTTTTTCTAGCTTGCATAGTTTCTGAGAGATATGCTACAATTTTTTTTTCTTATATTAGCGTGACTGAGATGTATCTTGTTGTGTACATGTGTTTTTCTGTTTGATTTGGTTTGTTTTGTTATTTTTCCTGTTTAATGTCTTCTGAGTTGCTTGGTTCTATGATGTGCTATCATTGTTTTGGAAAATTTTCATCCAGTTTCTCTATTGGTTCTTTATGTGCACTGAAAAACACTCATGATAAATTATTTGGTATTGTTCCACAACTTTTTTTTTTTTTTTTTGTCACACTGCTCTGCATGCAGGATCTTAGTTCCCTTACCAGGGATCAAACCTGTGCCTCCTGCAGCAGAAGCACAGACTCTTAACCACTGGTCCCCCGGGGAAGTCCCTGTCCCACAAGTCTTGATGCTCTGTTCTTTTCTTTTTAAAAAAACATTTTTTTTTTTTTTTTACCTTCTTAACTTTTATTTCTCTCCATGTTTCAGGTTGGATAATTTCTACTGACACTTCTTTGATTCTTTACTCTTCTGGGTCAGGTACCCGCATGTGTTCATTGAAGGAAAACTTCAATTCATATATTTTGTTTTTACTTTTAGCATTTGACTTTTACTTATAGTTTTCATCTCTCTGCTAAAGTTCTCCATCAATTGTAATATGTTATCCACTTTTTCTACTAGATCTTCAAGAGATTTCACAATTATTTTAAAGTTTCCTTATTTTAAAGGCACAACATTTAGGTCACCTGTGAGCCTGGTTCTATCAATTATCTTGTGTCTTAACAAAGATTTTTTTTTTCTCTTTCTTGTATGCTTTCTAATTTTTTATTGAATGCCAGACCTGAATACCTGGAAGAACAGAGACTAAGGCAAATAGTATTTATGCCTGGAAATAGGCATACCTATTATTGTGACAGGCTGTTAGTATGAAGGATTGAGGTAATCTGGTCAGGAGTGAGACAACATGCCATCTTGATATTCAATGATTATTTTAAATTATTTCTTTTGACTTTCATATATGGCAGGAATTCCTTCCCTCTATGTTTGTTCTTTTTGGAATTCTGGCTAATAGGTTTTCTATAACATCAGTGATGTGATGAACTTGATAAAAATAATACTTTAATAGTTTTTGTTGTTGTTTTGGCTTTTTTCTATTGTTTGCTTAGAAGCAGTACTATTTCCCACTTTCTACATCCTAGATGAAAGAAGAAAGCTCATAACATATTTTTTCCTGGAAAGATATTTTATAAATACAATTTTAAAATACCTTGTTGTGTAAGAAGAAATAGTAATTACTTCCACATTTCAGTAGGCCTTGTCTTATTTTCTTACTACCTCTTCAAACCAGCTTTTGTTGAATCATAACCACAATCAAATAAACCCAAAGTTCCTTCTTTCTCACCTATATCTTTAAATAATGCAAAGGGAAATGACAATGAATAACTTCATTCTGGGAGAGTTATTAAACAAAGAGAATCATCAAAAGCTAATTGATGTTTTTTCTCAGCTGTATTCCTTGCGATTTTCATTGCATTTCTCTTTCTGGTCATTCTTGACCCAGGCTGTTATACCCTAATATTTCTGCACCAAAGACTTCAAAATACCAAAAAAACTCCAAAAACAAAACCAAAAAATCCCATTAGTCCCTCTGTTCTATAGTGTCCAGCTCTGTGATTCCATGTTATTTATGATATCATCATATTCGTGGATTCTTAATTTTTTCACCACTAAAAACGTAAGCATGTATCTGTGAGTATAGAACTTTGTACTTTCTGCATTCATCTAAGCTCTTTTCCTTAAGATGTTATTTTGTTGTTGGAATCTGATGTTATAAATGTATTGGAGTACCAATAAGAGCCTGGAGGTTGAGATAAGAGCATGTACCACTTTCTATTTTACTTTCTTCTTTTATTAAGCCCAGATAAGCATTTGGGGCTTCTATTTGGTGTTTTCTTCCCTGGGGGTTCCCATGCCTTATAGAATATCCTAAATAGTACAAGGCTGAGAGACAAATCCGTCTATCAAGGCTTTGAGCTAACATCACTTCAAAAAGTAATCTTCAGACTTCAGAAACTTTGACAAACTGTGTAATGCCCATATATTTTTAAGTTGATACCTGAATTTTATTTACTATTTGTAAATAATCATAAAAAATTCTCTTGTAAGAGTACTGTGTATTTGTGTGTGTGTGTGTGTGTGTGTGTGCTTAAAATATATTTGTCAAGACCTCTTTACCTTTAGCTATAGCTCATTCAATTTATGGGAAAATGTTCTCATTAATTGGTGAAATTAATCCTCATTGCCAAACCAATCATCAAATCAAATTTACTGTCAGAGAAGACTGATTTCATTTTTTTAGTTTAAATGAACTGAATATTCATCACAGGTACAGACATCTGTGTGTTCAAGTCTGAACTCTTCTAAAATAGGTAGCTGGATGGCTAGCTGGGCAAGAGGGCATTGAGTCTTGCTATTAATAGTTTATCACCTAGATGATTCATGAAAAGTGTCTTTGGTGCCACACATGTTTGTTGTTGTTTTATTTTGTTTTGTTGTTGTTGTTGTGTTCATCCAGGACAATATTAGGTTTTGATTTTGTAAATTGGGGAGGACGTCCTTTGTGAAAGGCAAGTGGGAAAGGGAAAAGAAAGGCAAAGCTGAGACACTGTTGCAGGCATGATGAATTTTAATTTTAGATAAATTATAAATGGATGCATATTGATATTGAAGATCTGAAAAATGTTCCACTTAAAATTGGTGGTTCCTCCTTTCCATCTGGCATGCATTTATTATGTTTAGGAGTTTGTGTACCCTAGTCGAAAACTGCTATTTTAGTTTACTTCAAGGTAGATAATAATCTGAAAAGAATGCCTTCCACTTGTTTTCAGGCCCAAGTTTACTCAATCCTAATGGCAATAATGAACTTTACGGAGGGCTTACTCTGTGCCAAACAATAGTATATGACACACAGCAGCTGTATGAACTTGGTGGTATCATTACCTACATTTTAGTGTAGTAAACTGAGGCTTAGAAATACTAATAAGTAACCTGATCAAGTTAACAGACCTACTAAGTGTTGGAATTTAGGTAGTTTGACCCCGGAACCCAGGTGCCCACAGGCTATGTCTCCCACAGGAGCATTTCCTAATTACCTCAACAGGCTCTTTTTCCCTTACTGTGTGGGTTGATATGATGTAGAGCAGTGCACCTCAAACTTTAACGCACATGTGGATCACGTAAGGAATTTAAAAAAAAATGCACATTCTGTTTCAGTAGGCTTTTGACAAAGTCTGAGATTCTGTCTGAGAAGTTTCAGGTGCAGTTCTCTTATCCTAGGTCTCCGCTCTGAGTGGCTCAGTGGTTCTCAATCCTAAACGCACAGCAAAGTCTCCTGGTTTTGTCCACCTCTGAAATTTGGGAATGGAGCACAGACAACTTAATTTTATAAAGCTCTCACAGGTTATTCTGGAGAGCAGGCAGAGTGAGAAAGCACAGTTAAGGTTTTATAATTTTTTTGTATGTTTACCAAGTGATTCTAATATAGCCTTCTCTATGCCTGGAGAAGCATAGGTTTAGAGCAGGTGTTATGATTGCTTTTCAATTGTATGTAGTATTTTGAGATTTTTCTCCAGTTTTCCTTCTTATCCCTAAATAAACTATTTACACCTTAAAAATAAGACCTACAAAATCCTGTTGAATCTTCCTACCAAACGAAAGAACTCAGCAAGATCTCATTCATTGTGTACTGTATTTATTAATTTATTTATTCAACATATATTTACTGTGCCAGCAATTTTTTAATATCAAACACTATAATAGAAAATTAAAGGTGTAAACACAGTCCTTATCTTAAAACAACTCACACTCTAGTAAGGGTAGAGAAGGAAGTAAAAATACCCTTTCCCTAAGTATGCATAGATGTGTTCTGAAGAGATTTTGAAAGGATGTCAGAGGCTCTATGGAGAAGCACCCAGTCTAGGAAATTTATCCTGCAATTAATGGAGTAAATAGATCTAGATTCAGAGACCAAGTGTAGGTTCATTTAAATGAGGCCCCTTGAAACAGCTATTGAAAAAAAAATTTTTTTTCTAAACCTAGTGACTTTCTTAGCCCAAGAGATGTTGAACTGGAAGTCAAAACACCTCTTATGAAAGGGGTACAAAATTAAAAATACTACTTATGTTACAGAATCAAACTTGGATTTACTTGTAGGTGCATAGTAAAGCTTATCTACTGACTCCTGGTTGTGATAAAAGAAAATGCAGCGTTTATTGTAAGGTACCAAACACAGAGGCCGGGCAGCTGATGTTCAAAACACCCCCACTCCCTGGTGGATTTCAGGGAAAGGTTTTTTAAAACAGGGGGAGGGGGAGGGTTGTATAATGTGTGATCAGCTTGAGGTCATTCTTCTAACTGGTTAGTGGGGCGATGATCAGGAGTCAATATTATCAACCTTCTGGTTCCAACCAGTCTGGGGTGTATGTGCCTGTAGTTAGAATATAATTAACTTCATCCACCTGCAGAGAGTTTCAGTATCTGCTAAACAGCTCAAAGAACATGGCTCAGAATATTATCTATAGTTCTTGAGAAGGAACTAAAGGTCCTTGACTTTGTTTAAGGGCTAAACGATTGTTATTGTCTTCTGCTTGACTGTTTTCTTTGTTTCTGCCTCTCCTCACTTCTCTGATTAAGTTCATTCTTTTGAACTAGGGGAAGGCGTAGGAGGCTAAAGCTCTTCTACAAACAAGAGGCAGGTGGACGAAAAGCTGACGGGAAGGGGGTCTGTCCCTGGAAGGCCCCTTGGGGTCCTCCTAGGTCATACTTGCTAAGTGAATATAATTCACCATCCACGTGAGTCTGTAAGGCAGCTTCTTTAATAGCACAGGCAAAATACTTTTCTGTAAACATTTTGGCATCATTCAATATAGGCCATCTGTGCATACTTCTGTGAGAAAATAAAATGCTTTTAATTGGTGGTTTTCTGTTTAAACACCTCTGGAGGCCTAAACTGTTTAAAAATAAATGCATTGAGGTTATATAGTCAATACAGAGCTGTTGTAGATAGTACAAAATAAAACAACAGAAAAACACCCTCTAATCGATAGAACAGATATAATGAGGATGTCATCTCCGTTTTTTCTTCAAATTAAAGATGTTGCACAAGGCTGTGTTTCACAGCCTGTAGCAAAAGCTGCTTCATAATATAATCAAAAGCATATTGTCCCAGGGGTCAACATTTCCAAATTCCTATGATATGGACAGATCTATTTATACAGCAAACATAATCTGTGCTCTTCCTCTACAAATACCAAAGCCATTTCGGAGGTATGTGGAAAGTCTGTGATCACCTCTCAATTTTTGGTGGGTTCTTTTAGATTAACACATTTGCCCTGACTAGTTAACTAGAAAATTGTCCCAAATAAGATCATAAAAATATAAATAAGAACCCCTTACTTTGTACCAAGGAACATATTTTCACATCCATATATCCTTTCGTAACTTGAGGTAAAAAGGCTACAGCTGAGCTCCTGCCCGCCCCCCGTCCACAGGCTGCACCTACCCTTAGTCCCACGGTCCCACGTCCTGGGCACGTGGTCTCTGTAGATAAAGAATGCAGAGTCTTCCTTTCTGTGTCTGGAAAGCTAGGTTTACAATGATAAAGGTGAGTGAGGCATTAAGGCTGTTTTCTGAGCACCTGAGACCAAGTCAGTTTCTCTCCAGTTGCCATCTAAATACCTACCAATCCGTTAACTTAATTATTGTTTAAAAAAGTCAGCCATGTTAGTGTGTGTATTCTTCTTTTCTGATGAGTGTAACTACATACCAGGCTTATTGGACTTTTATAAGTTACTCTCGAATGTCAGTTTTGAGTGTGCTTCCTTTTACTTTTTGGGCTAGGTTGCATTCTGCCTCCCACCCCCAGCTTCCCAAAGATGCCCGTGCCTTAATTCTAGAACCTATGGATGTGATCCTACATCAAAAAAGGAAAATCTTGCAGATGTGATTAATTAAGGACCTAATGATGGGTCAGTCACCCTGTGTTCCAGGTGGGCCCATGTAATTCCTAGGATCTGTGTGAGAAGGAGGTAGAGGGGCAAGGTTAATAGTAGGAGATGTGGGGAAAGAAGCAGGAGGGAGGAGTAGGAGAGGAACGGGATATGTGGCCGAAATGCCCTCAGACTCTAGATGCTGAAAAAAATAAGGAAATCTCTGTTTCCTCAAAGTCTCTCGAAGGAATCAGCTCTGCTGACGCCGTGGCTTTAACACCTGAAGACTGTTTTTGGATTTCTAACCTCCAACTGTAAGGTAGTAAAACTGTTTTTTCAAGTCACTAAGTTTGCAGTAGTTTGTTACGGCAGTAATAGGAAACTAATAACCCAGTTGTAGCATAATTAGTTACTCGAGTCATGTAGATTAAATGAAGTGAAAGAATGAATTTAATCTCAAGTGCTAACCTAAAAATGTAGCATAGGGACAGGAGGAGGTTTCTCCGTAGCTCTCCGTAGCTTAAGTGTAACTGTCCTGAAGATTACTGAAACAGGAAACAGAAACGTCCAAAGGGACTTTTCAAACCTCTTATTAGCTTTAATGTTGATTTCTCTTGAGGGGAGGAAAAGTAGGGGCAAGCTTTCACTTTTTGCAAGAGAGGTAAGAAAGAAATGTGCACATTCAACACAATGTTTACTGGATAGTGTGGTACAAAGACTGAAAAAACTCATAGAAATGGAAACATACATGTGGTTTTCTCTGTGGAGCAGGTTAGGGTTGACTGAAATTCTACATAATCATATGGTATAAGATGTGGTTCTGCCTATTGTCAAATGTTGTCAATGTGGCTTGTATTACTAGAAGAAATACAGCTCATTCAGATGAAACAGATTTTGAATGTGAGGGATTTACTAGACCTCTTAAAATTTTCATTTTTGTGTTAACTTTGTTACTAAAGGGAAGTTCTAGTATAAATTACTAGCAACACTTCTAAAGGTGGTGGTATTATGAGATACTGTTTTTGGTTAATACAAATTATCATCTGTAAATGTATGACCCATCCCAAATTTGCTCTAAAAATACTTAAGTTTATAGGGTTTAAAATTTAAGTACATGAAAGAATATAAGGTAGAAATTACATGAAGAGAATTCTCTGTGAATCATGATAGCAGCTTGGTGGTGCTGTTTGCACAGTCACCACCAAACCAGTGCAAGGGTTCTTGTCTGAGCATGTGAAAGGTTTTTCCTTTTAAACATACTAAAAATCAGTTTCTCTTGGCTTTTTACAATATCCAATGCAAAATAATTAAATCCTATGTCATAATATAACTCCTCAGTTTCTAAACGTGAGATCATCAGAAAGGACAAGTTTTCAACTGTTGCTTCAAAAAAAAAATTAAAGGAAAATTCAAAACATACTCAAAAGTAGAGTACTATAATACTGCAGTGTTCCAGCATGAATGGCCATCTACTCATGGCCTCTTTTGTTTCATCTGTTATCCCTTTCTTTCCAACTACTCTCAGCCTGCTAGATCGCCGGTTTCCACTCCAGACCTATTTAATCATTCTAATTGCTTCAAAGTTCTTCAGCTGATTCTGATAATCAGCTTTTAAAAATTATCTTAAAGAAACTTTCCTCTTTTTTTTCCTTAGCTTTTTTTAGTTATTTTGTTAACCACGTGATTGTTTTCCATATTACTGTTTAATTTCTTTTTGAATACCAAATATGTAACAAATCCTTTAGACAGGATGACAAAGAACCTATTACAAATTTTCTATCTGTGCAGATTGATAGTTCTTAAGCAAGTGATCTTTTCTACTAAACTGCTGAGATTTTAAAATGGACATCTATTTAAAAATACGTAAGAATAACTTAAGAGCAACAGGGTTGATGATTTAAAATTCAAATTTAGAACAATAAACAGTTGACTTAATTACCAGTTTCTTAAAGCACTAAATTGTCCAAATTAGAACCATGTCTATTGTAATATTTCAGGGCAATTACTGAAGTCATGGTTTCCTGTGGACCAGGGCAATGTAGAGACTGTGGCTTTTGTAATTCAGAAGCTCTTGTTCAATTTTCGAAGCCTAGGTGTTAGATCTGATGGGGAGCTCTGTTCATTCAGCCAGCGGGAGCAGTCTGAGGCAACTCTGGGAAGGCACCTCCTTGAAGCTCGCTGTTACTACCCAAGTAGAAACCCAGACAGACCCTTTAGTACAGACTTCTGGGCTGTCTGCCATGTGTAGAGGGAAAGGAACAGAATTTTTCTTCTCCCACTGGGTGTAAACCTGCTGTTCTTAAAATTGTGTCTGAAGTATGTTCCCTCCTTTCAACCAGATGAGGTAATTCAACTACCAGAGTAACCCTCTTATGTTTGGATACTTCCTGCCTAAAATGATCTGATGGCTTTTCATTATCATTCAGATAAAACCTAACATTTTTAACACAGCTTCATGAATCCTCTATGAGCGGGGTGTGCTTCTCTTGACCTCCCTTGAATCTTTAGGTACCCATCTATTGGACTGCTTCCTGCTTCTGAAATACAAATGGTCTTTTCTCCACCTAAGACCCACACTTATGCCATTGTCCCCGTGTGGCCCTTCTGTTATCTAAGAAATGATTGTCCTGGTGCATTTTGAATCATAAAGGAGTGGGCAGAGATGAGAAAGCACACTTGGCAAGCTGGAGGAAGAGGAGTCGAACCGCTTGACAGAGACTGAGGATGAATGCATGTGTGTTCCTGCTTCCCACTACAGCTTTCTGTTAACCCCAACCCCAGCTCAGTTTTCCTGTTTTCTTTCTCCTTTTTCTCCCTGTAATGCCAAACTGTGAATTAAGGCTGAGGTTATGGGCCTTGTGACTATGTATTCTATTACTTCTGTTACCTGACCTTCCTGCAGGAGAGGAACTGTCCTTTGCTTTTGTCTCCTTGGGAATCCTAATCATTTGGAAATAAGTCAGATAACATGGTCAGGTTGTTGCCCCTCCCTTCCATTCTAAAAACAAAGTAAAACAAACTTTATTTCTTCTGTGCTTTTGGATTCTGGGACTCCATTCTCTGGCGCATCACTTTTAAGACCTTTGACTAGCTGTTCTATGCTTTGGCATTGAACTATTTGCTGGCGATTGAATGGTGTGTACTTACATATACATCATGTTTTCTTAATTTTTGGCCATCTAATATATTTTCTAATCTTACCGATATTACTCAAAGTGTATCTTAAATACTTGCTTAATAAGGCAGTGCAAAATGAAGGTGTAGTAATTGTGCTCCTGAATGTGGCTACTAGAAATCACTACTGCCTTTAATCAAATAAGCTGCTTCCCTATCTAACTTCACTAAAAGTTGATGAGTCCGTGGCCTGTGAGTGTCCTGACCTGGCACACAAGCATGTAGTCAGTCCTCACAATTGTGTCTTCATGGTTTCATTGAAGGATAGCAGGTTGCTTCTTAAAATACAAGATCTTTTTTATATTGTAAAATAGTTCTTCTACCTAATGCAAAATCTTGACCTCTTTACATGTATACTCATGACCATAAGCATTAGAGTGAATTTTTCTCACTATCGTAATTGGGACTTTTACACAGAAGCTTCTCTAATATGGATATAAAATTCTAAAATTCCATGCACGGTGTTTAAAACATATATCAGTTTATTTCTAACATAGTTTCTGTCTCTTGCCATGCCTCAAGCATGGTGAGCATAAAACAATTATTAGTAAACCATGCTGAGTTACCTTTCAACTCTTGCATTCTTTCAATGTGTGGATGTCAGTTATCATCCTTAATTCTGAGATAACAAAAGTGAGATCACATGGTCAATCAAAGCTACCTAACACCATTCAAACAGACCTGTTTTTAAATCTTTCTCCTGATAAACTCTGAATTGTGTGTGACTTTTGAAATTCATGGACTTTGCTAGTTCCTCATCTGAAAAATGAAATCATCTTTAGGATCACTGTGGGTTACATGGTGGTGTGTACTTGAGTTCAACATGTGAACTTGAGTCTCTGAACTTTTCTGTGACTCAGTTTATAATCTGTAAAATGAGAGTAGCATTTATAAGAACTTACCGAGGAAGCATATTTAAGTGCTTTGCTCAATGCTTGGCACAATGTAAATGAGGAATAAGTTGGTTATTTCTACCAGTCATTAAAAATACCCATTGTCCTTTCTCCTCTGCCTCGGAGTCCTCTTGAAAGCAGTCATGGAATTTTTTTTTTTAAGTCAGCCTTTTTTCCTCCGGTGGTCTTAGGAGCAGTTACCACTAACGAGCAGGAGTCTGCAGCCAAAACTGACCACCATTCAGACCGGACTTCATTTTAAACTCCCTCAGCCCCATTCATGACTTACCTAAAATAGTGCGCACAGCCCAGCATGACTACAATATAGTAAAGTGAATTCAGATAACTAACAGGACATACCTTTTTTGATAATTTAGTGGAGGTTGTTTTAATTGCTCAGACTTTTATGGAGAAGAATTTACAAAGAATTTAAAGTTTTAAAATGGAAGCAAGATCTTTTGCTCCTAAGGCCCTTCCCTGCTAACATAGCACAGGCCTATCCTAGAAACAATTCTAATAAAAATTACGTTTTAAAGAATGGAAAGTCTTGACCTTGATGAAACATCTAGAAAAAGCTGATAACATTTCCTGAATATATTGGATATGCCAAAAGGAGAACGTCACAAGATCTATAGATGAGAATCTAAAGAATGATTGAATTTGGCAATACAGTCAGCCCTCTGTATCTGCAGGTGGATCAAAAACATTCAGACATTCCAGGGAATTTCAAAAAGCATAATTTGATTTTGCCATGCTGCTAACTGCTCACATAGCTTCTACGTTGTATTAGACATTGTCAGGAATCTAGAGATTTAAATTATAAATAATGTATGTAGGTTAGATGCAAATCCTACATTGTATAAAAGGAATTGGGCATCCATGGATTTTGGTATTCATGAGGATCTTGGAACCAATCCCCCTTGAATAGCAAGGGACAAATGTACATGGCTGACTATATGGTTAAGTCTATAATATGTTACAAATAATTGAGGAGTTGAGAAGAGACCTTTCCTTTAGTGCTAAAAAAATCTTGTGTCCCACTTTCTTCTGCAGTTGTAGAAGCGGGATTGTTGACATAAGGTGGTCTCTTATCTACGAGGTCAACAACCCAAAGCCATTAGAATCAGTGATGACATGTGTTCTCTGCAAATATCATTGAAGACAATAGCATAGGTATCTGCAGTCTCCTGGTCTACCTCTAATAATATGAATCTGACTCTCAGGGCATTCTTCGAGCATTCTGCTTAAAACCAGACAAAAAGTCATATCTATCAATATGTTAAATGATACAAAATATACGGTAAGGAAATGTTAATTAAAACATGGTAATATTTATAAACTAATGTTGCAGGCTAGGCTGACTAAACTTCTTGCACTTAAAGTTAATCTCACAACCACCCTTCTTGGTAGGTATAGATGAGAAATCTGAAATTTGAAGGGGCTTACGTCACCCATATCACACAGCCAAAAGTTGAAATCAGCTGTCAACTTGACATCTGTATGGCTCTAGAGAAGACTAAGTTCTCAGGCTTCGTGGACTCTTGGGAAACCAGTTTGAGGTCAGAGGAAGAAAATTCCAGCAGGTGACAAACAGTTTAATGCTACCTCTTCATGCTGTTAGAATCAGAGTGGCTCTGAATCTTGTTAGCATAGTGCATCAAGTCCTTCAGAACTGGCTTGCAGTCTACAGATTTAATCTCACCCCCTAATACCTTCCGTCTCTGATCCATTCAGCTCATAGTGAACTTCCCTAAGAAAGATTACTCCTATTTTTAAGCAGTTTACCAGGGTTGATACAGGTGTGGAAGAGTATGTGAATGTATGCTCCATCTGTGTTATGTGTGAGCACGTGCTTATTCGAAGAGCTTTTGCAGATAACAATTCTTCTAAGCTTACAGATTATTGAAATGTCATTAAGACCATTACGTAGAGGTTCCAAATCCAAAATAAAATTATGAATTTCTATTAATGTTACATTTGTTCATTAATGTTATATTTGTTAATGTTCATTAACATTCTTTATTAACCAAGCAAAAGGGGGGAGACAAAACAAAAAGTTTATTATTTGATCAGTTTTCAATGAAAAGTAGATTGTTGTTAAACACTTTCTGGTTTACACACAAAGTATACATATCTCGTATTTATACTACACAAACAACTAAGCTTCCGTTCATTATATTAAAATGTTTAACTTTGAACACATTAAGGAACTAGTAATAGAAATAAACTATTTTTCCTAAGAAATGTATATATAGTCTAGCTTGCTGTGCACAGATGAATCAGCTTAAAAACTAAAACAAAACTTTAAAATTCAAGCCCTTTTTAAGGTTCTACTGGAAAATGAGGTTTTCTCCACTCATAATATCTGTCAGGAGGATTTACTCAGATGTTCACTGTGAATCATGACTAAGGTGTCATTTTCTCCTTTTTTCCTGTGAAGACTCAGCAAGGATGACTTTAATTCCTTTTTAAAGCTTCCATTCTAACTAGCATGTAGAATTATCCAGAAAGAAGTTCATTCCTTCTCACCTGGGCTTCTATTTCTAAATCATGAGAGACATATTAACTCCATGATCCACACCTGTCTCAAACGCATGTTTTTTTTGGAGGAGAGAGTAATGTTTCCAACAAGCTTCCCTATCACTTTGCTTCCTGTCCTGGTAAATATTTGATAGCAGCGTCCCCTCACTCCCAAATCAAATTTGATGTGAACTTGGTGAATTCTTGAGTTCCTAATTTGAGAAACCCAGTTTGAGCCTCCACTTAAGAAAATGAATTTATCTCCGGTTATAGTTCAGTAAACCATGGAGACAAATCATACACATGCTTGAACAAATGCAGTTTAAATAAGCTCTGATATGCCATTCATATATGTTAATATATGACAGGAATGCCTGTAAAAGTGAAAACAGGTGTACCATTTGTTTATCTTTGGGATCAGCAGAATCATTTCTAGATTAACATTTCCACTCTGATCAAAAACATTTATGAATCTAAATATTTAGTCTTCAGTGTTTATAAGTGCTTTGGTAGCCTTTGAACATTGATGCAGTTGTTCGGAGTATGTTCAAATAACCAAGTTGAACCCATAGCTTATTTTTTTATGTATGAATTCTAAAGCTTTTCTGTGACAAGAGCTTTGTCTTTCTTGATCTGAACTTTGGGTTTCATTACCAAGAAAGAAGCTCTTTTCTTTATCCTGTTAAATACTTAAACATCAACTACCTCTGCTTACCCCAAGTTCCACTTCTTGACTGGTATTTTGTGCTGCCTTGTTGTGTGACAGTGGACTTTGTTCTGGTGAATATACCAGTATCTGCAGTATCTAGTACTTTGACTTATGTAATGAGGCTATGTCTGGTTTCTGTCGCAATCCAATCATTTTCATTGAAGGAATTAAAATGCCAAACTTAAGAAATTGAGTAGAAGGCAGAGGCTAATTATAAAGGAGAAAACTATGTACACAGAGACATATTTCTCTTTTCTCAGTACCCATAGAATTCCCATTACTGTTAATGGGATTTACAGGGACCCATTGAGTAGCAAATAGACTTAGAGCATTAAATCTTGGTAATTAGCAGTAATGGAAAGCTTAGGTGCATACAACTCAATAGAGTCTATGTTCTTTAATTTTAAAAATTGTCTGAATTTGACAAAGATTGTTTAAATCTGAGTATTAAATATTTACAAAAACATTTTAAAAAGACATTAAATATGCCTGACTTATTTCCTGCTAACTGTGTTTCTAATTTTGCCTGGTTGCAATAAAGAATAAAATATTTTATTACTCCTCTAGGATTATCAGGTACCATTTAAACAATACACTATTTTATGCTTATGGTGGGTTCTTTATCTTTCTAGTGTCGGGCGTAAGTCTGTGCATCCTTATTCAATTGGTTTACTTAAGTCGCGGTGGTTTACTCACGTTGCAGTACATTACATTTTGAAAATTATGTTGACAACTTTTATATTGTGAATATTATCTTTATTGAGCTCTCATGTTTCCAGTTAGATTCTCAGTAAATAAGTAAGACTAAGTAGACGCAGGAAACCTGTTAAATATGTAGTTTCCCCTAGTACAAGTTTCAAGTTTATCTCTGGTGATTAGAAATAGAGACATAAAACAAGCAGAGCATAGAGTACCCTATTCATGCAGAGAAAAAGACATAAAAAATAAATGGGTTGGCCAGTGGATGAGAGGGTATTTTAGAAATATCAAGTGAGAACAGCTGATTTTTTTTTCAGGATTCTGCATTTAATCAGAAATAAACATAGTATTTTCCTTTTCTAATAACATTTCAGTCAAGTTGACCAAGATCTGATGCATTAACTGCCTGCCTTGCATCTACAGTAAGTCCCCTACATATGAACCTTCAAGTTGTGAACTTTTAAAGATGCAAACATGCATTCCCATGTCCAGTCATGTAAGTTCATGTGTCTGGCATATATTGTCATGTGTGTGCATCCTCTACAAATGGTTGTGCTTTTGTCTACTTTACAGTACTGTATAGAGTACAGTAGTACAGTATCTTTGTTTCAAGCCCAGGATGTCCAGAAAAAAGTGTAAAAGCAGTTATGATGTAGCTGGTACTACTGTACTTTTCAAGGTACTGTACTGTAAGATTAAACATGTTTTCTTTATTTTTTGTTTTTTTTTATATATTATTATGTGTGAAAAGTATCAATGTTATAAACCTATTACAGTATACTACTAAAATAGCCAATTGTGTTGGGTACCTAGGCTAACTTCGTTGGACTTACGAACAAGCTGGACTTATAAATGCACTCAGAAAGGAACTCGTTTGAATGTAGGGGACATACTGTATTCACTTTTTAGTCGTCATATGTAATACCTCTGATGAAAGGTATAATACACAAAGCTAAACTCAAATGTCTTAAAATTATACAACTGATTTCCTTCATCTTCAATGACAATGACTGATGCAGATCTATTAGCCTGATTCCTGGTGGTGGCAGAAACAGCAAGCACTTCCATAAGCCCAGGACCTCTTGTTGGACACTTGAGGCTGAGAGAAATTGAACAAGTTAAATTAGTGGTTCCATGTCATACAGGTGTGAAAACAGTAACGTATCATTACATACATTAATTATATCAAGACTGGCATCTGTTGGGGTAGACATATTAGAGTTTAAGGGAGTATATCACTTCAACTTCTCACTGCTAAGTACAAGATATTTCTTCCACCCAACCCTAGGGCAAGAAAGTGTGATCTATTAGCCTTACAGGTGAAGAGTCAAAATTCAGTGAAGAGCATTAATGACTACCATAATTGCTTTGAAATTAGGTTCATAATGAGTCTAGAAGACCTAAATCATATAAAAAGGGCAGAAGTTCTACATCTGTATACTATGTGTACATACACATCTGCCTTCTGATCATAACTTGTAGATGAAATAATAGAAATAATTGTGGAAAGAAGGATAACAAGGTTTATAAAGGCAATTTTCAATTTTCTAAACATTAACTGTTGGCTTAATATTTAAATGGATTATGTTTCAAAAAGACGTGGGAGCACCAAAACAGAAAATGGATGTAGGAGCCAATGTGCTTAGCCTATATTCATTTACTTTCTTTTAAATAGAGGATTTATTTAGTATGGCATAAAGTTACACCAGATAAATAGGAAATCAACACTTTAAAAAACTGTTTTCCTCCTTTTTCGCTCCATAATTTTTATTTTTTTAATCACTTTACCAATATTTTTTGGCTGTCTTAAAATGAACCTCAGTCTTAGGTGCTTTTCTTCCTTAGGATGAGTTGACCAATCACAAAGTCCACACATATTTTATATGCCTAGAATTTCATTCCTCTCTTTGTGATTTTAGAAAGCTCTGTGATCCTTTTAATCATCAACTTTAAAAAAGCTGCTTATGCTGTCAGGAGCACAACTCAGAATGTTAGTCAAGGTAGGTGGTCTAAAGTTTTCTTATACCTACTTCTAAGGCACTATTTTATTCTTTTCTAAGACATTTTCTCTGGAATTATCTTTTAAAGACCTGGTAGAAGCACTACCAGTTACTACCAATTGAAGATGCATATGGTAGTAACTAGGTCTTGAATTTTTAACAAAGTTTGACTTTGAAAGTTTTATCATAACTTCTGTAGAACAGGTTATCAGACTTACCAAGCACTACATTCCATGGCTTACTTTGTTACTTCACTTGATTTTTATATTAACAGAATATGCATTTATGCTCAGGTTTGCCTGCCTCTTCCTTCCCAAAATACAACATTTATCACACTGAGTTACCACTCAAATAATCATTATCTGGGTAAAAACAATACTTAATTCAGGCTTTAGCCTACAACTTGGAGCATGGTGCCTGTTATATAGTGGGCTTCATTTAATGTTTGTTGAATGACTCGTTACTAATGTATTGGCAAGTTTAAGGCTTTTTGAGGAAATGAGCTACCTTCATCATACCTTTTCTGAGTGACTAAAATGAAAAAAACAAAAGACACGTAGAAAATCATTCATATTTACTCCCAAATTCAGTTAAGACCACCATTTGAGCAAGTATATCACCCACCATTTCTGAGACAAGAAATAGATGATGAAGGCATGTTTGCTGTGTCTCAAATTTATTGGTTTTGAAATTTCTAATTCGATATTTTGCTACAGAGTTGGGAGATACATATATTGATAGTTACAGTTGAGCAAAGAGAATGTTTCTCCCTGTGAGAAAGATTTCTCCCACTACCTAGATTTAAGTTATACTGGGCACTCAAACTAAGTTTTAACTAATTGGTAAAAGGGAATATTGGTACTACACTACTAATAGAGTTCTAGAGGATTTTGAGAAAATACATGCCAAGTCCATGAGAAAATGATTAGTGATAATATTGGCCAATAACATGTAAATATATGCATATTTTAAAGTATAATAATCATGACTTAATGTCAAAGTCATGAACATGACACTGTTTCCATCTTTTCACTATCTCTTCTCTGCCTTAATGTATATGCTCTATGAACACCTAAGTGCTTCTTGTTCCTAGAACACGCCATGATGCTTTTAACCTACCTACTATCCGTCATGCTGTCTCTTCTACTGAGAACGACCTCTTCTCTGCAATTTGCCGTTTCATCATTCAGTGTGCCAAAAGCCCCCAGGCTGGTTAGGATACCCCATGCATATTACCTGGTGTATATGTGTCTCAATTGCATCTCTACATTACTTTTATCATATTGTACATTCCTACACATCCCTACATTGCTTTCATCACATTATATTCTTTTTTTTTTTTTAATCTTAATGGAATTCTCACTGTAGGGGCAACACTGGGACTTTTATCTAGACTATACATATGAGACAACTGAGACTCAGTGATGGATCCAAGGATGTATCAAGAAGATTTTTAACAGTCTGTTCTGAATTTTTAAACATATACTATGACTATAGATAGTATTATGGTAGGATAAGCGTACATAGCAGACATACAGCTGAAGCAGTGACTTGTAGAAACTATAAATCTTCTTAAATTTTTCCATTTTAGTATGTTGTAGAAACATTTGTAGTACAGAAATAATTTGACTTCAGGTACAGATCCATATCAAAAGGGATTCTCAAAATCACCTCTTCATAGTAGTCAGCATTTTGTTATGTTTATACTTTGTATGTTTCCAGCCTTTTAGATAAACTATGGAGAGGACTGTCCTCATCTTGCATGAGGAAAAGAGTAACGTTAATGTAACTGAGAAGAGCATCATGGCCATTACTGATCATTCTGCTTACTTACCATGTGGCCGAAAAAAGAAAAAAAATTCACAAACAAAATAAAACAAAAAACAAAACAACCTCACTTTTGCAGAAAAATTGCTTTTTAATACAGTTCAGATCTTAAGTTTGAAGGGAATGGGAAAAGACAAGGTGATAACTTTAATACAAATTAGTGTAAAAACAATGATATTTTGTAAGGGAAAAATAAGTATAGGGCAAGATGAGATTTATCTGTTACCCTAACCCAGAGGTTCTGTTAATCTATAAATGATGTATAAAATATACATCATTTCCATGTAGAAATTATAGGCTGAATTTAGTAAATTAGTTTAAATTAGGTAAGTTTGAATTATCTTTCTCACTATAAGATCTTTCTTTCTCCATGCAATTAAATGAGAATTATAGTTTAAAATGTGAGTAAAAGTCATCCAGTTTATTGACACGTTATATAAATTGTTCTTGAGTTTTTTTCTGATGTGATTGTTTTCATCTCAAAGCATAAATTGATCCGAGTTCACGTGGGATTTTGATGAACCTTTAAGCCGCAAAGCTCTGATTTTACATTTTCTCTTAATATTTTTTATCAAATTCTGTATATTTATGTAAACAACCTACCATTTCTTTTTTGTAGCTCCCTAACTGGTTTATGGAAACAAAACAAATTGGCAATACTTTTCCCTAATATTCAAAACATTAGGCAATTCTGCTTTAGATTCAGGAAGAAGTTCTTTTAGTAAAGAAGGGATTCTATCACCCATTATGGGCCACAAATCCTGTAGAAACAAATACAGAAAAATTAAGTGTGCTAACACTTCCAACGTTCTTCTGCTGGGCAAAGAAGTATGCTGGTTTGAAACAACAACATCTGCAGATAAAACTCACTCCAAAATACATTCCATGTAACCTGCATTTCCCCTTTTGGGAGACATACTGAAAGTGTACTTGTATCTGCTTTCACTTTTCCTTTGATTTTAAAGCATCTGCTTAACTCTGGTCCTTCAATCCACCAGCCTGAGGATCATTTTTGCCCGGATAATTTTGATGTCTAATTGCAGTGCACAAACTAAACTCACTAACTTCCAAGTCTGTTCTTCTTACCTTTGAATTTCTCTAATAATATCACCAATTTCTAGTCACCAGGCTCCAAAATCTTTGGTCCTACTCTCTCTCCTACCTCCTTGCTCTCCAAATCTATTTTGTTGCCATCAGCACTGTCCTACCTCATTCCTGTAGAGGGTCCTTTAGTTCAGTTCTCCTGCTTTCTTGCTTCCATTTGACCCTTCTCTGTTCTCTCTCTGTGCTTACTTCTCTAAAGTCATCCAGAAAACTGCACCTTAATGTTACTCTTCTGTTTTATGAACTTTGTATTCAAGAGCATCTACTCCTATCCCCTGACCTATTTTTTAAACTTTTTTCCCTCCTATTTTTCATCCCTACACTTGTTTACTATGGATTAAACTATGCTGTTTGCTGGTCTCTGCACAAATTCTTCTTTTTCCATCTGTGGTATATTATATATCTTTGTTAGGCTTTATCCCAGTTTAAAATGCTTTTCTTTGCATATTCTTGTTTCTAAAAGATATTCAGTCAATAATGTTTTTCTTCATATACAACTTCCTTAAGAAATTGGTGCACACGTTTTGAAATTTTCATCATTGTATATTGGCAAAGAAAATCTAGTGATTTTTGCCCTAAGGACTTTTCTGATGATAACTCTGCTATACTAGTTTAGTGTGGGTTAGTATTTATCTAGTATCTTCCATCCTTTCACTTTCCCATTATTTCAATGCCCTTAGGTTTTTTGTCTGCTTTGTCTTTTGATGTGTTTCTAATATGTAGCTCACAGTTGTACTTCAAAAAATGTGTTTATATTTACACAGGGTAAGAAATCTTTGACTTTTACCCAGTCTTCATATGAAGAGAGTATAGACATGCAAAGTACTAACAGCATGCTGTATAAATGTAACAAATAACTTTGGGAGGAATGAATTACAATCAAAAGTTACAGATTTGTCACTTTTACTTGTTACTCGTACTATTTGAGGTTTGTTTAATATTCTCCAACTTGGTGTGCTCCACCACAGCATAGTTGATGCTTGTTTTAATGTACCCACATATCTACCAACATTTGCCACCCATTCCTCCTTGTGTCATTCTTTCATTGCATGTTTTATATCCTTCTCCTTAAACTGCATGCTTTATAAGACTCTCTAGTGAGATTTTATTAGTGATGTATTTCTCAGTATTTTTGTTTTGGTAAGCTTGAGGTAACACTTTCTCTTAAGCACATTAAAGATTACACTTACTTCCTATTACTCTTCTTGTTAAAAATCTGTTGTCCATCTTTTATATCTTTGTATGTTTGAGCTTTCAAGTATTGATAGGTAACTTTTTTGCCATCAGAGTCCACATGGGCATTACAGAGTACCTTCATGTAGGTTACTTTAATTCATTCTGCTTTCTATCCCTTGCCCTTCCTAAACTGAGGCGGCACCTTTTGACAATTCTGGAAAATTTTGAGGCCATTGTATTTTTAAATATTCCCTTGATATTCCAATTCTCTTATATTAAGACACCAGTTAAACATTGTTGCACCTTTTTATTCAGTTCTTTAGATCCCCTTGTCTTCCTTTCAAACTTCATCTGTCTGAATTACTTTACTTATTTAGATTTACCTTCTATTATTACTTCAGAGTTATCTAAGTTGCTTTTCATTGATTCAAAATTATTAACAGTTTTTTTATAGAAAAATTGAAGATTATACAGAGAATTTCCATATACCCCACAGCATTTTCCCATTAACATCTTAAACAGTGTGACCCATTATGATTTAATAAACCAATATGACATTATTAACTGTTATATTTTATTCCAATTTTCTTAGTTTTTACCAAATTTCCTTTTTCTGTTCCAGGGTCCTATCCAGGGCACCACATTGCATTTAGTTGTCATGTCTCTTATGGGTTCTTTTGCTTGTGGTGAGTCCTGAGACTTCGTTTTTGATCTTGAAAGTTATGAGTACGGGATAGAATCTTTGTATGATGCCCTTCTATTAGCATCTGTGTATTTCCTGCCACGGACTTAGATACTTCTCCAAGGAGCCTTAATTTGTTGTATTGGCTACCATTTTTTAAGGTCCTCTGCTGACAGAGCAAAAGTTACATGTGCTTATACTAACTCATGTGCGTGTACTTATCTATAAATAACTCTATATATTTATATCCATCTCTGTTTTAAACACAAGTTCATACTGATGTCTCCAACTTGATTTCATCACCTCATACATCATTCTAGCTGCTTCTCCCATGTTCAAAAATGGGAAGCCTGGCTCCTATCATCGGTCATCCATTTGCTTAGTTGTTCCATTCCAGTATACATGCATAAACTTGTCAGAATCGTTACCCCTACCCCTGTGGGATGACAATTTTATCAACTAAAGTACAGTGCTTTTGCGTAGGTCCTCTTGTCGCTAATATTACAGGCGCATTTACAAAGTTATTTAGATCAGCACCTTTCTTTGTCATCCCCTTCGATAGGGTCTTTCATATGTTTGTGAGATTTCCATTAGTCAGCATTGCTTCTGAGATGCCCTCCCCCACATTCCTAAATGTTTTGTGCTTTGTGTGCATTGTTTCTCTCCTAGTGCTGTAAAGTTCTTGGGTTTTAGCAAATGTATACTGTCTTGTATCTACTGTTAAGGTGGGTTACAGAGTAGTCTTACTCTTCTAAAGATGCTCTGCACTTTATTTACCCATCCCTCTGCCGTGCCCCAAGCCCCTGGAAACTACTGACCATTTTACTCTACAGTTTTGCCTTTTCCAGAATAATACATGATTGGAATTAAATTAGGTCATCTTTTCATACTGGCTGCTTTCACTTCGTCATTTAAAGTGCACTTGATGTTCCTTCATGTCATTGTGGCTTGATCATTTCTTTTAATTTCTGAATAATAAACTAGTACCTATGTACAGCAGGTTGTTTGTTCATTTACCTATTGAAAGACATCTTGGTTGCGTCCAGTTTGGGGCAATTATGACTAAAGCTGCTATTAACATTTTCAGGCGGGTTTATGTGTAAGCATTAGTTTTCAAGTCAATTGGGTAAATAACTAGGAGCATGATAGCTGAATTATATGGTAAAACTATGTGACTTTTTAAGAGCCTTCCAAACAGTCCCCTATGGTGATGGTATAGGTTTGCATTCATAGTTATTGCTCTGCATTTTCACCAGCACTTTTTTGTTTCTTTTATTTTTGCTTTTTTCGGTTTTGTTTTTTAGCCATTCTAGAAGATGTATTATGGCTAATAGGTGTGTCTTAATTTTTATTTATCTAATGCAAATGATACTGCAAATCTTTTGTTTGCCATCTGCATATCTTCTTTGAAGTGTTCAGATACTTTTTTTTTTTTAAATTGGGTGCTTTTCTTGCTGCTGAGTTTTAAGAGTTCTTTGTACATTTGATATTAAGTTATTTGTCAGATAAGTGCTTTGTTAATTTTCCCAAGCTGTGGCTTCTTTGATTCTCTCAATGGTGTCTTCTAAAGAATAGAAGTCTTTTAGTTTGAATAAAGTACAGTTTATCATTTTTTTTTCCTTTGGTATATCATGCTTTTGGTGTTGTATCTAGATAATCACTGCTGAATTCAAGGTCACATAGATTTTCTGTGTTCTAGAAGTTTTATAGAATTGTTTACTATTGAGGTCCATGAACCAGTTGAATCAGGTATTATGAAAGAAGTATGGTCTATGTCTAGATTCTACACATATATTTAGATTCTACATATATATGTCTAGATTCTACATATATATTCTACATATATACGTATGTATTTTAACGTGTGTATAGTTGTTTGACTGTAACTTATTTAAAAGCTATCCTTTCTCAACTCAATTGTCATTACACCTTCATCATATATAAATTATATTCATGTGCATCTATTTCTGGGCTCTCTATTCTGTTCCATTAATCTATATGTCTTCTTTCACCAATACCATGTTCTTTTGCTTACTCGCTTTTAAATAAGCCTTGAAGTTGGATTGTTTCGGTGCTCCATCTTTGTTCTCATTATCCTGTTGTTTATTCTGGATCTTTTTTGTATATAAATTTTAGGATTTGTTAATATCTACAAAATAGCTTACTGGGATTTTGATTGAGTTCATTACAATCTATGCATCAAGTTGGGAAGCACTGTCATATTAACAAGTGAATCTTGAAATCCATGATCACGGAGTATCTCTCCATTTATTTAGATCTTCATTGATTTTCCTTCAATAGAATTTTAAAGCTTTCCACATAGAGATACCATACATATTCTGTTACATTTATAAACATTTCATTTTTTAGTCTATAAGTGGTACTTGATTTTTAATTTCAAATTCCTAATCACTAGTGCTTTATAAAAAAACAATTACATTTTGCATGTTAACCTTACATTCTGTGACCTTACTATAATTGCTTATTGTAGGGGGTTTTGTTCAGCTCTTTGGGATTTCTTATAGAGACAATCATGTCATGTGTCAACAAAAGCTGTATTTGCTCCTTCTAGATCTGTGTGCCTTTTTTTTCTTTATTTTACTGGGGAGTACTTGCATTAAGATATGAGAGTAGTGGTGAGAAGGGACATCTTTGACTTGTTCCCTATCTTAGGGGAAAAGTATCATTTGTCACCATTAAGTACATTACCTGTAGCATTTTTGGGGTAGATATCCTTTATCGAGTTAAGGAAGTTTTCCTCTTCCTAATTTGCTGTAAGCGTTTTTCAATGAATAGGTGCTGAGTTTCATCGTACGATCTTTCTGCGTCAATTGATGGCAATTTTTCTTTTGCCTATAGATGTGATGTATTATATTAGATGTTCTTAGAACATGGGGTTAACCTGTATACCTGGAATAAATCCTACTTGGTCATGGTGTATCATTCTTTGTACACATGGTTGAATTTTATTTGATAATATTTTGAGAATTGATGAGAAATATTGGCCAGTAGTTTTCCTTTCTTGAAATGTCTTTATCTGGTTGTGGTATATTATGGCCTCCTAGAAGGAGGTAGGAAGTATTCTGTGTGTTTCTCTGAGTTTTAATTTCAATGATAATACTTCATTTTCAGGTGTTCAATTTGAATGTTTATAATACAATGATTACTTTTTTCTCATTTGTTTTGTTCTATTGTACAACTTTAATAGTATTATAGTCTGTGTCTATATGGACTCTCCTTGTGAAATTTTGTATCAACACATATCTTGTAATGTTGGATTGTGCACCCTTTGACAGAGCTTTATTTGTGGGAGTTCTTTATGATTGGATTTATGAGGTATCTTAAACAGAGACATGTTCTTTGTCTATGCTGAGATTCCCATGGACATTAACAATTCTGTGTCACTTTATTTTTAATTTGTGAGGTGCTTCATATAAGGCTAATACAAACAAGTTTTGTGTTTATCCCCTGCTAGTCAGTAAGAATAAGTTTTCTCAAAATTCATTTTCAACAAAATGTATAACTGTTTATGGGCTTCAGCTTAATACGCAGTTCTCAAACTTTCCACTTAACCTGAGCCTAAGCCTTTATCTCATCCTATCATGACTCTTAGCTGGTTCAAGAAACTGGCAATTTAACTTCTCAGCATTGGTGGTTGGTTATTACATACCTACTTTCCTTTAAATTGTCACTTAACATATATTTAAACTTGATAATTACTTTAACTCATTCATAAATTTGTGTTTTCTCTTGTGGTTGTGTGGAGGAAATTTGGTTTAGTTCCTTCATTGCTAGAAAGTAAAATCCCTCATTGCTTTATGACTTCATTTATTGATGTGTTGATATGTTACCATAAACAACCTCTTTAAGGATACTTCCCATGTCTCATTCACCTCACTGTTTCCCGCAGTAATTGCCTGAAATGATTATTTGTGGTAAATGGATACTTCAAGAACACAAGGCTCAACATACAGCAACATTCTAAATCATGCCATACAACTTATATTCTGTTTTTTTAGGTCTGATCCTTGTAAATATTATTGGCTTCTTCCTACATGAAACATAGTCAGCTAACTTTAAAAAATCACATGCACATATTAAAAGCAATCATACTCTTAATCTAAATAGTGCTTGAGTGAGTTCCTGTTCATGTAGAAATTCTGATCATCTGACCCACAAGCTCAATACTCAATCTCCATAATACTTCTGCCTTGGACATTTTTAGAGCTTTTGTCTATTTTTTAAGTACGACTTTAGTCAGGGTTGAGATAAGGTTCCCCTCAGTATCACTTACATTTTCTCCTTCCCTCATAAAGGACAAGGAATAATATTACAAATACTAAATTGGAAATTGAAATATCTCTCCAAAATGAGTTATTTATAAAGAACAGATCATGCATTATACCAAAAAATTTTGGAACATAAACAAAGACTAGAAATAAGTGCATTTAATATACTATACAAGATTGAAAGCAGACAAAACAGGTAGTTTGGAGGTCATACTTCTTTGGAAATATACTATCTTATAAGGCTTTATTCTAATTATAATGTTACTGTTCAAAATGTCTTGGCTTTCCCTTGAAGAGTACTTCTGATGCTCTTTCAGGAATATGTAGTTACACTCAGTCCTGGAAAATCTTTGTCCTTTGAGAGTAGTATTTTCTTAATGATCCAGAATATTCAGAACTAAGTGTTGTGGCTAAGGTTGGTGGTAGAGACAAGAAGCAAAATTTGGCTACCAAACTAATGGATAACAAAGTAGAGGACTAAAGTTGTGATTCATACAATTTAAAATAACCACATCAATTTAGGATTTTAATACTTAGAGAATCTGCCTTAAATATATACATATTGTTTATTGCTTTATAATCTCTTGGTTACTTTAGGATGATAGTCCATTCCAAACTCTGCTACTTAGTACTCACTCATCTATTCGCTCATTCAGTCTTTCTTTTTCAGTTAGGTGTTTCCCCTTCAGTCCTATACTGTAGATTTTTCACCCCTTTGGCTGAGAGCTAAAGAGGACTTAACTACTTAGTCTTTCCATGCTGGATTTATGATGGGAGGAAGTTGTTTCTCTGTCTTCTACTCCATTGCTTTGATAAAACGCAAGCTTTTCAACATTTGGTTTGATCGTCTTTTTTTTTTAATGAACATCTTTAACTTTTTCTTCCATAATTACTTATAAAATTAACTGAAGAGTGGCTTACTTTTAACACAGGTTTAATACTAAAACTGAGTTTAGCTTATCCTAGAATCTCATACTAAATAAGATATGTCGATCTCACTCCTTAGTAATATTTCCCAGCTAATCAAAATAGCCCTCATTATGAGAATTCTTATACCATTACATATATGGCTAATTTTATTGATTACTCTATTACTGTTGATATCCACAAGTATTTCTGAAAGCTACATAGAAACTACTCTGGGTAAAAATGAACTGTTTGAGGTGGGAGGAGGGATAACTATGTGCAAACATCATTTGAATTTTTAATGTGCACGTCATAGTATTCTACTCAAAGGGGAATCTATGAATGTGAACTAGTATTCAGTAGCCTCATAAATAATAGGAAATTTTCCATTTCTGCCTATTGATACTCTTGTTTTAAACCAGGAACAAAATTGTTTCTTGCTATCTTAGGTATTTTAGAAATTGTGTTCTTACAAGCAATATTGACATGTTCAAAATGTTAGAACAATATTTTTAAAGCTTATATTTTAAAAATTGTCAATTTAGCAGAAAAAAATTATGAAAAATTTTTAACTGCCTCTAAGTAGAAGGGTTAATAGGGATTGTTCATGGACTAATGACCTTCAATCTAAGGTGTTAAGTACCTAGAGTCCTTAATGGTAATACCTGGATAAAAAAGTATGACTAAAAAAACACAACTAAGAAATCCTGCACATAAGCACACAGCAGCTTGAAGGCTTACTGGAATGTTGAGTGTGTGTACACCTATTTCTTAAAGGCATTCTATGTCTATAGGCACACACATGTCAATAAAACTCTATGACAGGAATTGAGAAGTATGTGGCATGGGCACGAGATAAAGCATTTCCAGGTGGCAGCTACAAAAACTGGTTATAATATACACAAAACTGGTTGCTTCAGCAATGATTGCAGTATGCAGGAATCAGGTGCTTTCCTTGAGTGTAAATCAGATACAGTAATATCAGAGGCAATTAAAATACCACGTTCTGCATGGTGGTTCATCACTGTATCAGGGCTCTCCAGAGAAAGAGTCAACAGTGGTGGGTGGGTGGGTGTGTGTGTGTTTACGGAGATTTACTTGATGGAATTCACTTATACAATTATGGAATCTAAAAGCTGCAGTTTCAATGTGAAGGCCGTCAGGAAGAGACCTCATGAAGAGCCGATATTGTCGTTTGAGGCTCCAAAAGCCATTTGCTGGCAAAATTCCCTCTTGCTGGGAGAATGTCAGTTCTTTGTGCATTTCAGGCCTTCAGTGAATTGGATGAGGCCCATCTACATTATGAAGAACAATCTTCTTTACTCAGAGTCCACCGATATAAATGTTAATCTCATCCAAAAACACCCTTGCAGAAATACACTATATGTTTGACCAATACCTTGGCTGGGCAGCATGGCCCAGCCAAGCTGGCACACAAAATTAACCATCTCAATCATGACTTTTTAAAAAATGTGCACAAACAAAACAGGTGTATGGGATGGGGATATAATGTAAATCTCCATCTTTGCATTCTTCAGGTCTTTGATGTGCCACTACTTTCCGTAATTCTAAGATTCATTATTGCATGTGATTTACTCTCTTGGCTAAAATGGTAAGGGACATTCTCAGGGGCTTCCTACAAAAATGTCCCTTAGCCCAAAGCTTTGGGAACCAATGTGGCAGTTCTAGTTAAGTGTATAACTCCTATGAATGCATTGATGAAATGCCCATGTTTAGTTCTCAGGGAAATAATTGTTAGATGGATCTGCAGACATATCAGGAACATTGTACGATGGACTTGGAATGAACTTAATGTATCCCCTTATTTATCCATAAGCCTTCACTCTAATATGATAGTATTTCAAGTACTTTATTTTCAGTGTCAGATCTTACTTCAGGCAGTCTGAATTCTGTGTATTCTCCTTTTCCCAGTGAATAGCCTGGCAAAATGACCCTGGAACTCTTTGGGGAATACGTGTATATACATGTTAAGTATATACATGTACAGTGGTATTGCAGAGCACTTCCTCAACAGGAGCCAGCCTTCCATTCAGTCAATGGACTCACAAGTCTATGAACTGACTTGGTTGTAGAAAGTGGGCCAGGGACAATGATTTTCCATTGCAGTGACTTGTGTCAGGTTTCTGCTCACATTTTTTTCCAGTTTTATAATTGAACAATACCCTAGTCAGTTATATATAAATCTTATGACAAGAAACACCATGGTCTACTAGTCATGGCCAAAAATGGTATCATTGGCTGCTATGACAGCCAATGTAGTGTTGCTAAGCATTATAGTATCTTACTTCGGCTTTGCTTCTGATGCTTACTTGGCTTCTGTCCTTGATACTACTGAGCCCACTAATCTCCCACCTTCCACCTGTACTATAGAATGTAGCCACTTTTTGAGCTTTTCCTTGTTACTCTTTCCCTTTTCACCAATGTACTGTTTCACTGCTTTAGTAGTTCTGGGTCCTCCGGGCTCCCCTAGAGACACAAATGAGGTGGTGAATTCTCTAACCTTAGAAATCTGTCCTAACTTTCCTATCATCCCAAACCTCTGGACTTCATCAATGCCTTAACCAAAAACAGTCCTAACACCTCTACTTCACTTGCTGCAGGCCGTGATGGTGTGCAAGTTTCAAGGAGTTGTCCCAACACACACATTTGGGCCAGGCAGTCCTGCTTCCTCCCCCTCAACTTTGGACTGATGAACTGAGTAGACACCCACAAGTTTAACCTCGGTCTCTGCTCTAGTATATTAGCTAGATATTGCTGTCCTTGAGTGTATAAACTATTTCCTCCCAAAGCAGAGACTGCATTTCTCCATTCAGATTGTGCAAAGACCACACCCTTGTTATTGGCCTGAAGGCAAGGACGGGCTATAACCTGGGATCTTGAGGAGAATAACATTATCCTTTGAAAAATCTGTTTTAAGTAATATCCATATACATTGCCCAGGCAAGGGGAGTTGTGACTTTTCTGTGTTGGAGGGCACTGCTTTTACTGACTCAGAGGATTCAGAGGAATTCAGGAGTTCAAAATTTGTAGGCTCATCCACTCAAAACTCCCCTCATAGGACTTCCTTTCCCATGCTGTTTAAGGGCCATGACTTTTTTTTACAGGTCTCTCCACACAGTTTCCTGTGCAGTTCTTCCACCTTTGTAATTGACTCCTAGGTCTGATTTTTCAGAGCAGTCTGCCTTGCAACTCAAGGAGATGCGAACATCTTCACAATCTTCCGTAGAGGCCCTCAGGCTTTTATGGCTTGCATTGGATTAGAGTTGGATGCCCTGAGCCTATTTCTTTCATCTGAAGGCTTCTAATTCATTTAACAGGAGCCAGATCTCCCCACAGTTATCATTGTTCCTGTACTATGAGAGGGCTACAAATAGCTGGTGTTTCACCTTTTACATTTTATCCTAATTAACCCCAGGTAAAAAGCTTTAATGCTTGCAATGTGTTTCCATGTCATGGACCATCACCATCCTGAGTACAACCAGGAATGGAATCTCTTACTTTCAGATCAATGAGTAATTCAGCCCCCAGTGTCCTGCATGTTTCCCACTGTCTTTAACCCAATTTTGTGTTATGAGGGACACTCCCAGGTAAGAAGAATAAAGGACGAATGAGGAAAGGAAATAGGGGAAGAAGCTTTTAAAAATCTACATGTCCTGTGGAGGATGGGAAACCCTAGAACGGAGAACGCTGAGCTTTAGTTTCAATCTTAAAAACCTTTTAAAATGTTTGGAAGTACCTACTACTTTGCTTAAAGTATAAAGAATAGGGAACTCAAACATGAATTCATGAAGCATTTTGTAATTGAAGGTCCTAGAGGGGAAAATTAAATATATCAGAAAATCATTGATTCCTTTTGCCCTTCTGTTTGAACTTTGGCGAGAAAAAATGTAAGTCGGATAAACATCTTGTTGTATTGATTTCCCTTCACGCTACCACAGGACTCTTACACCCACCATCCCTGCCACTGCATAGGTTACAGTGGTGCTCCCTGCACTTTAATATTCTTTTATTTATACAGTATAACTCTACTACCAGATGTTTTAATTTCATTTCATAGCGTTTATACTTTGACTGTCATCTTGTTTTTTGCAATTATCCTCTCATTGTCATAAAATCTCTTCAATCCTCTTTTCCTTTGCTCCTACTGAGATCACATCTTACAAGGTACTCAGTTTGGTGGAGGGGTGGGGGATGTTAGGCTGATAATATTCTCCTGTCTCTTAACAATGGTTCTGAAGTCACTGCCATTGGATCACATAAATTTTGGGGGCACACTTTTTAAAATGTTTGGCTAAGTCCTGAATACTTAGCCTTAAAATTATATCTTTGTAAGAAAGAGATGTAGCGGGGTATCAGGTCATCAGGTAAACAAATGAATCATGAAAGAGAAGCTGGAAGTGCATGGTTATTTGACTTTCAACTTATCCCTAAATTTTGTTTTTACTTGCCTTTAACTTTGACATTTTTTCATGTTTTCTTCAGTCATTTTGTCATTTCATGTTTCCTTCAGTCATTTTAGTAAGTTCAAAAGAACTTACTATTTTCCAGGCATGATATTAGGTCCTGGAGATTGAGTGGGTTGAGGGCAGATAGGAGGAGAGAAGAGTGGCAGCATGAGGGATGCATGTCTCTCCTTGAAATAGTCACATCTAATGAGGGAGGACAGCCCTGTTTAAAAATAAAAAGATACAGTGAGAATTGTGCTGATAGAAAATGACAGTGCAGTCCATAAGCACAGCAAAGGGAACAACTACCTGTACTTTGAGGGGAGTAGTCTCATCTCTATAAAATTAACTTTGAAATAGGGTCTTAAGCAATGAAGACCACAGAAGGCAAACAGTTAATACATTTCAGCATCATCAGTAAACATCTTGGCAACTCTTCATCCTCTGAATTTTCATTTTTGCCTTCTCTTTGTTCCCTTAATAAAGTCAAGGGAAAAAGAAAAGTGGTACTTTGCAAGCAGCATATTCCTCCAATAAGGAAACTAGAGCTTCCTTCCAGACCAGTGAAGATACTGAATAGGCATCTTCCTCTCTTGCCACATCTCTTGATTCGTTCTCTGTAGAGATAGTTATTCACTCTCAGGGATGGCCAATTTAATACAATAACCTTGGTAGGCACATTACTCAGATCTTTACGTGCAAAAAATATTTGCCTAGCTTCACAAATGCTATGTGAGGAAAAGGTGTCGTCTTGCAAGGTGACTGTAGTCTTGAGAACCAAGAATCAGGATGAAAATCTAACTTGGCCTGTCACTACCTACATGCTGTATTTTCAGTTTTATTGTCCTCTTGAGGGCACATGTTAAATACAAGTAGCGTTTAACATACTATTCCAAGGTGCCTTGTTGAAAGCTAAGTGAGGAATTGGTATAAGCAAACTCTTTGCCATATATTTTTTTAATTAATTTATTTATTTTTATTTTATTTATTGGCTGTGTTGGGTCTTCATTGCTGCACACGGGCTTTCTGTAGTTGCTGCGAGTGGGGGCTACTCTTCACTGTGGTGTGCGGGCTCCTTATTGTCGTGGCTTCTCTTGTTGTGGAGCACGGGCCCTAGGTGCGTGGGCTTCAGTAGTTGCAGCACATGGGCTCCATTGTTGTGGCTCACGGGCTCTAGAGCACAGGCTCAATAGTTGTGGTGCACAGGCTTAGTTGCTCTGTGGCATGTGGAATCTTCCCAGAGCAGGGCTCGAACCCATGTCCCCTGCATTGGCAGGTGGATTCTTAACCACTGCGCCACCTAGGAAGTCCCTGTTTGCCATATTGAATAAGCTTCTTCTATATGTAGAAATACATGATAAGGGGAAGGGTCAACTCTTTAGCTCATCCAAGTAATTTTTTTTATTTTTTATAAAAGATGATTTTTTGTGTGATATTTTTGGGCTCTTGGACTAATCTCATGTTATATTTTCAGACATTTTCTGGTCTTCATAAACAAATAGAACTCTCTGCATGGCTTCCAAAATCAGGATTTTTATGCATATAATCATTATTCATTTGTCATTTACATGATAAAAATGACAGAGTCAGCACATAGTCGTAGTTTTGCTTCACAGAACATTTTGCTTCAATTCAAACATTTTATGTTATGGGAGGCTTCTAATTTTATTGTGAAAATAACCTTTGTTTCCAGGCATGAATTGGGATAAACAACATTGGTAGCTTTAGAGCTTAGTTAGATGTCTGTTAAGACATTAAGGGATTTATGTGAGAGCCTTTCCAGCCTTTGCACTGACCAAATTGTACTCCGGGAAGCTAAAACCTATGGGGGAGGTTTGGCAGTGCAGTGGTTTGGAGACCTATGATTTAAAAAAAAAAAAAGTGTGTTTCCCTTCTGTAGTGAGAATATGCCTCAGGAAGAGCCCGGTGAAAGGTCAGAGCAAGCCTCAGGAGTGGCTCCCTTAGGGAGCTGATAAGCAGCTATTCAACCCTGCACTTTTTCTGTAAGATTATTTTTGCAGCTAGTTTGAAAAATGAATTTTTCTTAAAAAATTAATTCCACACAATTTAACTGATGTCCTACATGTCACTCAGTAATGTAGATCTTTTCAGCCATATACTGGCTTTGTATATCCCTCAGTTCTGCCTACCAAGTTGTAATACATCTAATTGTCCATGAATTCATCTCATTCATTCATTAAATAGGCAGGCGTTGAGCACTACCCACCTACTAGTTCTCTTGCCGGGTACTAAATATTATCAAAGTGAGTAAATACTTGCTTTGAAATTGCCTACAGCCTAGTGAGGAAGATGAGCACATAGTCAAATTATTTTAGAAATAGGGTACAAAACGGTGGTTTTGTTTGTGTGACAAATCTTCTGAGTACTTTCCTCGAAGCAATATTCAGCCTGTGAAAGAGAAACAAGAGGGAGAGAAGGTAAGGATCCAAAAGACTTCTCAGGTTTTAATACGTAGTAGTTCTATTGTCAGTCAGTTTACTTACTTACTTACTTATTTATTTATTTATTGGCTGTGTTGAGTCTCCGTTGCTGCACATGGGCTTTCTCTAGTTGCAGCAAGCGGGGGCTAGTCTTCGTTCTGGTGCACAGGCTTCTCATTGCAGTGGCTTCTCTTGTGGAGCATGGACTTTAGGCACATGGGCTTCAGTAGTTGTGGTACGTGGGCTCAGTAGTTGTGGCTTGTGGGCTCTAGAGTGCAGGCTCAGTAGTTGTGGCTCACGGGCTTAGTTGCTCTGCGGCACATGGGATCTTCCCGGACCAGGGATCAAACCCATGTCCCCTGCATTGGCAGGCAGATTCTTAACCACTGCACCACCAGGAAAGTTCCTGTACTATTTTAAAATTAAACTAATATTTCTTGCCTAGTTATTTACATTAAAAAAAAATTCAGACATAAAGGTTGTTGATTTGTGTGTTATCCTCTTGTTACTGACTTTCAACTTATTTCCATTGTATTGAGGGAACATAGTTTGTAGGATTTCAATGTCTTAACTTATTAAGACTTGCTTTTTGAGGTAAATCTGGTCCACGTTAACTTGTGCATGAAAATAATATACATGCTTTTCAATGTTTCCCCTCTTGACTTGTCTTTATTCGTCTCTATTCTAGCATCCTCCTCACCATTCCACTAAAACCCATTTTATCATGGTCACCCATGATCTCTACATTGTAAATAAAATGGATAATCCCCAGTCTTCATCTCACGTGACTTATCAGCTAGAGCTGACCCAGTTGAACATTCTCTGCTATTTTAACCAACTGCCACTGAGCTTCTGGAACACCACTCTCTGACTTCCCTGAACACTTCACTAACCACTTTATTTTCCTTTGCTGGTTTCTCTTTATTCTTTGAGTCTCTAAAAATTGAAGTGCCCAAGGCTTCAGTCCTTGGACCTCTTTCTTTCCAAACCACACTCACCCCTTATCTCAGAGCTTTTTAATAACATCTATGTTCCAATGAATTAGAAATTTACATTTGTAGGCACTGCCCCTCCCCCCCCCCCCCCCCCCCCCCCAGTCTCAGATACTTTTATCTAGCTCTCTATTTGACATCTTCATTTGGATGCCTAATGGGCATTTTGAAATTAACAGTTCTACAGTGGGTCTCTTTAACTCTCTCTAAGCCTTGCTTCCAGTAGATGCCAACACTACTTTTCCTATTGTGCTTAGATCTGAAACCATGGAGTCATGCTTCATCTAATATCCCATGTTGAATCTGTTGGCAAATCCCATCTTTTCTATCTTCAAACATATCCATGTGCTAACCATTTCTTGCCACCTCTACTGTCGGCTCTAGTTCAAGCCACGTGCATCTCTTTTCTAGATTGTTGCAATAGTCTTGCTTCCCTGCTTGTGACTTTATCCCCTTTCATTCTCTTCTCAAAATCCAGCCAGAGACATTCTGTTGGGTTTCTACGCAAAGTCCTCCATTGGTTTACGGTCTCATTTGCAGCCAAAGCCAGTATCTCTGCTGCCTGTGATAACCTACTCAGCTTTAGATGATGTCTCTTCATTGCTCTCTGACTTCCTTTTCTCCTCTTCTCTCTCAATCTGTTCCTAACAAATTGGACCTCATGCTGTTTTTTAAACAACCTAACCTAGGAGACTTTGTCCTTCATATTTCCTGTGCCTAGAATGCTTTCTCCCAGTTACCCCCAAGGCTGACTCCCTCATTTCCTTCAGGTCTTTACTCAGATTTTAATTTCATAAGGATTTGCCTGACTCATATATGAAATTGCACATACCTCAAATTTATGCAAAGTTACTGATTAAAATTTTTCCAGTTAAAAAAAAGTGCAACCTCCCTCCCAGACATTGCTTATAGCCTTTTGATTCTTTTTGACCTTAGCATTAATTGCTGTTATTTACAATGTATCTTATTAAATTTGCCTTCTGTACTAATTTAATCTTCATATGGAAAAACATTTTTTTTTTTTCCTGCTATATTCTAAGCACCAAAATTAGTGCTAGCCTATGGTAGACACTGACTAAATACTTGTAAAAATGAATGAACGCTGGATTGGATGCCTTGCTGCTCCTCAGATGAGCAGACTGAGGCAGAAGAGTACGTAGGAAGTTTATGGGGAGTGTTCTGGGGACCAACATCTGTCAAAGAAAGGGCAAGAAAGCAGGGATGGGCAAGCAAGATGGCTTCAGCACAATCTCCACAAAGGCCTGAGCCAGCAACGGAGGGAGCTGTCCTGCCTTGTAACTACAGACCAGGCCTCTGTCCTCAGCATCCACCAATCACGGGGCGCAAGGCTGCCCTGAGGGAGGCCTTGGTGACACAGCACAACCAGCGCAGGCCAAAGTCAGATGAGAATGGGGGCTGGCATTTGACAGCACTCCCAGCAGCTGGGTGGAAAGGGGCATCCTTTATGTGTCCACTACACCTACCAAGTATGCTGTGGCCTGCAGGCTGCCTCCACGTCCTAAGGGGCCCTTCCTCCTGGCAATTGCACAGTTCCTGTACCTCCTTCAAATTCTCACTCAGATGCTACCGTCTCAGAGAGGCCTACCTGCTCTCTTTCTAGTTCAAATTGAAGCAGTCCCCCTCCCCCACATACTCTCTCACAGACCCATGTCTTTTAATATAGTGCATTTGCTTAATTACGTGTTTTCTCTTTCCTCCAACTAGAAGATATGCTCCAAGAGGACAGATTTTTTTTTGGTCTACTTTCTGCACTGAAAAATTGTTAGTCACTTGGATACCGCACGTAGTATTCCAGATATTTGTGCAATGAATGAATGAATGAAATGAAATGAATTTCAGGTTTCTGACTAAGCTGACTTTGATATGTTTACTACTTGGATTTCTAGAGAGTGATGATAGTCCTTTGGATTTCACTGACAGGGAGGGAAGACTGAAGCAGATCCTGACTTCCCGTATAAGCCTGCACTGCAGCTCAGTGAAAAAGTACCCCGGGACATATTTAAAAGCAACTAGGGGAAAAACAAAACAAACAAAAAAAAAACCCACGAAAGAAATGAACCCTACCTATTAGGACATCCACCAACTTGTTGCAGGCACAAATTTGTTTCCTTAAAGGCTGACTTAGCTCTAAAGTTGTGGGTGTAATTTCGTATTGTGTCAGAGGTGAAGAGACTTGAACTAGGGTAAGAGGCTAACAAGAGTCTGACATCAAGCTTCTGCCCCAAGTTAAAGCAGGGAAAATGTGATGAAGCATGTTGCCACCGGAGGGCACTGTGGGACCTCTTTGTGATGTTTAGCTTTCCAGAACGTATAGGATTGCAGGAATCTGGGCACAAAAGCTTTAAAAAACCTAAGCGTAGAAGAGTATTTTGCTCATGTCATTAACGACTTTGATTCATTTTGAAAACACATAGTATAAGAAAGTATGTGTTGAACTGCAGTTGAAACAATAAAAGTGGTGAAGGCTGATAGTAGAAATTTCAGATAAAAATTATACAATATCCCTTGTTATCTAAAAGATACTAAACCCACTCAATTTTTAAGGCTGCTGGTGAGAGCATAAATTTGTTTGATTCTCAAGGAGGCACATTTATCAATATATTTGAAAGTTAGAAATGCATTCACTTTTGAACTCCCTCCACATGCTTGTACGAATGTATCCTACAGATGGACCTATGAGATACTAATTTACTTATAAGTTATAGCCCCTTAATAACAGTGAGATGTTTGAAAAACAAATCTTTGGGGAGTCTGATTAAAGAATTTACGGTATTTCAGAACAATAGAAATACATGAAGCTGAATATGATGAAGATGCTGTTTATTTACTAGCATAAAAGAGCTCAAAGTTACTTTAGGTGGAAAAAAAGGCCATAATAGTGGGTAAAGCATGTAGTTTTTTTTAAGGGGGGGGTGAAGAATGAGAATACACATATGTAACTGTATTTGCAGGAAGAAATTTAGCAAGAGCATAGAGATGCAAGTAAATGTCTTATTGAGGGTGACAAATGGAAAGGGATGAAAGCAAGTGGAAGTAGGACTTTGTCATTTATACCATTTTGTGAGACCTAGACTCATGCAAATTAATTACCTGTTCACAAAGCAGAATATATTTAACTGGAGGGGAAAAACTTTTGGTTACTCATTGAGAAAATGTTGGCAATTCAGCAGGTGGTTTTATCACTCAGATGCTTTAGGTACATAGAGGTGTTTGTAGTCAGAGTTAGCTAGTTTTGTGAATTACTGAGTGAATTCAATTAGGACTAGTGCTTCTGGCATACGTGAAATGAATGAGGTGAATTTTCCAGCAAAGCTGTCCCAGGGAAAAATGGCAAAGTTGCTTGGATTTTCTTTTGGGACCTCTTCAGTTTTCTTAATTTCTTAGTCCCCGCCATGAACAATTGGTTACAGATTGAGCTGCCCTGTGCACAAAGAAGGAAGAAGTTCCTGAGCCTTCTCCTTACATTGTGGCAGACTTAACCTAGTAATACATATTCATTTATTCACTTAATATTTATTGAGTGTCTACTAAGAACCTCACATTAAACCTCCTTCTGAGGATACAAATCTGTTAGACTTAAGCATTTCTTTTCTCAGGGAGCTCACAGGCAACTAAGAGGACAAGCATGGTCTAATTGCTTTGCAGAGTGATGTGTGCCAGGGAGAAACAGGGAATGGTTCCCCTTTCCTGAGACAGAGCAGAGAGAGGCTTCACATCATATCACAGGCTTTAAGATCTGAGTAAGAATTTTCTAGGCAACAGGGGTTGGCATGGGGGGAGGAAAAATTCTTAAGTGGAAGGAAGAACAGTTAGGAAAGTCAGACTTAAACACATGATCTATTGGAATAATGGCTAAAGAGTTTAGCAAGACTTTGTGTGTTTGTGTGTGTGGTGGGGGCTACATTTTGAGATAAGTACTTAGTATGTGCTCTAGGTACATTATGCTGTCTAATCTTAACAAAACCCTGAAATACATATTATCCCCATTGTACAGATAGTGATACTGAGAAATAAAAATTTTAACTTGCTTAGAGTTACACATGTAGGTAGAGCTAGGACTCAGATTTATATTTGATTCTGAATTTGATACTCCAGAGTATGAACTAGAGTGTTTGCTGGCTGTCCTCTGCTCTCCTTTCAGATGCCCTCTCTATCTCTCTCCACCCTATTCTCTAAAACTGGAAACTGGCCAGGATGGAGTTTATCAATAGGCTTTGATGCTCTTAGGATTCCAGTGTGGTTGGTCCCATAGGTAGTATAGGAAGGAAACCAGAGGGAGGGGAAAAGATGAGAGCATTTTATGCTAGGGCTGCCTTCCATCCTGCCAACGTGTGCTACCTGGGACTCCTGAGCAAAGATCACTGCTAATCTCCAGGAGGCCTTCTCTGCACATGCCTGACTCCTAGGTGACAGTAACTGTTCCCTGTCCTTGTCTCTGCAGGCCTGGGGTGAGAACCACTCTGCTACACCTTCCCTTGTGGTTTCCTTACATACCACCCACTGTTTTGTAAATAGGTTTTTTTATTAAACTCTCTTTAAATTATCCTAATTTTAAAGTGCCATCTGCTTTCAGTTGGCACCGTATCAACATTTAGGAAGTATTGTTATTATCTAAGTGAGAGCTGATGAAAGTCTACTGCTGCAGTAGTGTAAGAAATGAAAGGGATAGGATGGATTCCAGATGGAAAGAAATCTGAATTTTAAGAGGCTGTCAAGGAAACAACAATGATTCTTAAGGTTTGAGTTCCCTTTTAAAAAATATTCATTTATTTATTTTAGCTGCAATGGGTCTTTGTGCTGTGCACGGGCTTTCTCTAGTTGTGGTGAGTGGGGGCTACTCTTCGTTGCGGTGTGCGGGCTTCTCAGTGTGGTGGCTTCTCTTGTTGTGGAGCATGGGCTCTAAGCACACGGGCTTCAGTAGTTGTGGCATGTGGGTTAAGTAGTTGTGGCTCGTGGGCTTTAGAGCACAGGCTCAGTCATTGCAGCACAAAGGCTTAGTTGCTCCATGGCATGTAGGATCTTCCCGGACCAGGGATCAAACCCATGTCCCCTGCATTGGCAGGTGGATTCTTAACCACTGCGCCACCAGGGAAGTACCAAGGTTTGAGTTCTATAAAGGAATCCAAGTGGACCGTTGTTGCATGCTAGCCATTGTTTTGCATAGATAGAAACTCTTTTTTTATTTTTGTTTATTATTTTTTGGGGGGTACACCAAGTTCAATCATCTGTTTTTATACACATACCCCTGTATTCCCTCCCTCCCTCAACTCCCCCCCACCCTCCCTCGAGACCTCCGACCGTCCCCATCCCAGTCCTCTAAGGCATCTTCCATCCGCGAGTTGGACTCCCTTTGTTATACAACAACTTCCCACTGGCTATGTTACAGTTGGTAGTATATATATGTCTGTGCTACTCTCTCACTTCATCTCAGCTTCCCCTTCACCCCCCCGCCCCCCCAAACCTTGAGTTCTCCAGTACATTCTCTGCATCTGCATCCTTGTTCTTGTCTTGTCACTGAGTTCATCGGTACCATTTTTAGATTCCGTATATGTGAGTTAGCGTACAGTATTTGTCTTTCTCTTTCTGACTTACTTCACTCTGTATGACAGACTCTAGGTCTATCCACCTCATTACATATAGCTCCATCTCATCCGTTTTTATAACTGAGTAATATTCCATTGTATACATATGCCACATCTTCTTTATCCATTCATTTGTTGATGGGCATTTAGGTTGCTTCCAAGTCCTGGCTATTGTAAATAGTGCTGCAATAAACATTATGGTACATGTTTCTTTTGGGATTATGGTTTTCTTTGGGTATATGCCCAGGAGTGGGATTACTGGATCATATGGTAGTTCTATTTGTAGTTTTTTAAGGAACCTCCAAATTGTTTTCCATAGTGGCTGTACCAACTTACATTCCCACCAACAGTGCAGGAGAGTTCCCTTTTCTCCACACCCTCTCCAACATTTGTTGTTTCCAGATTTTGTGATGATGGCCATTCTGACTGGTGTGAGGTGATACCTCATTGTGGCTTTGACTTGCATTTCTCTGATGATTAGTGATGTTGAGCATCTTTTCATGTGTTGGTTGGCCATCTGGATGTCTTCTTTGGAGAAATGTCTATTTAGATCTTCTGCCCATTTGTGGATTAGGTTATTTGCTTTTTTTGGTATTAAGCTTCATGAGCTGCTTGTATATTTTGGAGGTTAATCCTTTGTCCGTTGTTTCGTAGGCAACTATTTTTTCCCATTCTGAGGGTCGCCTTCTAGTCTTGTTTATGGTTTCTTTCGCTGTGCAAAAGCTTTTAAGTTTCATGAGGTCCCATTCGCTTATTCTTGATTTTATTTCCATGATTCTAGGAGGTGGGTCAAAAAGGATCTTGCTTTGATGGATGTCATAGAGTGTTCTGCCTATGTTTTCCTCTAGGAGTTGGATAGTGTCTGGCCTTACATGTAGGTCTTTTATCCATTTTGAGTTTATTTTTGTGTATGGTGTTAGGAAGTGCTCTGATTTCATTCTTTTACATGTTGCTGTCCACTTTTCCCAGCACCACTTATTGAAGAGGCTGTCTTTTTTCCATTGTATATTCATGCCTCCTTTGTCAAAGATAAGGTGTCCATATGTGTTTGGGCTTACTTCTGAGTTCTCTATTCTATTCCTTTGGTCTTCCTTTCTATTTTTGTGCCAGTACCATACTGTCTTGATCACCATGGCCTTGTAGTACAGTATGAAGTCAGGAAGCCTGATTCCACCAACTCCATTTTTCCTTCTCAAGATTGCTTTGGCTATTCGGGTCTTTTGCGTTTCCATACAAATCATAAGATTTCTCTCTCTAGTTCTGTGAAAAATGCCATTGGTAATTTGATCGGGATTGCATTGAATCTGTAAATTGCTTTGGGTAGTACAGTCATTTTCACGATGTTGATTCTTCCAATCCAGGAACATGGTATGTCCCTCCATCTGTTTGTGTCGTCTTTGATTTCTTTCAGCAATGTCTTAAAGTTTTCTGCATACAGATCTTTTGCCTCCTTAGGCAGGTTTATTCCTAGGTATTTGATTCTTTTTGTTGCAATGGTGAATGGGAGAGTTTCCTTAATTTCTCTTTCTGCTCTTCCGTTGTTAGTGTATAGGAATGCAAGAGATTTCTGTGCATTAATTTTGTATCCTGCTACTTTACTCAACTCATCAATTAGTGCTAGCAGTTTTCTGGTAGAGTCTTTAGGGTTTTCTATATATAGTATCATGTCATCTGCAAAGAGTGACAATTTTACTTCTTCTTTTCCAATTTGGATTCCTTTGATTTCTTTTTCTTCTCTGATTGCTGTGACTAAAACTTCCAAAACTATGTTGAATAATAATGGTGAGAGTGGACACCCTTGTCTTGTTCCTGTTCTTAGAGGGAATTCTTTCAGTTTTTCCCCATTTAGAACAATGTTGGCTTTTGGTTTCTCATATATGGCTTTTATGATGTTGAGGTAATTTCCTTCTATGTCCATTTTCTGGAGAGCTTTTATCATAAATGGATGTTGAACTTTGTCAAAAGCTTTTTCTGCATCTATTGAGATGATCATATGGTTTTTATCCTTCATTTTGTTGATATGATGTATCACATTGATTGATTTGAGTATATTGAAGACTCCTTGCATCCCAGGGATAAACCCCACTTGATCATGGTGTATGATTTTCTTAATGTGCTGTTGGATTCTGTTAACTAGTATTTTGTTGAGGATTTTTGCATCTATATTCATCAGTATATTGGTCTGTAGTTTTCTTTTTTTGTGACATCTTTGCCTGGTTTTGGTATCAGGGTGATGGCGGCCTCGTAGAATGAGTTTGGGAATGTTCCACCTTCTGCGATATTTTGGAAGAGTTTGAGAAGGATAGGTGTTAGCTCTTCTCTGAATGTTTGATAGAATTCGCCCGTGAATCCGTCTCGTCCTGGGCTTTTGTGTGTTGGGAGATTTTTAATCACTGCCTCAGTTTCTGTACTTGTGATTGGTCTGTTCATAGTTCCCATTTTTTCCTGGTTCAGTCTTGGAAGATTGTATTTTTCTAAGAATGTATCCATTTCTTCCAGGTTATCCAATTTATTGGCATATAGTTGCTTGTAGTAGTCTCTCATGATCTTTTGTATTTCTGAGGTGTCCGTTGTGACTTCTCCTTTTTTCATTTCTAATTCTGTTGATTTGCATCTTCTCCCTTTTTTTCTTGATGAGTCTGGCTAATGGTTTATCAATTTTGTTAATCTTCTCAAAGAACCAGCTTTTAGTTTCATTTATTTTTCTTATGGTTTCTTTCCTTTCTTTTTCATTTATTTCTGCTCTGATCTTTGTGATTTCTTTCCTTCTGCTCACTTTGGGGTTTCTTTGTTCTTCTTTATCTAACTGTTTTGCGTGTAAGTTTAGTTTGTTTATTCGATAATTTTCTTGTTTGTTAAGGTAGGACTGTATTGCTATAAACTTTGCTCTTAGAACTGCTTTTGCTGCATCCCATAGGTTTTGGGTTGTTGTGTTTTCATTGTCATTTGTTTCTAGATATTTTTTGATTTCCTCTTTGATCTCTTTATGATTTCTTTGTTGTTTAATAGTGAATTGTTTAACCTCCATATGTTTGTATTTTTTGCAGTTTTTTTTTCCTGTAATTGATATCTAGTGTCATGGCCTTGAAGTCTGAGAAGATGCTTGATATGATTTCAATTTTCTTGAATTTGCTGAGGTTTGATTTGTGCCCCAAGATGTGATCTCTCCTGGAAAATGTTCCATGTGCACTTGAGAAGAAAGTGTATCCTGTCGTTTTTGGATGGAATATCCTATAAATATCAATTAAGTTGAGATGGTCTAATGTGTCATTTAAAGGTTGTGTGTCTTTATTTATTTTCTGTTTGGATGATCTGTCCATTGATGTAAGTGGGGTGTTCAAGTCTCCCACTATTATTGTGTTACTGTCGATGTCCCCTTTTATGGCTGTTAGCATTTGCCTTATGTATTGAGGTGCTCCTATGTTGGGGGCATAGATATTTACCATTGTGATATGTTCTTCTTGAATGGATCCCTTGATCATTATGTAGTGTCCTTCCTTGTCTCTTGTAATAGTCTTTACTTTCAAGTCTAATTTGTCTGATATGAGTATTGCTACTCCAGCTTTCTTTTGACTTCCATTTGCATGGAATATCTTTTTCCATCCCTTTCCTTTCAGTCTATATGTATCCCTTGGTCTGAAGTGGGTTTCTTGTGGGCAGCATATAGAAGGGTCTTGTTTTTGTATCCATTCAGCCAGTCTGTGTCTTTTGGTTGGAGCATTTAATCCATTTACATTTAAGGTGATTATTGACATGTGTGTTCCAATTACCATTTTCTGAATTGTTTTGGGTTTGTATTTGTAAGTGTTTTCCTTTTCTTGTGTTTCCTACTTAGAGAAGTTCCTTTAGCACTTGTTGTAAAGCTGGTTTGGTGGTGCTGAATTCTCTTAACTTTTGCTTGTCTGGAAAGCTTTTGATTTCTCCCTCAAATCTGAATGAGATTCTTGCTGGGTAGAGTATTCTTGGCTGTAGGTTTCTCTCTTTCAGGACTTTCAGTATATCCTGCCATTCCCTCTGGCCTGCAGAGTTTCTGTAGAAAGGTCAGCTGTTATCCTTATGGGTTTTTCCCTATATGTTCTTTGTTGCTTTTCTCTTTCTGCTTTTAATATTTTTTCTTTGTGTTTAATTGTCGTTAGTTTGATTAATATGTGTCTTGGTGTATTTCTCCTTGGGTTTATTCTGTATGGGACTCTCTGTGCTTCTTGGACTTGGTTAATTATTTCCTTTCCCATGTTGGGGAAGTTTTCCACTGTAACCTCTTCAAATATTTTCTCAGACCCTTTCTTGTTTTCTTCTTCTTCTGGGATGCCTATAATTCAAACGTTGGTATGCTTAATGTTATCACTGAGGTCTCTGAGACTGTCTTCTATTCTTTTTATTATTTTTTTCTTTTTCCTGCTCTGTGGCAGTTATTTGTCCCATTCTATGTTCCAACTCACTTATTCGTTCTTCTGCGTCAGTCATTCTGCTGGTTATAGCCTCTAGAGTATTTTTACTTTCAGTTACTTTGTTATCCATTGCTGTTTGTTTTTCTGAGTTCTTATGAACTGTTTCTTGTGCTTTCTCTATTTTCTTATCGAGATTTTGTATCATTTTTACTATCATTACTCTGAATTCTTTTTCAGGCATTTTTCCTATTTCCTCTTCATTTATTTGGTCTTGTGGGGTTTTTTCCTGCTCCTTTGCCTGCATGGTGTTTTTTTGTTTCCTCATGGTTGTCCAAACTTTTGGGGTTGCTTGTCCTGGCGATAGAGGTGTTTATAGAAGACTGTCCAAGCCTCAGACTAATGTTAATGTTTCTGTTTCCTTAGAGTCTCAGCTCTAAGTGTCCTTCTACTCGCCTTGGGTTTTTTTGTATTATTCTGTGACCAGCAGAGCTTCCTTTATTGTTCGTCTGTAAGCGTCAGTGTGTGGGGAGGGAGAGGGTACAATAGTGGCTCCTTCTCCTGGGAGTGAGTGAGTAGTGGCACACTGTTGTTTCAGTCGGGCTTGGAGGTACCTGTTGCAAAGGGACGCTGGTGGCTCAGGTGTAAACAGAACGTCTCAGAGTTGGGCCTCTCTCGGGGTTTTGTTTTTTTTTTTTCTCTGCAGCCTCCCTGCTGCCACCATTCCAAGGGGTTTTAATCCAGCCCTGCCTGAGTGCCTGAGGGTCCTTGTTATCCCTGAGCGCCTTGGGTGGCCCACAGGGCGTCTCTCCACTGCCTGTTGCAGAGGCGCCAAAAGAGAGAGAGGCTACGCCTGTGGCTCCTCCCCCCTGCCTGTGAGCCTGCAGCATCCAGCCGCCATCATGGCCGGGCAGCTCTCAGGGGCAGACACTCGTCGCCGCAGACCTCTTCCCTCCTGTCCTCTCTGTCCGTCACCTTACTGACAACAATTTTTTTCACCCTGAACCGGCTCTCCGGTTCCCACGTTCCCACTCCTGGACCCTCTGTTCAGCTGTGAATTGACGTCTCAGTCCGGGAACGCTGAGCTGCGGTGCGGACCCTCCGTGTGTTTCTCACTCCCTCCCGTCTGCCACGGCTCCGCCGCTTCACCCTCTTTGAGCCCTCGTAGATGCCTCCCTACCGGCTATGTCGGGATCCTTGCAGTCCTTTCTGGTGTCTGAGGTCGTCTGCTGGTGTTCAGCTGTTTCTCTGTGGGAATTTTTGCGTCTTTTGGTGCATTCCCAATGCATCTGTGGAGAGGGATGCATTCCACGTCCTTCTACTTCGCCGCCATCTTTTTCTCTCCTAGGTAGAAACTCTTAACCAAAGTGGGTAGCAAGATAGGATGGAACAGGTGGTTGCTAACTTGACACATGAAGACAGGGTTTGCATGTGTTGAAGTACACGGAGCCGTGTTACTCATTCACAGAGGGTAGTGCCAGGTATCAGGTCGTGAGTCAAAGAAGCAGTTAGTGCCAAGAAGGTATGGCAAGAAGAAATAGGGAACTCTGACAGGTGGATCAAGCAGGAAAGTCTATCAACCTGCTCAGCCCTAGTTGTGAGGGTTCAGGTAGGCAGTGAACATCAGGAGGAAGGTCTGCAAATAGCAGGAGCCCCGCCATGAGATTCAGTTCAGGGTCAAACTCCAGATCCTGGGGAAGGGAATGAAGGCAGAGCAGGTGCTGGCTTCATAAAGGGCAGCGCGATTGGCGTACTGCTATACTGCGCACATGTTTCCTTAAACCTCCCGATGGTGCCCTGGACTGGAGCAAGGCTGAGAGCTCTGGGTTCGTGTAGCTATAATCCTGGGGACAGAAAGGCCCTCACACACCCCATTCACAAAGGCAACTCAGCTCTAAGGTTTTGGGGAAGCCTATAATTTTATCAAGTAGTTGAAAGGTCTATTTTCATCTTTTGTTCCAAAGCAGCAACACTCTGGTGCATTTGAGGAAACATGAGTGTTCCTCATCAATGTGTCTCAAGTGGAAGAATTTAAAACAGGGCAGGCATGAAACTCATGGAATTGCATTATTAAATTCTGTTTCCTACTGAGATTCGTTTTTGTGGTGGGGAAAAAAAAAAGGAATTCTGAACATGAAATGTCTTCAACATTAGCTTCTTTCTGGGGTTTAAAAATGTATTTTGTTTTACAGTCTCTGAGGACAATATATAGAAAATGGCTTCCTAAATTAACACATCCTTTAAACCAAATGGATAGTAACGATTGCACTAAAATAATAAATCTTTTATAAGCAACATTTTATAGGAAATAAAATATGGATGGTCCCTTTGACGTACACAGGTGCTATATTAATCACTGAGGTGTGAATTATAGAGGTGAAGTTTACGCTTCTTTCCTCTGTGTTGAGCATTCTGATAAATGAGAGTCTAATGTGACAGGAGAAGATAACATAATGAATATGTTATTATGCTTGACGGAACATGAAAAAAATGTGACTGACACTGTATTTTGTTCCAGGTGGGAATAAAAAGCAAGCGGTTCCTGGCCCGTGATCCTCCAGTTAAGGGTGTCTGACTGACGGCATGTTGGCACCAGCACTGAAGGACGTGATGGGCTTCAGCTCCAGGTGAGTTCAGTTCTCCAAGACGCAGTATGTGCATCTTTCCTAATCCTACACACACACAGTTCATAAAGTAACTCCACTGAGCCTTTTACCCTTTTAGAATATCGGCTGTGGCATTTCTTTAAAAGATTATAGCAGTTGTGAAATTCTATAGTGCTTTAAAGTCATTGGATATTCTTTCTCTTCTTTTTAACTTTAGGTAATAGAACAGATAGTTAAGGATGGGTTTCTTTCTGAAATGAATGTCAGTGTTTGAAGTACAAGTAGAATGAAAGATAAAACTTCATACAGTCCTTGGGAGAGAAGGCTATTTCTGTAAATGACCTAAGTGGGAACCCAGAGTTACCATTAAGCATTTCAAAGTGACGCATTGTTCCAGACCCTCCTTTAATGGCAGGCATCTAAGGGCTGAGTTACCCTTAAGGACCCCGAAGTTTGTCACTTACAGAGTCATGTAATTAGAGCAGACAGATTATCCAGTAATTCAAAAGAATCTTTGGTTTTTGATTTTCAAGAGATCATAGTAAGGGTCAACTATAGCTTTTGTTTCACGATTCTAATTATGATCCTCCCTGAGTTTGTACCTTCATTAACTTATAAGCCAGAATGTACATATTACCTAGAGACATGAATATAAACCTTTTGTGGGTTGAATAGAGTAATACACTATAGATTTAGGGGATAGAATATATTTTATACAATTTAATTTAAAAAAATTATACTTTGTAAGATCTAGATACTAGGACCGATGCACGTCTTATTTTAATTTATATAGAATATCTTCCTTCCACAAATTCAAAGACTAATAAAGACGATAAGCCAATTCCAGAATACTAGGGCAAGGGCTATAAAATATATAAAAAACATGCAATAAGTACTTTGTTCATTTATCAAATATGTTAATAAATAGCAATTCTATATCTAGTGATTTAATGTAAGAAAATAATGTCTGAAAAGGTTTAAAAGATATTTCTCAGTCTGTTGTAATATCAGTGAAAATAATGAACAGTCCAAGTACTTAATTGGATAGTATTTATCAAATAGATATTTTCAAATAGTGTAATTCTATAGATCTATTAAAATAGATAATTTAGAAGAATACTTATGACACGGAAGAAGGAGCAGGTATATTTTTAAAACTGAAAAAGGAAATTAAAAATTCTTTATAGGTAACATTTGTGTGTTTATAGAGAAAATGATATAGAAAAGAGACATGCATGATTTTTATTTCATTTTTATTTTTAATACTTTTCTGATGTCTTCACAATGTATATTATGGTAATCAGAAGGAACAAAACTTACAATAAATCATCAAATTTTTTCATAAGAAAAGGTATTGTAAAAGGTGGTCATGAAAAAACTACCGCCATATTTTGCAGAGATAAAAAAAATGAGGTTACAAAAGAGGACTGAAGTAAAATCCTGTAAGTGTTTAAACATAATGGTGTATATAGGGTTGTTATATGTATTAGTTCACAGTAAGAAAAAAATTCCTGACTTTTTTGTTTAAGTAAGTGAGTTTTGGGTAGTAAAGACAGTTGGTTCCTATTTAATTAAATGTGTAAAGATGCCAAAGAAGGGATAAAATTTGAGTAGGGCTTTGAAGGTTAAATATATGGAAATGTGCTTTCATTAGTATTGATAATAACTAAGTCTGACTAGTTGAAATGGATAAATGTACATATTGTCACTTACCTCATTCTAATTTTCATCTTGTAGAAAATTACACCATAAATACTAAACACGGAATAAATGTGTATGTTAATATATTTGTTTAAAGTTAGCATTTAGTATATCAAATTGATTATTCTATCTTTTATCATACACTTTGTAAATATCACTGCCTTTTAAAAAATGCATCGTTGTATAAGTAATCACAATAGGAAAACATTAGTCAAATCTCTCAGTCACTTTCATTACCCTATTCTTCAGTTCTTAATTTTTCTGACTTCAGTGATACATGAGTAAGTTGTACATTTATCTGAAAGTTGAAATAATTTTGTAATTTCTCATGTGAACATCTTAAAAAAAAAACCAAAACACAAATAAAAAAACTTTGTGAAGAATACTTGTAATGTTCTCTTTCAAACTTCCCTGTATCTATCTTCCCCATAGACTGTGTCTCTAAGTCCATCCTTTGCCCTTTTTATTCTCACTGCATGTTCTGCTTGGATGATCATATTGACAACCAAGGCTTCACTATACTCAAATGTATAACTTTATATGAACCCATAGTCTAGTTGGCCACTGTCTCAATATACCGAGTGAACCACAGGTAATCCTTTTCACCTATGTTTCTCACCTCTTTCCTTCAGATTCCTCTCTAATGGAATCTCGTCTTTTCACCTTCCCCAGTATAAAATCTGAAAAAGCAAAACACTGCTTGAGAAGCAAGAGAGTATGTGAAGGGCTGCCCAGATTTACTGAGTAGTCCTGAATTATCCTCAATAGACAGGAGAAGGGGCAAGTTTGCTTTTATCAACATAGAAAAGGAGAAAAGTTATTACCATCAATTAATTTACTCTTCATAATTGATCTTCTATGCTTCTACCCCCAATATGCACATTATAAATTTGTGAACTAACATTAAGTGGAAACTAGAAGAGTGACAGAAAAACTCAATGGTCGTTGAGTTATCAACATATCAACATGACGAGGTGGGGGGACAGATATGGTATAAATTGACCTGGGCCCAGATATTGACCCTGCCGTGAATATTATGCAGCCCAGAGCATAACATTCTCTTTAAGCTTCTGAAGCTGAAATTACCTGCTGTTATAAGCTGTTCCCATTCTGTAAGTCAACTAATAGAATGTTTGTGGAAGCCTTTTATAAATGTTTAAGAACCTTGAAGGTGTGAGCATTGATTGATTGCTACCAACTCTAAAAAATAGTATTTATTTTAATTAGCAAAGCACACATAAGTGTATATATGTGTATACACACACACATATTATAGAGAGAGACTGCTTCTACTTGTTCCTGTGCAAAATGTCTTTGCTTTTCAGTAAAGTATCTTTACGTATTTTCAGAGAAAGTCCCCTCCTTCTCATTTTACTATCTGTGTCCTGCCCATCAAATCAGCATGGTTCAATAGTTTAGGAGGTGTTCTCTTTGCCCTTTGATCACAAAGGGAATTCAACTCTTGACAAAATCCTGAGATAATGAGCTTGGCAACCCCAAGCAACTGCCTTTTATGAAACCCACTCACAAAATAAATGTGGTATGAAAATTAAAGACACAGAATACTAAGATAGCATTGATTCATTGATCTGGAAATTATTTCTAACCATATAATATTAATAACATTCCATGACTTGAAATTTAAGCTGCAGCTAACATCACACAGCAGCAAGAATTATTTAATATTGCCAACAGCTGTAGTCATGTTGAATTTTTTTAGCAGCTGAAGTTACATTTCCTGAAGTACTATAATGAGGACATTTTGTAAACTATAATAAAATATTGGAAATTATTACAAGATGGGAACTTGTTCCTATGAATCAGCATTCATTAGTCATTCATGAATATATGCCTAAGATAAGTCAAAATATATTACATGTTGATCACACTGAAACCACTTAGAGTGTCAAAAATGTGTAGAAAAATTTGGGAGAATTAGATCACTGCAAACCAAAAGTCTCAGCCAGGCTTATTCTCTGTCCTTTATTCACATTCCTCCAGAAAATGTAAGTTATATGAAAACAGACCAGAGCTGGGGGGAAAAAATACTGACTTTTGGTGATGGTTCTCAATAACTAAAAGTTGAAGTCATTCACAAAATTTAAGCACCTAGTATGGACATTGTACTTCCCTAGACCTGTGGGGGATATAGGCATTAATAAAGTATTTCTGCCTTCAAGTGACTATCCTCTAGGAAAGGAGATATGCTATATACACAGATAGTATTAGATATTATGTTATAATGCAGATACATATTATTTATAGTGAGGTAACTATTAGTGTTAGATGCCGAAGATAATGAGCGGTCACGAGCAGATTGTTTGCCGGAAGACATACGTTTTGACTTGTATTCAGGCAGCTATTAAGGCTTCTTGAAGTTGAATTTGATATAAATAACAGGGATGACGTCGATCAGGCATCGTAGATGGAGGCAACAATATGTGTACAAACAGTGACCTCAAATATAGAAGACAAATAGATAAGGACAGTTAACAAGTGCTTTTTAAATAAAGGGTAGTAGTACTGAAAAGGATGGTGATTAATACTGGTGGACTTGAATGTTAGCCCAAGAAGCGTCTTTATTTTTGTGATCCTCCTCCAGGGATCTGTGGATTTTATAATGCATTGTGTTGGACCCCTATAACATCACAAATAAAAACACTTTAATTTTTTTTCTAACCTAACTTGAAAATACTGTATATTTTATACCTATGGAGCATATCATGGCTATTATCAATTTGATGTTCATAGCAGTACTTAAATATCAGTTATAAGCCAAATTGACCTCCAAAGTTTTATATTTACATGATATAACATTTTTTCTACAACACTCAATTACATGTGATTTTCTACAGTAAACATTAGTCTCAAGATTACAAAGCAACAGTGCTTGCAACTTTTAATACTAATCTTGGAAAAAATGCTTCCTGTAATATACCATTCATACTAAACAAACAAAAACTCAAATTTGTGATAAATGTCGAAAAAGTATAGATTGAAATAAAAATTTTATGGTAACATGTAGATAGTGATAGTAATCTTTATCTTTCTAAACAAAGACTGGTGGCATAAACCATAGTTTAGTCTTCTCAAAGCACTTGTGTCACTTTCTTAAACCTGTAAGTTTCGTGTTAACACTAGTAACAAATTTTGGCCTCTGGTTTCAATTATCATTTCAGTTGGAAATGATTTAATGTATTTGAGACCTAAAAACTTTCTTTCTACCATTTCTCAGTTTTATTAGTAATAAAATAGCTTCATGCTTACTAAAATGTTAAATCATTTTTTCCTTTTTCCCCTCATTTCCTGTTTTACTCATCAAGCATGTATTTGTTGAAGTAAAACATTTTTCCAAGTCCTGAGAGTCTTCTTTCACATCCTCTTATATATATATATATATATATATATATATATATATATTTATATATATATGCCTATTTTCTTTTTTAAAAGTCATTTTTCCCCCTTGACCAATTAAAAAAAAAAAATCTTTTTTTTATCATATTGTTGCCATAGTAATTCTTCTAAGATATAAGCAGTATCTTATAGTTACTGTTCCCCCACCCAAAAATGGTATTTTAGTTATACTGAGTTTTTGAGGGCTTGACATGGTGGTAGAATATTACAGTATGTGGAAGTATGAGATAAGAGTTAGAAGCATGAAACTGAAAAACTTAGAAGTTGGAGCTTGGTATGTATGTATGTATTTGTTTGTTTATTTGTTTATTTTAGCTCCAGACTTTATTCAGGGTTTACCTGCTTTTCCGTTAATGTCCTTTTTGTGTTCCAGGAGCCAGTCCATGATCCCACATCACATTTAGTCGTCATGTCTCCTTAGTCTTCTGTGCTGTGTGAGATTCTGTCTTTCCTCATTACCTTGACAGTTTTGAGGGGTACTGATCAGTTTGTAGAATGTCCTTCACGTTGGGTGTGTCTGATATGTTCTCATGATTAGACTGGCATTATACATTTTTGAAAAAAATAGCACAAAGGTGAAGTGCCTTTCTTATCCCATTACCTTAGAGGGCACACAGTTATCCACATGGCGTCACTGGTGATGTTAACCTTTTTTACTTCATTAAGGTCACATTGGCCAGGCTTCTCCACTATAACCTTCCCAGTAAGTTTTCCCCTTTTCCCACTTCTCTGGTTTTTAAACATTGTGGTATGATGATTACAATTGATTTTTTATATGTATATCTTTATTGGAGTATAACTGCTTTACAATGTTGTGTTAGTTTCTGCTGTACAACAAAGAGAATCAGCTATATTTATACATACATCCCCGTATCCCCTCCCTCTTGAGCCTCCCTCTCACCCTCCCCATCCCATCCCTCTAAGTCATCATAAAGCATGGAACTTGGTATTTAGATTTGAAGTTTCTTCCCGCAAGTAATCATTTAAACATTAGAGTGAAACAGATAAAGATAAAATCAAGAAAAAGGTGATAGAATAAAATTGTTTTGAGACATGGACTTTGGAAGATAGGAGGATAAAGATGAGTGAGAAGGAATTATCTCATATTATTAAAGAGAAGTAGAAAATTTTAGAAAAATGTTAAAAAGAAAAAAGTGGTCAGTGTCATCTGCTGGGTGGTGAAAAATGATGAAAGATCAGTAAACTCAGTATTTCTAATTAATAAAAATGAAAATGTTTTTTTAATATGTGAGATAAAACATAATTTTCTGGTTATCTAGAAAGGTAAATCAGTCCCCTTCAAAGATCTCCTGTATATAGGAACTCAAATACAAAAACGTCAGCAGTTGCCCTTCTTTCCCCCAGAGATCCATGGCTGATGCTGGAGATGGCAGATTAGGTTGGAAACTTAGACCTTGACAATAGGACATATTAAATGTGCACAATTTATTTCTTATAGAAGGAAAGATGCAAATTCCTGTTTGATATGGCAGTGTTCTTTAATCTTCATAAAAGAGGAGAATTTTCTCACATTTTTAGGTATCACTTGAGCAGTTGTTGCCTTTCTGTAATAGAATAAATGATCTTCAACACTGAAGTTTGTGATCATATCTTACCTGTGATTGTCAAATTCTTTTTGTTGCAATCTGCTATCACAGTTAACACCATCTGTAATTTAGACTAGTACATACCATTTGCTAAGGTCAGAGGTACTGGTAGTCAATATTGGCAACTCAAATGACAGTAAACATTGGACCTGTGGAAACTCTCATTCTGTTGCCAACAGATATGTGGCACCTATTCAGGGTAGGCGTTGAAAGCAGGGGCAGAATGTGCTTCATTTTCAAATATTTTTAACAATGGAAACCACTTATAAAACTTAGAGGGACATGTGGTATTCTTACCCATGTTACTAAAACCCACAGAACTTTAGCTTTCACATTTCTCTCAGGGAGTGAATGTTAATTTTTAAAGAAATTATTTCTAGAAATGAGAAGGCAACAAGAACATCTTCTGGGCTCTTTGAAATTTGATTTGATTAGGAGATGGTTTTCCTTTCAGAAGTACCTCACAACACTGAACAATGTTTCTTTTTAAAAGATTCCACACAACTCAGGCAGGGGACAGACATTTGTGTGTAACCTTCAGTGTACACTATCATTAAACTGGTTGAAGCAGTTTTGGAGCCTAAGAATTTTTCGTAAATTTTCTAAATAGAAAAGAAACTCGTGATCTAGTAATCAGACAGTATTAAGAGGCTTATAACAGCAGCAGAAGCACAGCATTTGCTCCACACCTGTCTATAGCATAGTCACATTCAGTAGAAAGAACAATGTTTAACACTTATCTATTTATTTCTGTAATCACTTTACTTATTTTCAGTTTATGTTTATATTGTTATCTTGACTTATCAATTCTAAACATAACCTAGTAACTTCCTGTTATGATACTTATAGAGGATTTAGGACAGCCATTGATCACAGAACTTACTTTCCACCATCCTCTCAATGTGTTGGATCAAATTGCTGTGTTGAACTCAGTATTCGATGCTAACTTTATTATGAGTGTGTAAATACTGCTTTCAGGTTTACAATTTTTTAGCATAAGATCTTTGTTTTTCTTGAAGCTTATAAGGTTATTAATGAGTTCAAATTTCAAATGCACAAAACTGTTAAAATATTTGTGAAATTCCATTATTTTGAGACTGTGTACCTCCATCCTCCCACCATTCTGTTCCCATCTATCTGGTTGTTCTCTATGCCTCCCTGTCTGTTTTTCTCTGAATTTCTTTTTTCTGGACTGCACTTACTACTCTTTGGTTGATTGAATCCCTCCCTCTTTTTTTGTTGTTTTGTTTTGTTTCAGAAACACAACTTGTAGTAGCTTTCTTAAAAAAAAAAAAGTGTGAGAAGTACACATTTTGGCTCCATACTTGTCTTCAGCGGGTTTACTTCTGCCCTTCCATGTGATTGACACTTGAGTATATGCTTTAGTACCTGGAATGAAAATGATTCTCCCTTGTGATTATGAAAACATCACTGTAATGCCAGTCTGTTCTCTTTTCATTTGTAGGTGGCTTCTGTTTTTTCTCTTTGTAGTAACCTCTTATGACTTTTAAAATTCATGATAGTGTACCTTGATATGGGATTAACTTCATTCTGAAAAGTGACTTTTCTTTTGGGCTAAAAAGAAATTTCATATGCAATTTCTTTGATAGTTTGATCTTATCTGCTATTTTTATATTCTTAGTTAGCTATTGGAACTTTTTTCCTGTCTTAAAATTTTTCAACTCTCTTTTTTTTTCTTGGCTTCTCTATTTTGGGAGGTTTCCTTGACTTTATCTTCTACCTTTCTATTGATTTTTAGATAATAGTTGGATATGGAATAAAATTAAACATACAGGAAAGCTGTGGAAAAAAATACAAGGAACACCTCAGTACCTCTCTCTTTTTTTTTTTAGCTTTGTCATTCTTTTTTATTGTTAAAGTAAAATGTGCTCATAAAAGTAAAATGTGCTCATAATAGCTCTTTAATTCCTGTTAAATATGTTCTGATATCTCTCATGTTTCCGGTTTGATTCTTTCTGTCAATGTGTTGGGGTTCTTTTTGTTTATTTTTTCACATCTTTATTGGAGTATAATTGCTTTACAATGTTATATTAGTTTCTGCTGTACAACAAAATGAATCAGCTGTATTTATACATATATCCCCATATCCCCTCCCTCCCGAGCCTCCCTCCCACCGTCCCTATCCCATCCCTCTAGGTCTACACCAAGCATCGAGATGATCTCCCTGTGCTCTGCAGCAGCTTCCCACTAGCCATCCATGCCTCTTACCTATAGTCAACATCTGCCTCATGTCTCAGTAACACAAACACAGTATCTCTATGTTTTCTTCCTTAATCATTTGAGAGTAGGTTGCATGTATCACTTTACTTCACCTCTAAATACTTCAGTGTGTTTCTGAAGCACAAGGATGCTCTCTCACATAACTACAGTAGGGTAAATGTATCATTGGTAAAACACTTTGGAGCACCAGCAGTAGATTATATCAGTATTACCCGCTGCTATCAGCCAATGCTTCATATTATTTTTTCCCTCCAGTATGGGATCCAGTCTAGAATCATGTATTGCATTTAGTTGTGTTAAAAGGTAAGCTGAGGCACGTTAAAATTTTGAGAGTTTGAGAAAAAAAATCTAGACGCATTGGGCAGCACCAAACTGGAAGTGGTTAGGCCTGCTCCAGGGACAGGAGCTGGGGAGAGACTTGATGGAGAAAAGGCGGGTGTAAAGTAAGGAGATCATTGATTGGCCATAGCTTAAAGCCTGGTTGGCTGTTGGCTTACCTTAGGTTTTGATTTTGTAATCTTTGAGGCATTTACAGGCGTGGATTTTGGTTTGCTTACATAGACCTTCATAGTATTAGAGCCACCTCAGTCTAACAGCCTCGTTGTAAAATTAGCAATTACCATGTTCTGCCGCCCCCTTCAATCTAAAACATTGCCTCAGCCTTCCTTGTCTTTCACAACAATGTCTTTTTTTTTTAAAGAATAGTCTGCCTTTAAAAAATGTTCTCATTTTTGGTTCATCTGTTCCATTTTTAAAAATTTTTACTTTTAATTTCCAATTTTGTGTTTTACTTACTATCACATTCTGCCTTAGTTTTATTATCATAGGATGTAATCTATCCTTGTTCACAGAGATTTTTTTGCTGTGTGTTCTTAAACTTCTCTGTTGTCTCTTTTTTATCTCAGTGTTTTTGGTTGTTACTGTAGGTCTTAGCTAAAGGTCACAGTCATGTTGCAGTTTTGCCCAAATAATTGACCGTTTCTTTCCCGTTTACATATTAGAGAGGGGTTTTAGAGTAGGAGCTGTGGTAACGCAATTTGACTGCTGTTCTAGAAACCAAAGGGGAAGGGGATTCCAGGCACTTTGGTTAAGTTTGTCAACTTGAAATAACAGTTCTGTTAAAAGTGTACCAGGCTTATTTTCTCCAAAGAAAAAACTTAGAATACTAGGTTTCTGGATGGGGCGTGCTGAGGAATGGGTAGTAATTGCCAACTGTGAGAGGGATGAGAGAGCACACTTTACAGTCTTAGGATTTTTTTTTTTTTTCCTCAAACTGTACCTCACCCCTGCCTTCCAAAGCATTCACTTCTTCCAAATACTGGGTTGCAGGTGGCTTCAGGGGGTGATAAGATGACTTGTGTGTACTCCACACTCTGGGCACTTAAGGTAATACCTTCTCAGCTCGGCTACATCCATCACCATTTCTCTGCTTCCTGCTCTCCGCGATTTGAAATACAGCACAGTGATGACGGATATGACTCTGAGACCAGACTGCCTGGATTTGAATCCTGGCTTTACCAAGTAATGAATATTCGATCAGCAGGTTACTTGATGTTTCTGTGCCTCTCTTTCCCCATTTGTAAAATGGAGGTAATGACAGGCATGTTACAGCTCCTAAATGAGTTAGAACAGTGCCTGATGCTCACTGTCAGTTGCCATCGACCTTGCTATTATAGTCATCTCTCTTCTATCAGTATCTCTACTGTAAGTCGATTAGTATTGCCCTGGTAAGTTGATGTTTTAAAACAATTATTTTGCTTTCATTTGCCTGACGTTTGAGAAAAAGAAGTTAACGCCTGTGGTCAAATCATCGGGTTTTTTAAACAATATTAAGGCTTCTAAATTTATTATCCTCATTCCCCTGCCAATTGTTTATTCCCCCGAGCAATATTTATGTGATAAGATCTCTTTTAGCATACTCCTTCATTTCATCTTAAAGACAAAGAATGGTAACTTTTTTTTAAAATCTTTATTGGAGTGTAATGGCTTTACAGTATTGTTAGTTTTTGCTGTACAACAAAGTGAAGCAGCTATGTGTATACATATGTCCCCATATCCCCACCCTCTGGAGCCTCCCTCCCCCGCTCCGTATCCCTCCCCTTTAGGTCATCACAAAGCATGGAGCTGATCTCCCTGTGCTCTGCAGCAGCTTCCCACTAGCCTTCTATTTTACATTTGGTAGTGTCTATATGTCAGTGCTACTCTCTCACTATGTCCCAGCTTCCCCTCCCCACCCCCCTGGTATCCTCAAGGAAGAATAGTAACTTTTAAGACACCCAGATTAATTAAGGGATTTTATTCATCTCTATGAAAAATATTCTATTTTCTAAAATATTTTCTTAGAATTATATGTGCAAAGTGTCAAACTCTTAAGTCATTGATTATTTTGAGACATTACTGCTTGTGAGAACTTAATACAAGATGATTTAATGAGACATCCCCAATTAATAGTATAATACAAAACTTTACAAAAATTTTATTTTACTATCTGCAACCTATTAAACAGGCAATAGAATTGCTATCTTCTATGCACAGATATTTATGTTATAGAAATTCAGTGATTTAAATATTTATAAAAAGAGAGTTGAGAATAGCACTTTTGAAAAGCAGTTAATAATGAACAGACATCAAGGGAGATGTCATTATAACAGCAAAGTGCTTTGCAACTCCAGTAACTTCAGTGCTGTAGAAGCAGGCCATCAAATATAATTAAAGGCAGTCAGAAATAAACTGAGAAATTGAACTGTAAAAGGCTGTCCTTTGCCAGGAGCTGAAGGCAGAAAGCAAGCAAGGGAGATCCTTGAAAGTGGTAATGAATTGATAAGCCTTACTGCCTGCAGCTTGTAATGTGCTCTGTCAGATTTTAGTATCAGTTAAACTAGATTAATAGAGCAATCACTGATTCTCTATCTTAAATCCTTCTCTGTTGTTCCCCGATTATAGGCTCCCATGATAGATGGAAGCCTGAGTGGGTCAAAATTTCCATTCATTTCTCTGCTCAGTCACTTTTAAAATAATGCTGGCACCTGCAGTTGCTGGACACCAGCATTCTCTGAGATGTTTTAAAAGCAGAAATAAATTTAGTTATTGACATCCTGTAGCCCTCATTTCCAGGGAGGCTTAATTCCTCTTTTTTCAACAGAGGAAGAAATCCCCTGGAATGTGAGCGATTGACATCTTTCTACCACTAGGGGCTACCATGGTGAAGTGAATGATAAAGAGAAGATGACAAATTTATTGTGGCTCTAAACGCTCAGATTAATGTGAATCTACAGAAACCGTACCACAAGGACAAAAACAATTTGCCCTCGATCATTTTATTTTTATAATAATGTTCTTTAATGAAGCTAAAGGCTCCCTGCTGTGACCTTATTATGTTTTTCAACATCAGTGAGAAATAGATTCCTCTGAATTGTAAGAGAGCTCGTGAAACAGCGGGGATATTGACATAGAGGATCAATTACTTCTTTTGCAGTAATTCTGAACTTGAAATGGCTATAGCGCAGCCTACGTAGACGAGCAGACAAGCCAGCAGACTGAAAAGCTGTATACAAATTAAACGGATCAGCAAAAGCTGAGACAAACTGTTTTGTTTTCTAATATTTTAAGGTTACAGTGTCTCTTCAAAAAGCAAATGGTAAAGATTCTGTTGTAGCAAAAGCAAACAAAAACTGAAAAATTCTGTCCCCACTTTAATGGTAAAAAATTTGAACGTACTTAACAGTCCTGAAAATTGCTAGCATCACTGCTTACGGGTTTCACTTTACTCATTTTAACCTGAAGAAGGATGGGAGCTTAGAGGTCCCACTGAGGACAGAGACAAGTAAGAGTACAGATGCTATGAATGTAGCAGGTTATCACCACATTTATAAAATACTCTAATTTGTGAAGTGATTCATATGCATTCGGTCATTCAATCCTGGCAACAATCCTAAGAAGACTTGAGCTCAGACAGGCACTGATAGCTTACAAACGCCACGGTAAGGAAAACTGAGGCTCAGACAGGTTAGATGACATGCACCAGGTCATGCAACTACCTTACATGCACCTGGCACCTGGACCTAAGTAATAGCTCAGTACCCTGTCTTTCCCTTTAGGTTTTGCAGGAACTCCCAATTTTTAAAATGCAAATGATTTTGCTATAATAAAGCCAGTGTTACCAGAGCGTATAATTTCCCTTTTCATCTGCCATATTCAGGCAGGAACTTCCGTTTATGCTGATAGTGGAGTCGCACGATCAGTGGGCCTTTAGAGAATGGAAGCTCTGAAGCATACTTTATTTGAACGACGGTCCTGCAGCACATGCAGGACTCCACAGCAGTCTCGAATGTAAGAAGCTGATATAGCACGTAAGGGGGCTGTCTGAGACCCTTCTTCAGCAAAGGGCACCGAATTGAATGCGTCACTCTTTGCTGGTCAGGGACTTTCCCACCTGAAGGAAGACTGGGGTGGAGCTCTGGCAACAGCACCATCAATCACCCTGGTCAATGAGATTGACTTAAAGAGACTGCTGAAGGTCCAGATGATAGAGTCCTGCAACTACTTAGCAGGAGGAGAAATGGACTTTCCAGATGGGGATCACAAGAGAATGGAGTAAGTGAGATTAAGGAGAATGAAAAAATAAGAAAAAGGTGATAGGAGATCCGTGTGAGGAGCAAAAGTACTGAGAAACTAGGAATTAAAAATAGCTAAAATTCAAATGATAAGCTTACTCATACTCATTCAGATCAATGACAGTATTTGATTTATATATTTTTAGCTTTTTCTAAAGTTATTTTCAATTGTTTCACATAAACCAATGACAGGCTGCCAGATAACTTTCTACCTCCTCAACATCAATATTAATATCATTTATAATAACAAAAAGTAATGGCATTCACTGTGTTGTGACTATGTGCCAGATAATTTTTTAAGAACTCTAAATGTGTTAACTATATGTATATTTGTAACGTATAAACTACTAATCCTATTTTAAATATCAATAAAAGTGTGTAGCAAATTTAAGGAGCTTACGTGCCCATGAAAACTACAAAGCTAAGTGGCAAATCAGGGACATTAGCTCTACAGTCTTCATCCTTATACTTTCCAAGCCATTCACTAAAATAATAATCTGCTTGCTAATTGGAACATCTTTTCTATTTGCTTTTGAAAAATAACATTTTGGCAAACCCAAGAATTTATGTGATATTTAAACTACGATATTGCTTGAATATTCGCAGAATATTGGGTTGGGACAAAGTCCATCTTGCTTTGAGATTATGGCAAGAAAACAAAATTAGCACTTTTAATAGTGATTCTAATTCCTTATAAAATATGATCGCTAATAGCACTGTATGACCTTATATAAAAATGATTGCCATGATGCATGGAGCTGCACAGTAAAGCTTACACTATCTTTAAACATGAACTTGATTTAAAACCACATATTGAAACATAGATTTTAGCGTAATAGAATCTATTATAAACTGTCTCATTACTGAAATTCACATAGATAGATCAACTGTGTGTATCTGTGTGTGCGGACACACAGTTGATCTTCATTTTGTGTTTGTGAATTTGACTGCTGCCTAAGGTTTATTGGTAACCCCTGAATCAGTGCTTATAGAATGTTGTGGGCATTCACAGACATGTACAGAGCAGTAAAAATGTCACCCTTCCCGCCACGCCTTCCCAGCTAAGGTGGAAGCAGGTGGTGCTTTCCCTTCTAGTTTGACATTCATATTAATAAACAAGTGTCCTTTTCATGGTCTATCTAGTGTTACATTTTTTGAAATTCTTGCATTTTTGTGGAATCTTATGGTATTCTTACTGTTTTAAATCTCCCACAATTGTAGTGTTGAAGTGTTGTCAGTGTTCGTAGGTGCAAGATAATGTATTTGCTTTGTGGAGAAAATGTGTGTTAGGTAAACGTCATACAGGCATGAATTATAATTTTCTTTGGCTATATATATATTAATGTTAGTGAATTAATGATGTATGTTAAATAAGATATCTTTAAACAGAAATACACCTAAAGTTATGCATGGATTTGTTAATTGTTTAATTATTTCCGTTTTATTTTATTTATATTTATTTACTTATTGGCTGCACTGAGTCTCTGTTGCTGTGCATGGGCTTTCTCTAGTTGTGGTGAGCAGGGACTACTCTTTATTGCAGTGCACAGGCTTCTCATTGCGGTGGCTTCTCTTGTTGCAGAGCCTGGGCTCTAGGCATGTGGGCTTCAGTAGTTGTGGCTTGTGGGTTCTAGAGGGCTGGCTCAGTAGTTGTGATGCACAGGCTTAGTTGTGCTGCAGCACATGGGATCTTCCTAGACCAGGGCTTGAACCCCTGTCCCCTGCATTGGCAGGTGGATTCTTAACTACTGCACCACCAGGGAAGTTCCTTATTCCCATTTTATAGAAGGCTTAGAAAAGGTAGACAATTTGTTCAAGCCCCTGTAACAAACACTGGGTGGCAGAGTCAAGATTGAAACCCTAGGCTACCTGAAACCCATGATCCTAGCACAGCATAAGCTGCCATGCTGTTTTGTAAACCACTCTTTTCATTAACAGTATATTGTAAACATATTTCTCTGTCTCCTAGAGTATATACAATTCTTAATGTTCTTATAAAAATCCATTGCATGGATTCATCAAAATTTTTTCACTAGTCTCCCTTAAGTGTTTTTGTTGTTTCTAACTTTTCTTTATTAGAAACAGTGTTCTAATAAAGAAACTTGCACAAACATGTTTGTTACTATGTCCCCTTATTTGCTCAGGATAAATTCCGAGAAGTAGAACTGGAATTGCTAGATGGAAGTCTGTATATCTCTTACCCTGTCTAGTTGCCTCCAGGGTGGTTTATACTCCTACTAAAACTCAATATATGTCCCTCTCCCCCAACCTGTTGCAGTTCTGGATATAGTTTCTTTCAGTCTCTGTTGCATACAGTTCTAATTTAAAAAAAAAAATAATAATAATTTTAATCAGTGTTTACTCTAAAATTTCAAGAGCTTTCACAGAAATTATATAGCTGAAGGAAGAATTCCTGGAAATAGTATTTCAGAATGAGACTTGCCATTTTTTTTTACAGTGATTTTTCTTTTTACTTGCACTGCAATGAATTCCACATATTTTAAAATAGATAATTTCTATTTCCACCAGTTAGGCATTCACACTAACAAAACTGTATCCTTCTTTGGCTTATTAAATGCCCAATCTCTTTTTTTAAAGTTAACAAAGTTAGATTGGCTGATTGAACTGGATGATTTTTTTCTTAAGCGATGTCTTTAGATGCTAGAATGTGGAAGGAGATATTAAAAACATTTAGAAGTGACTTAGATTGTGAAGTAAATTGAATTATTCTAGTAATATTCTGAATCTGAAGACAGTGAGAAGAATGAAAAGAGAATGAATGAATTGGGATTCAAACAGGGCTAGATCAACTTTTGCTGAAAATGAACACGTACTTTCAAGAGAGGGAATCCCGAACGAATTGCTTCTCACATTTGCCTGGTCCTGGCTGTCCTGAAGGTGCTTCCCACCGTGGCTGCTATGCTCTGTTCCCTTCCATCTAATTGGTAGCCTGAGTCCAGTGGTGCTTTTAGTACTTGGACTGGGTTGATATGCTGGTGATGCACAGCTCACGGTTATTTTTGTCTCCATTCCTGGTCAGGCAAAGACATACACAGACAAGAGACTCACAATACTTGAAGTTTTGAAAGCATTCTGCAGCACTAGTTTAAAAAGAGCACTATTCTATTCATTTTTTTCTCTTAAAATTTTAAAAGTAACTCTGCATAGTTGGAAAAAAAAATCTCAGAAGAAGGAAAGGTTAGTTTTCCTCCCTTACTGTCCTTCATTCCCTCAATTCTATGCTCTGAGGTAAACATGTTTTCTAGGTAAACACACCCTTTTAGAGAGTCTGTGTACAAAAAGCATGTGTGTACAAAGGGGAATTTTTTTTAATGTTATAATTGTTGCATTCTGTGCTCATTGTTCTGCATGTGTGTTTGCATCTCTCAAGAAAAAGTGGAGCTTGGCCCTTTACGTGATTGAAACTGACAGAATGGCCACAGGTGACATTTGATAACTGCTAGTGACTTGTGTCAGGCACCGTCTAAGCCTTATATATGATTACTTAATTCTCATAACTCTCCTAAAATACTATTACCTCCTTCTATAAATGAGGCAGAAGCCTGAAGAAATTAAACAAGAAATTAAACAACCTAACTAGTAACAGCAAAGCTGGGCTGAAACCCAGGCTGTTGGATACCAGAGTCCACGCTCCTGTCCATAATTCCCAAAATTTACAGGACTAGTAAGTGGAGGGTTGTTGAATTAGCTAAACGTAGTCTTCAGTAATACCTGTATAAAATGATTTTACAACAAAGGGGGGAGCTTTAGAAGAAATGTAAAGATGAATTTTTTTTTTTTTCCTGAAAGAAAAGGCATTTCGGGACTTTGCAGATCGAGAGTACTATTTCCACATTTTAATTTTGTATATTTTAGCTTTTTTGGATCATAACTAAAATAAGCTGGAGCAGCAGGACGCCGAGACAGGGACAGGCGAGCGAACATGTTCTCACTCACTGAAGCGGGTGGGTGTGGAGCGGAAAGATGTAAAAGGGACGCGCGAGTTAATTGGGAGTTCTGAGGAAGCTGATTAACTTGCTGCTCATGGTGAAGAGGTCTTGTAGAGTGGGCATCCACGGAGGGGCAAGGCCCTGGGTTTTTGCCAAGCAGTGAATCGATACAGGGACGAGAAGAGGTGGCAGAACAGAGAAGACTAAGGTTAGCTAGTGACTGTCAGTTATCAAGGTATGGAAAATCGCGTGCTCAGCGTTGTGTTCGTTCTCTCAAAATTGTTTACCACCTATCTTGGACGCAGGGCTTAGAAAAACATCTATGCTATATTAAAATGGCGTATATTAAAATTCTATGCTGTATTTTTATAGAATATAAAGTATATTTTGTTTTATTTTTATGGAAAGAACCTGAAGTAGGCTCTCCACAGCCACAACTGGGGTAATTCTCACCTTTTGACCTAAGTAGCCAGTCCCATGGCGCCATCTGGTGGCATCTATTGTAATTCCAGGTGTAGGGCCTTAACAACAGCAACAAAAAAGTCTTCGTAAAAGGATGTGGTTTTCAAACCCAACCTACAAAATGAAGAATGGTGGAGGGGCTGGGATAGGTTCAGCAGTGGAGGTAGATATGAGGAATGTCAGACTCTGCCAACATTCCAGTTGTAGCTGATGGTAACTTTGACCTATTTGAATTCTAGCTTTTGAGAGGAATAAGTTGCCCTGGATAATTCTTTTAAAAGACATAATATTTCTATAAGTGTAAAGAATTTAGGGCAAAACAAGTCAGTCTTAGGGAAGCGCAAGGTTGTATAGTACATTGCCAGTGCCTTGGGGGCATGAATGATGTCTTCAATTTAACTTCTGATTTCCAAACATGAACCACAGAACACACTTTTGAGAGTGTGATAAAAAGCAAAGGCAATATCTAGGCACTTAAACGTGGGAATACCTAGACCCTGCCCTGTACCTTATAAACGGGAGAACTGGATAAAGGTGAAGAGGTGTGTAGTTCGAGTTTGGGGATGTTCCGAAGTAAGACACACAGAAAAGGAGTGAAGGAATCCAGAACACTGGAAGATACATCTCTGGTAGGACTGGACATGGAGTTCAGAAGGGGGCAAGAAAGAAGTGAAACCAGAATGGTCTGAGGGCCTTGGACATGGGCAACTGCTATGACATCGAAGATGAGAATTCGCACGCACGAGAAAGGCAGCAGGGTTAAGTGATCCTTTGAAGGAGGGTTGGAGAGATTCTGCATCTTGAAGGAGAACTTCTTAGCAATACAGTCCAAGGCATGGTCAAGTTTTGAGAAGTTTATGAGAGCGACAAAAAGAAAACAAAATTGCATTTAATCGTTAGCATTGTTCTATACAGGTTGATGTATCTTATCTCATTTAATCTTCATGGAAATCCTCCATGTGTAGTGATAGCCCTATTTTATGGATAAAACACTTCAGCTCAGAAAGGTAGACAAATCTGTGGAAGGTTACATAAGTATTAGGTGAAAGAACACTGTTGCAAAGATCCTGTTGTTTCTTTCACATTTCGTGGCGAAACTAGAATTTAGGAAAGTTTTCAGGATGGATGATAAAGTAAATGTTCAAGGATGCCTAGTAATACTAGCACATCTCTTAGGTGCTCAATAGATATTAATGGGGGCAAGTTAAAGCAGACAAATATAACGGCTTTCAACTTAAAGGCCAGATTGACATTAGAAATGAGAGCATATTCAGTGAATAAGTTAAACAGTACTTGAAAATATCCCTTGAATTTAGGGAAATAACTGCCGATTTTTTAATGTAACTTGCCTTTCAGTACATGGTAATGGATGATAAAGACACGTGAGACCTTCTGGTATTCTAAACTTCAAATTAAAAAAAAAAAAGACCTCATTCTATGAAAGAGAAATTTTTACAGTATTTCTCAGTCTGTAACATAGAACATAAGCTATGGACAATGTTAATAAGTGCTCTGTGGTAAAATGGCTAAAGAGTTGGTGACCTGATCTGGGGAGTTCTCTAGTTCCCCTCTGCCTCTTTTAGAGATTGACAACACATTTGACATTGGTAAAGGCTCTGAGAGGTCTTATGGTAACAAACCTGTTGGAATTATTTAATCACTCATTGTCCATCCTTTTGACCATATTTTCCCCCTGCACTGCCTATACAATTTATCGGTATTCTTTTACTTTGGAAAATATGATGCTGAATAAGATTCATTATGGCTCTCGACTAAAAGATTCTCTAAGGAAACTTGTATTTAGTTCTGTTCTGTAGCTAACCACCATAAGCAACCAAATACTATGCCGATCAAACTTTACTCTATGGAAGGATGAGTTTGTCACAATCAGAACTTAATTTGGAATTATTTTTCATTGGAGCTATATTGTCACCTCTTCTGTTGATGATCCAGAAAACGTGTAGTTGCTCACATACTTGTGTCATCTTGCAAGGCGAGGCAAGAAGCATACTTCAAAAAAAATGATTTCATATTTTGAAATTTTCACAGCAACTCTGAATGTTATCCAATGTGTTTGTCTTGATTTATGTTTATAAAAGGAAGAAGGAAAAGAAGGAAAGGAAGGAAAGAAGATAAAAAGAAATTGTCCACATTTAAGAAATTATAGTGCATGTTAGTTGTACCATTTTTATACTCTTTGCTATTAGGAAGTTAGAATATTACTAAGGTTTTAAAATTCTTGCTGTATTTTATGTAGTGTTGAATCACATTAACTTACAAAAAGAAAATCTTTAAGCCAGGAAAGTCTATGGGAACGTGGTTTTATTCTTAACGTGGTGTCACTTGCTTCTTGTCTCAATCATCTGAATTATAATACCTGTCATCCCCCTGTTTCTCTTTGCCACCAGAGGGAGATGAAAAGTCACATGTAGGTCCCAGCATTGATTGTCAGTGTTAATGTTTAGTAATATTCAGCTGTCTCTTTCAGGGAGCTTCATTATCAAATTATTTCTAGAAACTGATAAGGCAAGGCATGTTGCTATTGGGAAGTGTTACTGTGATCTCAAGCTTAAATTCATGTGCCAAGAAGAACATTATTTTATGCAATTCGGTTCATCGTAACCCCAGAGAAATAGTAGAATTATAGCATAATCAAAGCTGATGTTTGGCAAGGAAGATCTTTGCCTCATAATAAATGAGTTGACTCTCAATTTTGGACAAATGTTTTACTCAGACACTGTGGTTTGCATATTTTAACTTGGCGAACAACCACAAGTGCCTTGTTTCTTCAATTTAAGTGACAGGTTTTCCAGAGGGGCTGACCTGCTCAAATTTAAATTAAAAGATAAAAAAATCCTTTGTATTTATCAGCTTTCATTTTCACTTATAAATATACTTGATGGAAATTTACTGAATTTCTTGGGGTTACTTTTTTTAGCCCCCCCCCCACTTCATATACATTACAGATGTATCAGTAAGGCTATAGATTATTGATATCATTTTTCTTATTCCTCTTGTCCAATATTCTTAAATAAAGAACATAAAGATCTTTTATTAAGTCTAGTTAATAATGGAAGTATATGCTGGCTCAAAAAATGGGCAAGAAGAAACAGGTGATCTGTTGTATGTCACGTAAAATGCCTTAGTCATTTTTGAAAATTATGCTTTTTAAATATGCTTTGATTAAACAATAATGCCATAAAAAACTTGAAAATTGGTTAGTTTATTAACCTTATTGTATTTTATTATCCAAGAAATTTTACTTAAAACAGAACAACAAAATTTAGCAAAATAACAAAGTATTTTTTCCCCTATATCCCACTGTTATTTAGCCCAGTTTCTTGGCATTTTGAATAGTATGAAAGTTTGTAACTAAATGAATATATAAAAGCAATACTTTTTTGGAGTCTGTTGGTGAAATACAAATTATTATGAAAATAAAGTAAATGTAGGGTTTTTTCCCAGAATGTTAATTTCTTTGAAATTATCATAAATGTTTATACTGCATCTTATTTTAGCAGTGTAACTCATTGTGTAGTAATTTGCTTCGGGTTTGCTGTGGTGTGGGCGTCAACTCTGACGAGGTTTGTGTATGTGTGTGTTTCCAAAAATTTTTTTATCTGTGTGGCTAATGTTCATTTTCATATACGTTTGCATCCAAACCAGTTTGGAAATGCTCTGTTTAGTTAGGTAGGCTCAAGTACAGAAGCTGTGTTTTAATGAGAAAGATCTTGCATTCAACTCTAAGAACTATCCCAGCGTAGTGCTGGATCTGACCACTGGTTTCACCAGCCTTGAGTTGTTCTCCTAACAAGGGTAACAGTAGTTGTTGTAGCTATCGACCCACCTTCCCAAGCAAAGCTGAGAATGAGAAGACCTGGTAGGAGGGGCGAATGGGGTTGATATATATGAACCCAATAGTGGAGCAAAGAATACTCAGGAGCAAAGACAGGAAATGGATGAATAAAATGTCAACACAGAGGAGTTAGCCAACAGGCAAATCTAGGTATGAAGCAGTGAAGTGGAAACCAACAGTACAAAGGCAAACCCAAAGCAAGTAGCTCTCAAAGGAAATGATTCTCACAGGAATAACTGTTCAGCTTAAACCCATTGTGTAGTCTTTGTTGGATAAAATAAAATGCATTGAAATCACTACTGGAGCTAATAAACTTATTAGACCTTTCCAGCTTTCCAGGTTTTATCTAGACAGTTAAGAGTTGCATGGCTGTACACTAGAACTTGGAAAATAGTTATATATTTGATCATTTTAACCAATATTTTCAGAAAATATTTCATTATAAAATGATCTCATAGAAATCAGTGAGAAAAAGACAAATATATCTAAAGATGGATGAAAGGCAAAGTTAAATAATAAACACATAAAATGTTGCCTAAGCACACAGGTAATTAAATGTAAAATGAAGCAAAACATTTTAAATTTATTAAAATAGAAGAGTGCAATATTTTGTGCTAGTAAAAGTGATGAGAAATTGTCAGATACTTGCACTTTTGGGAGGACTACACGTTTCAAAATATCCTTCAAAAATACATATCTTTCAACTTAATATGTTTGCATCCAGGAATTTATTCTAAAGGAATCATTTGAACAGATGTATAAACATGAGTGGACAGATGTTCACTGTAAATTACAGTGAAGATTTTTAAAAGATTACACATACACAAATATCTACATAAAGAGATGAGGAACTCAGAAGTGCCAACACATTACATTAAGTGAAAAAAAGTTCATATGGTGTGTCAATTTTTATAAAAATGTGCGGGTTCATACATAACTATAAAATAATATGCTTCTCATCAACATTATACTTATTCTATACCAGAAACTCTTGTAAGTATTTTACACATGGTAACTCAATTAATCCTGATCATTCTATGGGAAAGACTGTCATTATCTGCATTTACAGATGTGGAAGCTGCGGTAGGAACAGACTGAATCACTTGCTAAGATAGTAGTGTGCAACAGAGTCAAGATTTGAACCCATGCACCGTGATTCCAGGGACCATAATATTTATTTTAAAACAGAGATCCAAAGGTATTAGAATTTTCCTCTGGTTAATAGGATTACTTTGTCATTTTATGCCTACCTTCTATATTCTCTGAATGTATTAAATGTATGTATTACTTTTCTATTAAGAAACATTACAAAGCTAACTGCGTGTTAGGGAGAAAGAATTGTACATAGAGACAAAAACAGATGTTGAGTCAGGTCTAGTGAGCAGTGAATGACCTTGACAATATAGAGTTAAGGAACAATGATGTCCCAAAGCCTTACACATCTATATATTCTAACCAACTTAGTCAACTTCTTAATTAGTTCATTAATGTATAAACAGCCTATAAAGACAAGGAGACTCCCAACATCAAAATGAAAACTTGAAGTGATTTTACATTTGGCCATGTTTATACCAATGAAACTGCTTTGGACTTTATACAACATTTTACAATGATGTCTAAGGTAGTACCTAATGTTAAATCCATATGCTTAGTATATTAAACAATAATGAGTTTGGAGTGGAGACATTATGACCTTTATTTAACTTGATACTGCACTGCTTTTTCCAGTTGTCATTTTTTAATAAACTGGCATTTATACAGATAACATAAGCATTTACAAAACCCTCCCAATACTACTTCTCTGCCCCAGTAATTTAGGTAGTTAAATTAGTAGGAAAAGCACTAAAAATATTTCAAATTAAAACCTCAACCTAAAATCCTATTCATCAGCATGTTATTCATCTATAGAAACAGTATGTGAAAGGGGGAAAAATACAAACTGAGCACACAACTTACAAATATGCCATTTCAGGTAGAAATGTGCTGCTTCATTTATTTTTTGATGAATAAAAGTATGTATCAGCAGTCAATAGACCATTACACCCACTCCCTTCTTTGGAATAAAAAGGAAAACTTGAACTCTGTAGTTTGAGTTTGCTTTTTAACCCTAGAATTTAAATATGTGAAAAAAAATGCTTTATTCACCTTAGTGATGTTGATAGAATATAATGTCAAGATATGGTTATGTCAATTTTAAAATAACTTCTAATACCATAGTTTTAGTTAAATCAATGGATGCACCTTATATCTTTTCTTCATGTGATAATATTTTGGTTTAACCGACTATAAAACTCAAAAGTTTTTTTAAAAATTATGTTTACCTTGAAATTAATGACTATTTTAGTATATGTGCTGCCGAAGCGAGCACGAAATTAATGACTATTTTATCAAGAGAGTTTTACTCTTAGATTCAGCATTTGTACCAGTTCACATTCGCATACATTTCCCAAAGATGCTTCACAGATTAATGTAAATTGGTGTATTTTCTTTGTCCATCACTCCTAGATATAACTTATTTAGCAGTTAGGAAGGAACTCAACACAGAGAAATATAAGCAGTACATTAACAGAAAACACATATTAAATAGCAAATGGAGGCAAAGTTTACAGTTTTAGAAACTGCCTGGGAAATTAAATCTTTAAAACACATATCTGTCACCCACACCTTTGACACTTCATTTCCTGCTTGGATTGCCATCTGAGAAATAATATAACTGACACCCCTGTGGATGGCATGGACTCCCGGCATCTATACTTCTGTTGTTTTCCAGGCCCGCAATGGAATTGTAGGCAGCAAGGAAAGTCCACTACTCTCTACTAGTCCTTAGACCCGGGGAAACCCCTTCTTACCTCTGCCAGTTGAAAAAGCCTCTGTTCCCTTGCGTGGCACATCCTCTTCGTGTCAGCTGTCGATCCACTGTCCTCATTCGAGGAGAAGTCTTAGGTCATATGGTAATCTCTGGCAGGCTGGCCTGCTCTGGAGCTGTGAAGCTCTTATCGCAGCAGGAATGCTCTGTGTGCTAGATGCCAGAGAAGTGTAAATTTAATTCCTTCCCCTGGCGTTGTCCATCTTGTTTTTCTCATCCTCCACTGACTTTTCCTTTGCCCAGCTAGACACCATTTTTCATTTCTATGCAGTCTATTCTGAGATTCTCTGCCGTACCACACTATGTTCTTTTTACCCTTCTGTTTGTATATTCTTACTTCATAATCTTATTACATTCTGTATGGTCATCAAAAAGGAAAAAAATATATATATATGTAAAACTGAATCATTGTTATACATCTGAAACTGTTATAAATCAACTGTACTTCAATTTAGAAAAAAAACTAACATAGTATTGTAAATCAACTACACTTCAATAAAAAAAATTAATAGAAAAGAAAAAATGATGTTAGTTACAGGCTTTTCACAGATGCCTTTATCAGGTAGATGAGGTTCCCTTTAATTCCTAGTTTTCTGGATATTTTCATAATAAATAGGTGTTACATTTTTTAAGTGTGAGATATAGGTTAGATACATGATACATTAATAAATCAAACTTATGGCAATTTGAAAGTTACAAGGGTCATTATGCCTGGTGTCCACCAAGCTTTATAATGTTAGTTTATAATTCTGTGATACATGTGACTTGTAACTGCTAAGAGGGAAGAAAATGAGTGATAACTATTAGTGATTCCTGGTGTTCCAAAAACAGAATGGTTTTGATCACAAAGGTTATATGGTTAATAGGATTTCACAGATATTTGTACAAGTAGTGTTAGAGATGGCAATATTTTTTGAAATTGGTGAATGATCATTATTATTGGCTGAATGATGCCCCTCTAAAATTTATATCCTGAAGCTCTTAACTCCCATGTGATTGTATTTGGAGATAAGGCCTTTAAGGAGATAATTAAGGATAAATGATGTCATAAGGGTGGGGCCCTAATTCAATATGACTTGTGTTATGGGACAGGAAGAGACACCCGCCTCCAGAACTGAGAGAGGATAAACCTGTTTATGGGTGTTTTGTTTTGTTTTAAAGCCACCTACTCTGTGGTATTTTGTTCTAGCAGCCCTAGAAGACTAATATGATTATTATTGGATGTTAACACAATGATGCTCATAGGAGAACCTATAAAGAGAAATGCCAGACTCCAAAACCTCCTGGTAACCATCATCTATAGGGTGAAGGCATATGACCTAATTAGACTGCATTTGCCACAGCAAAAAAGACAACCATGAAGCTTAGGGGTCAGACAAGGTAGAAACAGAACTCTTACCTGAACTCCTCCCTGCGTTTGGTACTGGCCACGTAAAGGACTTGTATGTGGGGAGGGGGAAGGAGGAGAGGGGAGGGAGATAAGAAGATATTATCATTTGATAATATACCATACTTCATTTAAATTTAGGTAATTTTACCTAAATGTCTTCTATGTTCATCTTACTCTTGACAATGATGCCTTTTAACCTGAATCAGCACAGCTGAAATCTTAGAGGGGCATAAATGCAGGGAACTCAGTAAGTTTCATGAACCAGATCTCATATTAAGCTATTAAGCAACTTTTCAATCCAGATATAACTTATCCTATAAAATATGAGATTTCCTTCTAGATATTTGAAAGAGAAGAAACTAGAAATTTGTAGTGGAAAGTAACAAGGAATTGATAGACATTTTCTTTTTAAAAATGGGTTCCAGTTTAATTAAAAGTATATTTTTTCCCTGCCTATAAATTGTCTAGATAGAATATACCCTAGGCCTTGAGAAGTGCTGACTACAACATATGTGTTGACGCATCCTAAGGAAATTCTCTGTGAAATTATTTTTTGGTAAGATTTGACCTACATCTGTCACAGGAAGGTCAGTGGCTTAATTCATTTATTAAGCTTTTATTGAACATGAGCAATGTAACCACCATTATTATATAACAGAAAATAAGAGAAATTAAAAGCTTCAAACCATTAACATACCAATTACATAGGCAATAAATTTAAGTCATTCTGCAAAAGATAAAAGCAGTGGTTATTTATGTAGCATAATTTATATAAAACAGAAAGAAAATGATACATGAGTAGAGAGTGAAGTTAGAACTTTTGGAGGAATCTGGAGCTATAGTTCACAAGCACATAAAAGCATGCTTCTCCTTATCTCTGTGAATGAAAACCTTGAAAGCATCCTTCTTTCTTCTCCTGTCTTCATATTTTAGAACATATTTTGTAAATATGTCATGAGATTGGTTGTACTTTGAAAAGATCCTCCTCTATCTTTTCCTTTCCCTTTCTACTTGAGTCCAACACTCTCCTCCTTTGCGAGGGTTGGATTATTTTAATAATTTCTTGTCTCCACTAAATTCCAGGAATTGCCTTATACCCATCCTGCATTTTTCTATCCTGGGTCCTCCTAGAGCCTTACATCACATATCTTAGCTGTGTTTAAAATTAGAAGGACTTCTATTGCCTACAGCACCTGGTTTGCTATTTTTTCTCTGACAATCAAATTTATCCTAATCTAATCCTAAGATTTTTACCTTATCTTTATAATCCATTAATTCCTACCACACTCTCTTCTCCAGCCAGGGCAGGTTGCTGATGAATTTTCACTCATACCCTTGACTTGTATGCTCTGTTTAGTTCTCACTTCTGTCCTTGTTTATATCATTTTCTTGGACTGTAGTATCAACCTTGCTCTTCTTAGCTTCTTTTTCTACTCTTCTAGTTTTGGTTCACTTCTACTCATTAGCATCTGAATTATTCTAGTCTGTTTTGGGCTCCTATTGTATATATATTAAGAATTAGGCAGTTGAAAATCTAATTCATCTTGTGTTTTACCCTGCTAGTATATTATGTAATTTGATCTCTGAGAAGAGGGACCAATCTTTTCTATTTGCAAACATATGCATATAAATATAGTTATTCTATGATATCTTTTATTGAACTAATAAATATTAAATATGGGCTGATTTGATGACAACTGCCACATAAATCTGTGGTGCCAATTTTTTACATGCAGCTATAAACTTTGTATATAATAATAACATGCGAATGGAGTTATTTGAAGACATTAAAAATATATTTGTTCCTGGTAATGCAGTGTTCATCTGTTAGTCATTAATGAAAATTGAGCTGATTATTTAAGGCTACCTGAAATGTAATTCTCATTTAAAAAAAAAGACATGACTTTTAGTAACCAAAAAAACCAAATTTAGTGTGACTAAATGTGTACAATGTGTGCAAAGTAGTTGAGAAGATATTAAAGATAGTTAAAAACACACAGAATGGTTGAACAAGAACTTTCTTCAAAAATAGGCGCTGTTCAAGTATAGACTAAATTTGCTAAATTCAGATACAAGAAGGTGAGTTATTCAGATGATAAGCTCTCATTAGAAAGAAAACCACAGAGTAGATCGCAATGAATATTAAAGAGAACATTGATAATGTATGCCTCACTGATTTGAATCTTTAAGATGGTGATTTAAACACACTAAAAATCCATGTTTATGCATGTTCTGTAATGAACTGAATAAAAAATATGTGAGAGATTAAAGGCTCTTCCAGCATGAGAACATAAGCTCCACTTTATTTCAACCATGTACCTCACTGCTCACCTATGATTCCTCTGAGTTTGATCTTGGGTGAACCAAATTTAAGTGAATTTATTTTACATCCTCTATTTTCCAAATAAGTTTGGGTATATGATTGAATTTTCACAGTTGAGAAAAAGAAAAAAAAAACGGTTTGGCTTTATTATTTGTCTTTTTATAACTATATCATACCTTGTGTTTATCTAGTGGTTTGCCTTTTTCAGAATATTTTTATGTGCATTATTGGATTTGATTATCTGAGATAATTAAGGAAAGATTGTTATATTCATTTTGTTGGTGTGGAAGCTGAGGCTCAGAAAAATTACTTACTTATGGCCATATATAATGGTACAGATGAGAGCAAAATCTTTAGATTGTGATTTTTGCCTTTGAGATTATTACAATCTAATTGAGGAGTCAGAATAAAAAGTGAACTAACTTAATTGACTTATTAAAATAATAATACAGATACTTCAATTCCAAAATAAGTATAGAAAAGGCAGTTTTTTTCCCTATCTTTAAATTCTAAGTTTCCCCCCTCCTTTTCGAAATAATCACTGTCACATGTAAGTAGCCAGTGAGTGATAACCTTAGAGAAGTGACCTGTCTCATCTCAGTGAGCATCTGACTGCCAGGAGGTGATCTCATCTTCTGTAGCTCATCAAAGGTTTATTCCTAAAGCATATTCAAGATTTAGAAAAGAAACACATTTCAGACTTTAGACCCAGACACACTGTCTCACCCATCTTTGTCTGACACAGAACAGTTCTTAGCGAGCAGAGAAAGAAGTGAGATGATGAAAAGAACAGACTGTGCTTGAAACATCTTTCACTATAATCAGTGCACCTAGGGGGCTGGACTTTGCCAGTAATGACCCATGGTTTTCTGATGATGCCAGAAGTGAAAGCTGGGGCTTTGACTTGAGATAAAGGTTGATGTTCCCCCTAATGTCTATAGGTTGTGCATCAATGACCCCATGAGTTAACAAGTTTTGAAAACTGAGTTAATTGTCATGATCAAATAAAACTTAGAACACAATTCTTCTGACACATTTAATGAGATGCACAGTCATGATGGTCTTTCGTGGTAATTAGCTAGAAAGGGTTAGAGACTTGAGGAGATCCAATGAAAAGCTTCAAGTACTTTAGAATTTTCTGGCATCCCCAAGCCTAGGGTGAAATAGGGAGGAGCAATAAAGAATATGTTATAAAACTGGATTTCCAGAGTTCAACCACTTGGTGTGTTTAATGATACCTTATATCTCTTTATTCTATTTAATTGTATTAATTTTAATCTATTATCCCAAAACTACTTATTGAGCTTTCCTGTCTCAGCCATTATTTCTGTGCTGGGCATATAAAGGAGATAAACTTTATGTGTCATGAGAGAAATAGCTATTATTTATTGGGTGCCTGATCTGTACCCAGTGGAGTTCTAAGTGCATCATGAATATTTTCTCATAAACTCATCGAGCTGTTTCTATGATTACTTCAATCTTACAGGTGTGGAAACAGAGACAGAGATCTGGGGTGGAATTAATTAAATGTTTGTGGTGGAAGAGTTTAGCAAACTGCCTGGCATAGTACTGTTATTAAATAAATAACAACAAAATAATGCTTAAATTGAAATGTTTAATTTGGTAAATTAAAGTGTTAGATTCAGGGCTTCTGTTTCTGAAGTTCCTATTAGCAGAGTGCATGAATAGACTTTGGAGTCAGTGTCTTGATTCTACTTCTAGATAAATGACTTGTACAAGTTAGAGAAATTCTCCCAAACTCAGTTTTTTTATGTTAATAATGGAGGTATAGTATGTGACTTGCAATGTTGTTTGAGGAATGATAAAGGATGATATGGACAGTGTCATTGGTATAGATATAGACTCGCTTTTCAATGAATAATGGGTATTATTTTGATTATATTAAAATTACAGTGAACTTTTGTTAAGTTTGAAGGAGCCTGGACTCAAACCACAGATCGGATTTGCTTTCCTCTGTGTTTTGTTCATATCCTTATTAATGTCTTTCCTCCTATTTTTACTTAAATGGTTCCATTAGAATTATGTGGTCAATAATTTTCATATTAAATCCTCTATCCTCCAGATTATATCATATGAACTCTCTGGAATCTGTTTTCCTAAAATTTAGCACAGTCTGGCAAACATCTATTGGCTTCTCCTTCTACTTTCACCAAGTCCTTTCTTCCAAGGTTCCCTGTTACTCTGTGATAGGTATTTTGTATTAGCCTCATTTTCGGTTCCATTTTATAATCCTAAACGTGTGTGTGTGTGTGTGTACACAACTGGATGTATGTCTGTGTTAACCTTTTTCTTACCTACTTTTTATTTAAGGTCATCTTTTTATGCATCTTGGTAGGCTTCTTAAATAATTTTTGGAACAAGCTGGGGTATAAACAAAAAATGAAAAACTTTGGTTTACTAGAAAATAATGAAATTGTTTTTATTTCCCAAGTTGCTTTCCCTTTGAGTGCTTTAGTTTTGATTCAATCATAGCTCGATCACTAAAATGCAGGGGTCTTGCATATAAAGTCATGTTGCCAGCATAGAAATTTGATCTTAAGGTAACCACAATATTTAAATCATTAATTTGATATTTAAATAAAAATAAAATACCATATTTGCAGAGATAATTTTCAACTTTGGTCAGCTGACTAGTATCAGTTGTGTTGTTGTTATTTGCATGCTGGCTTGTAAAGTTATGCTTGATAATATATTCAAAATAGTGAGGTCACTTGATGAAGTCAGATTTAGGTAGGTAGGAAAATAGAGCAGTCAAGGGTACTTAGAAATGTAACAACGAACAGAGCTATTTTCTTTCACAAACTTCTTTCCAAGCACATTGTGGTGAATACAAAACACATTTGGACATTTTAGGTGATAAGGATTTCTCAGTTCACAGGGAAATATTTTGAAATCCTTCAGCAATAGAAATCCAAGTGTAGAAATCCAAAATAGTTTGATTTTGGCTGCCAATTTGGGGAGGGGGGTAACATAGCTCACTCTGATTCTGTCAAAATTTGCACCCCCTACCCTGCCAAAGTAGTATAGTGTTTCAATGTGGTTTTCTTCGTTAAAAGTTATCAAGACCTCCATTTCCTACTTTCTCCTTATGCTTTAAAAGGAGTTTTGCTTCAGTGAAGAGAGTATGTTTCCAGTAAAAATCAAGGATTTTGCATATGTACATGTGTATTTGAGCTTAAGATGTATATACATATTTAACCTTTTGTACCATAAAATAAGACATCAAATGAGGAAGAAGCAACTAATTTGTTGAATCAAATCACTTTCTTCCAATGATTATGTATCCTACATAGCACAAAGATTGCATACATATGAATGAATGCATGTGATTTACTTTATGTTCCTTTGCAATTTAAATCTGCATGTTTTAAATAGTTTTTTCCTGTCTAATAGTTGTTATTTTCTAATATTTTATATGATGATAAACAACTTACTTTTAAAGTTCTTTCTTCAGATTTCATGGTAAGACATGACCACTCTGACAAAAGAAGTGGCTGTTACATTTGTTTAGTAGACACTGTTACTGCTATGTTTCTGAAGGGCTCTAAATTGTCCCAAGTATGTGTAAAGATGGCCTATATTCAGTGATTTTTGAAAATAGTAAAAATATTATGGTTATTAAATCCACCTAATATGCTGTAACATTAAACCATTGTTACCTTGTATTTTTAACAATGAGTTCTCATATCCTATTTTCAGTTCAGCCATCCCGAGTTGGTTATCAACGATGTGCAAGAAAATATTCTAGTCTCAAGGAGTCTAAGTCTGTTTAAAATAGTTACTGTCCTGGAATACTTACAGAATCCCAGATGCAAATCCTTCATGAACTTACCACTAGTGATTCTGAGAAAGAAAGAAGTCAGATTTACCTTGTCTTTTTTATTAAGAATTAATTTGAGTGTTCTCAGGCATTTGAACCCATGGTTATCAACACCAAAGCCTATAATGGTTAATTCTCAAATATTTAATATATTTCATTATCATAAATTATTATCCTACTCATTGCAGCATCATATTTTGTAAAGCCATCATGGAAGAATCAACTTTGAGATATATTTCTTAAGATTTGACCTTATCATAACTTCATCAAAATTATGACAATTTGTTGTGTGAATTAGCCTCTAGGCTTCAAACACTTCTCCAGGAGGTTGAACATTGAAAGTCCAAAACCTTTACAGGAAACATTAATGAAGGATTTTGAAAATCATTTTATAATAACGATATATTTACACTTGAAGAAGATCATAAACTTCTCTAAAATAGTGACCTTCAAAGACTAATCAGAGAAATGCAGTTGGGGTGATTATGTCAGAAAATCCTGAAAAAAAATATATATCCATAAATATGTGAATTCATAATCATTATAGAAATGTTAATCCACTACACTTAGGATGTGAACTGATACAACTTTTTACAAAGCTTACTTAGTGATTCTAATAAAGGAGATCTGAGGACTGCACTTTGAGAACCCTTTATATACGAGGATGAGTCAAAAATTATCCGCACTCTGGCTATAGAATGTTTTAATTAACTTTTAGAAAAGACAAATACAGCATTTTTCGACATACTCTCCTTGCTTTTCAATACACTTTGTCCATCTGTCAACAAGTTTTCGTATTCCCTCATTAAAAAATGTGGGAGGCTGAGCTGCAAGCCACAAATGGGAGGAGGCTTTAACACCGCAACACGAACTTTTTGCAGTGTGGTGACAGTGTGGGCAGAAGTGTGTGGACGTGCATTGTCATGCAAGATCACAACACACTTGGATAGCAGTCCTCTGCATTTAATCCGAAATCTAGGCTTCAGATCTTCAATAAGCATGTCATTGTAACGAGAACTGTTGACTGTTGAACCTTTTTCCTGATAATGTTCCAGTACTGGTGCTTGAGAATGCCAGAAACTGTAAGCATCAATTTCCCAGCTGATGGTTGACTTTTGAACCTTTTCTTGGTCGGCAATTGAGGATGCTTCCATTCCATACTCTGCCATTTACTCTCAGTCTTGTAGTGTGAATCCATGTCTTGTCGCCAGTAATGATTCTCTTTAAGAAACTTTCATCTTCCATAGAGTATCAGTCCAAATTTTGTTTGCAGATATCCAAATGCTTCTGTTTATGTTCTTCAGTGAGTTGTTTCGGTACCCATCTTGCACAAATTTTTGAAACGTAAGTCTATCGTGGATTACTTTGTTATGAAATGTTAAAGCATCCTCCCTATAGTCCTGATCTTGTTTCATCAGACTTTCACCTGTTTGGTCCCCTGAAAGCAGCCCTATGAGGATGAAGATTCACTTCTGATGAAGAAGTGAAGATAGCGGTACATTCTTGGCTTGCAGCTCAGCTTAAAACATTTTTTAATGAGGGAATATAAAAGCTTGTTGACAGATGGACAAAGTGTATTGAAAAGCAAGGAGAGTATGTCGAAAAATGCTGTATTTGTCTTTTCTAAAAGTTAATTAAAATCTACAGCCAGAGTGCGGATCATTTTTGACTCACTCTCGCAGCTTCCTAAGCGAAGTTTAAAAATTTAGGTTTAAGGAAATCTATGCCAAATATTTCAGTCCACTCCTGCAGCTCATAAAGTATATAACATTGTAAAATCAACCAAAATGTTAGTGCAGTAACCACTCACAAGAGCTTTGATATGATTTCCCTTCTCTAAGATCTAGGAATTTCTCAACTTGAATTCAAATGTAGAGGATCATCTAGAGATTCATATGAAGTCTCATGAAATAGTCCTTGGTGTGATATCTTTCCCTGTTAAGGAAAAAAACAATACAATATCTTCAAGTGTCTGAAAAAATACTTTTTTGTATGTGAGAGTAGGAGGGTGTTAGTTCTACTTTTATTGATATTCAAAAACTATTATTAAGACATCATCATATAAACAGTTAATTAAAATACATCCCTTTCATTTATGCTATAATGCCATCAAATAATTCACTTCCTTTGGCCCCCAAATGAAATGGTTATCTCTTTTCATTTACTGATATTTTAAAATCTCATATTGACACACCTCTGTATTTGTGTGGCATTTGCTATTAATATGACAGGTTATTTATCTTTAAAACACATTTCAGACTGTAGAAGTTTTATGTATTTTCATGAAAAAAATACAAAGCAATAGAAAAGAAATTCTTCATGTAGCTAATCTGTGTTAGTGAAGACATTCTTATTTCATGATTTACCCCAGGGTTTGGCAAAAGTACGGCTATGTACCAAAGCCACCTGTTGTAAGTACAATTTTATTGAAACACAGCTGTGCTCACTTGTTTATTTGTTTTCTGTGGCTGCTTTTGCATGACCAAGGTAGAGTTGAGTACTCACAATGGAGGCCATAGGACTGAAAAGCCTAAGAATACACACTACTAGGCTCTGTAGAGAAAAGTTAGCTGATGCTTAATTTAAACAGCTGAGAGAATACTAAAGTATATATTGTCTACATTAGAAAACACCAAATTTAAAATAAAATATTAAATATTTGATTGCTTTAATATTGCTGATTTATAACAGAATATACATTGTGTATAACATGGTAATAGTTTGTTCTTTAGGCTATTAAAATCTTGATAAGTAGGTAAACCAGCATCAGTAATTTAAATTGTGCTTATTTAATCTTGAGAAGGAAAGACGGAGTTGGTGGAATTAGGCTTCCTGATTTCAATCTATACTACAAGGCCACAGTGATCAAGACAGTATGGTACCGGCACAAAAATAGAAAGGACGATCAATGGAACAGAATAGAGAACCCAGAGGTAAACCCAAGCACATATGGGCACCGTATCTTTGACAAAGGAGGCAAGAATATACAATGGAAAAAAGACAGCCTCTTCATTAAGTGGTGCTGGGAAAATTGGACAGCAACATGTAAAAGAATGAAATTAGAACGCTTCCTAACACCATACACAAAAATAAACTCAAAATGGATTAAAGACCTAAATCTAAGGCCAGACTCCTAGAGGAAAACATAGGCAGAACACTCTATGACATCCATCAAAGCAAGATCCTTTTGGACCCATCTCCTAGAATCATGGAAATAAAATCAAGAATAAACAAATGGGACCTCATGAAACTTAAAAGCTTTTGCACAGAGAAAGACACCATAAACTAGACAACAAGACAACCCTCAGAATGGGAGAAAATATTTGCCAACGAAGCAACGGACAAAGGATTAATCTCCAAAATATACAAGCAGCTCATGCAGCTTAATACCAAAAAAGCAAATAACCCAATCCACAAATGGGCAGAAGACCTAAACAGACATTTCTCCAAAGAAGACATACAGATGGCCAACAAACACATGAAAAGATGTTCAACATCACTAATCATCAGAGAAATGCAAGTCAAAGCCACGATGAGGTATCACCTCACACTGGTCAGAATGGCCATCATCACAAAATCTAGAAACAACAAATGTTGGAGAGGGTGTGGAGAAAAGGGAGCTCTTCCACACTGTTGGTGGGAATGTAAGTTGGTACAGCCACTGTGGAAAACAGTTTGGAGGTTCCTTAAAAAACTACAAATAGAACTACCATATGATCCAGTAATCCCACTACTGGGCATAAACCCAGAGAAAATCATAATTCAAAAAGAAACATGTACCATCATGTTTATTGCAGCACTATTTACAATAGCCAGGACATGGAAGCAACCTAAATGCCCATCAACAGATGAATGGATAAAGAAGATGTGGCACATATATACAATGGAATATTACTCAGCCACAAAAAGGAATGAAATGGAGCTATATTTAATGAGGTGGATGGACCTAGAGTCTGTCATACACAGTGAAGTAAGCCAGAAAGAGAAAAACAAATACTGTATGCTAACTCATATATATGGAATCTAAAAAAAAAAAAAAATGGTACTGATGAACCCAGTGACAGGGCAAGAATAAGGATGCAGATGCAGAGAATGGACTGGAGGACACAGGGTTGGGGGGGCGGGGGGCAAGGGGGAAGCTGGGACAAAGTGAAAGAGTAGCATAGACATATTTACACTACCAACTGTTAAATAGATAGCTAGTGGGAGTTTGCTGTGTAACAAAGGGAGATCAACTTGATGATGGGTGATGCCTTAGAGGGCCAGGACAGGGAGGGTGGGAGGGAGTCTCAGGAGGGAGGGAATATGGGGATATATGTATAAATACAGCTGATTCACTTTGGTGTACCTCAAAAACTGGTACAAAAGTGTAAAGCAATTATATTCCAATAAAGAGCTTAAAAAAATAAATTGTACTTACTTCTATTGTTAGAAACACTTTTCTCAACAGGATTACAAAGCACCACTTTTATATTTTAAAATAAGGCATAGATATACTCCCATTAAAGAAAAACATATAAATATTAAATAATTATTTAAAATAGGTTTTTTTTTCAGTTTTTTAAATATTCACTGTAGAGTCCCACTTTCCCTCAAATATGTATTTTTTACCTTTAAAATATACTAGTGAATGTCATATTTCCCTTATAAAAATTCTTGTTGAAAGTGTGGAGGTTCATAATACTGAGTCTTTATATATTTTCTTTAGTTTAAATTTGACATAGCAAATCAGTAATTTTGAGATGACTGTGGACTATTTGCTTAGAAGTTCATTCCTCTGCCTCTAATTTTTAGCAACAATTCTGAAGGGAGTGGGTATTACCATCTCTAACCCTCTAGCCCTCAGTTACTTTGAAAGTGTGTTTGCGTGTAAGAAAGAGTTTTGTTTTAATGACTGGTAAGAGTTTAGGGCCCAGGAAAGAAGAATGTCAAAAGACTTGCAGTATAGCCAGTTGCAAAGATGATAGAATACCATTAATGCCTCCACTGAAAAATACTGTAAGTCCAGAGATTATTTATGAGAAATTACAGAAAGCTTTGAGATTGCAAACATTAATCTGCTCACATTCACACATCAATTTTATTATTGTCACTTAGTGAATAGATCTCCACTTAATGACTTTTCTGTTATTAAAGTTGTTTCCCATTATAACCCAAATAAATGGCAACTGAGGTCAGATTTGCATTATATTTATATTTGAAAATGTACTCAATTATGAAAATTGCTAATTTTTCAATTGATGCCCAAAGCAACTACATTTTATGATGTCATTTAAAATATTCTTTTGTAATCCATAAGTCACATAGCTCTTTAGGCTGATCCTCTTCAAAATAAATTCCTTAGATCTAATTCTTTAGTTCTTGTATGAAAGAACTATAAATGTTCTGATGATCTTTATGTTCTGTTGCCAATCACTGTAGACATTCTTTTTTGAAAAGGAAAAATATTTTTTAAGAAAGACTTTTACACTTTCGCATTCTGTGTATATGTGTGTTTGGATGTGTGTGTTTTAGGGAAGACTTCAGCCCTCTTCTTTGTAAATTAAGGTTCTAAAGAGAAAATAAAAGATGGAAAAATTAATCTGTCTCTGTAAATAAATGGATGGGCCCTAAGCTTTGTACCCATCTCATTTGCAGCAAATGAACTGTGACAAACGGACCCTTTAGCTACCCATCATTCATGTTATAAGTTTCAGGTTCTACCTATGCGCCACATAACCTCAAGAAAGACAAGCTTTCCATTATAAATGAAAAATGACCTTATTCACCACCACTGTGATACACTCAATTTTTGTTATTTATCATAACCATAAAAAAGAATAGCAAGTATATAAATCAATAGGATTTTAAGTAACTACATGTCATGAGCCCTAAGTTCAAATTTACCTGCTATAGATTCTTCACTTAACAATTTGCAAAAATAAAAAAACAAAATCAAATATTCAAATAGGTATAAGGTCTTGTCTGCTTTGCCTCTATCTCATTTTTCCTCTCTCAAAGAGAAGAATTCTTTCCTCTTCTCACTGGCAGATACTGGAGATTTTCTCTTTCTTTCTTTCTTTCTCCCCTCCCCCTCCCCCCATTTCTTCTTCCTCTTTCTGGTAATATCCAGGATCCCATGTGTTTACTGCTATCCATTTCTCTTCTTGAGTTTTGGGCAAAATGTATTTTTGGGGACAGGAACGAGTACTTAATGAGAAAAACACAATTTCCGTTCTTATCACTCTATTCCCTGATACCCAGACAAAGTCCCAAACTGCTTCCTAGGTCAAATTATTCATCTTGATGAAATTTAGAAATATATACATACTTTTCAATCCCTTGCGCTTCTGGAAACTCAGCTTTGCCTTTCCTTAGCAGGATTTTAAAGAAAAAAAAAAAGTAAAAGGGATTAGAGATCAAGAGAAAAATTGAAGCATTTTCTGGCACTTCATGTTTGTTTTCTTTTTTCCTTGAAGTTTAAAACCACAGAAACATCTCAAAAGAAACAAAAGAATCGGAAGTCAGCAGGATAGCATAGATGACTTTATTCAACAAATATGTATTACCATGTATAGACCAGATACTGGCACTGGTATAACAATATTAAGCAAACATCAAGTTTCTGAACCCATGCACTATATAGCCTAATTTTTAAAAAGAAGATATTCTTTAATTCATTCCTAAAATATGTATGAAATGGTAACTTTGAGATTGTTCTTAATAAAAAAAAATGTGGTATGCTATAGGAGTACAGAGGGGTTTTAACTGACTCAGTGAAGTCAGTGAAGAATCTCATGTTGAAAAAAAAAATTGTGCTGACCTGCAATTTGAAGGACAAGTAAAATCTGGTTAAGCTAATATGGAAAAGGGAAAGTATAACAGGAAAAAACTCTGTGGCAGGAGGGAGCATACTGAGTATAAATAAATTAAAATGAAAATTAAAAGAGCCAAGGGCAATCAGGGATAAAACTCGAGACAGAGAGCAGAGAGATCACACAGGGCCCTGAGGGGACTTTAAAGAGTGTTGGTCTAAATGTGCCTGTGGATAGGAACCAGGGAAAGGATTTCAGTGTAAGGAGTTATCATGCCCTCTCAAAAGATCTGTTTGGGGCAGAATGGAGAACAGATTTGAGGGGACCCATAACTGAGACAGAGAAGCCAGCTAGGTGGTTATTGGAAGAGGTTACCAGAGAGATGATTGATAGTAGCTTGGAGGTGGAGAGAAGAGGAGAGTTATGTTAGATATTAAAAGAGAAAAGGAATGAGCTAAAAGAGGGCAGCATGGAGGAGCTATTGAATCACACAGCTCATGTTGTTGTTTCAATGTGAAAAAAATTGAACATGCTTAAAATCATTGAGAAGGACCCAGTTAAGAGAGAAAGGGAGGCGTAAAATAGCAGAAAACAGGAGTAAGGTTCTTAAGAAAGCACAGGGGGTAGAGGTGAATTCTTGGGGAGGGTGATGTTCCAGGACCTCCGTTTCCCTCCTTCGCTTCCGCCTCAAGGCTGCTGGGCTCCCACCCCAGGGCTGAGCAGCCACAACAAGTGTTTCAGAGATGGGAGAATTTATTGGAACTGTAGATATGGTGGTAAGAGAGAAGGGGCTTTAGTCCTAGATCCAAAGCTGTGTAATTTTTTGGGAAAAGGACAGAATATATTTTTCTGTGGAAAACAATATTTTATATACTGAATTGTGCTTGTAGTACGCTGTTATACTTCAAGAATATTCTGGCTTAAGTATTCTATATTGGGCTAGCATTGGAAACTAGTCAACTGTATTACTCTCCTCTACTAAAAGAAGTGGCCTTAGACTTAGAGGGACAATCAAAATCATGAAGAACAATAGGTTTTACCCAGCACCAAGTATATTTAGCTGTCCTGCAGGATATAGGACAAAAAATAACACAGCACACACAGTAACAGCATAGCACAAGTCTGGCACCTCCCAGCAACAGCTTCTAACGTCCCAGCCATTTTGCACTTACGATGTGTCTTGTCACAAGAGCCAAGTTGCATGTGTGCAGATAACTTCCGAGAAATTCAAGTGTATGTGACCAGCTAGTCAGGTGGCTCCCCTCAGGCTTCATGACTACACTTACCTGGGATGGCAGCATCCCATCAGCACCATTAACTCATGAACTGTTTACAGCTGCTTGGTCTAGTCTATCTTCCTTGGCCAGATTCTCAGTTATCTGGGATCCGGTAAAGGTAAAATCCTAGGCATCACATGAGATAATGGAATTTGGAAGATTCACCAACGTTAAAATCCTTAGGCATCCCTGAAGCTAGAAGAAAAGCCTCAGAACCCTGTTACCCAAGCCTGGCTTCTGCTGCCATGTTTATTATTATTAACCCTTTACCTAATCATTTACTAGAACAACTTGTGGCAGTTTTGTTACTTTTGATTGGTCTTTTGCATTGTTTATAGTTTATCTAAAATTATCTACAAAAATCAGGCAGTCATGTATTTTTCACCTTTCTTAAATAATTACTTGACATACAGTATACATTCGTTGAAATTGGTAAGCAGCTGACTGGTAATTTACAAATTTTTGTGTTTTTTTAGATGTAGATATTTTCAGAACTTGACAATTTCATTGTTAAGAACAGACATAATTCTGTATATTAGAAATATTTCAGAGTAATTTTTCTGACGTTAAAATGATTTTTCTAAAACCCTTAGATGTTTCGCTAGCAGATGTTCATTCATTCATTCATTCATTTAACATCCCATCAAACAATTATTAAAGAGCTCCTGTGTACCAAGGCTCGGCAATGGCTTGAGTATCAAGGAGGCTAAATCTAGGGGATTTAAAAAACTATGATAAAGTATACTTTGCTTAATTCTTTTGTGGAATTGGGGAAAAGTTTGTTCTTATGTGTACTGTGTCAGTTAGGAATATGCAGCTGTAACTGAAACTAATAGTAAGCAACAAGTCCCCAAATGTCTTATTATTCTTATCTAATAATTAGAGATGTGTAGTCTTGGGCTGTTGCGGCACACCATCAGGGACTAGGCTCTTTTCTGCACTGTTATTCACTCATTCTTGTGGCTTTTCTCATCATTCTCCTGCCTCATGGTTGCAAGGTGGTAGTCTATCCTCCAGCTTGCGTCTTCATTCCATAGAGGGAGAAGGAAATAAGCAAAAAGGAAAAGGTACAAAAGCATATATGTTAGCTATGTTTTCTACCTTTAATAAGCCTTCGAGGAGTCCCCACTCAACTTCTGTTTACATCTTATTGGTTAACACTGTGTACCATGGCTCCATTTGCTGCAAAGCATGGTGAAAATCTGAACGTATTGAGAGAGGTGTACTGATATCCTTAACAAAACTGGGAATTTATGAGGATATCGGATAGGCAACTCCAAGCAACAGCTATGCTTCACATCATGTTATTTCCTTTGGTCACTTTCTAAATCAATAGTATTTAGAAACTTATCTTTTTTTACGTTAATTCTTTATTTTATATGCTTTACTTTAATTCTTTATTTTATATGCTTATGCCAAACCATCTTTTACCATATAAAGAAATATAGCAAATTAGAACTTAGATTATGATTCTTTTTATGATGACAAAAAACTTATTTTAAAACTTTTGTGACTTTTAAAATTGATTTTAATTCATTATAAACCTTAATTATTTTATACCTCTTTTATTCACTTTTCCTTTACAAGGTTTGACACTTAAGTTCTTTAACCAAGAACAGCTTATAATGGCAAAACACAATATTAACTTGCACTAATCTATTCCAGTTTGGCAGTTACTTACAATGGTATATAATTTTCTTTTTTTTTTTCATTGAAATATAGAAGAAAAAATATTATATTTTTAAGCAAGTTTACATTTAAAATCACATTTATAACCAGAGATTTATTACCAATCAATATTTTCATGATGTTTTTATTTATTCCTATGTAATTAACTTTCTAAAAGCTTATGATGAACTTTCTATATTACTTTATATTACCAAGATATTTTTGTTACATGTACCAGGGATTGAGTCTTAAAGTCTTGTAGACTCATAGCAGTGATAAAAATTTCAAAGTAGCAATTGATTTCATAAGTGCATTTATTAAGAGACGATACATCTACATTCATACATATATATGTATATATATATGCACAAAAGCCACAAGTAATACATGAATAGAAACAAATCTCTTTGTTACCCCCAACCCTTAATATGTAGAAGCTCTGGGAAATAACTGATGTACAATGCAATCAGCTTAGGTGTGTTTTAGATTGCTATTCTCTATAATAAATTTCCAAAAATACTGCCTATTGAGATCTATATCTAGATTAATGATAGTCTCCCCTTGTGAAGCAATAAGTAGTCATTTCAAGTTATCTCTAAGCAAGGATGTTAAGGTTTGGAGAGAGAGGATGCTACCATTTCGAAAAATTGAAGGATAGTTCAGTGAGTTGGGATAGCAGAAGATAGGTCAATCACAATGGCTGGTTGGTGTTTTTTAGACCAAAACATTAGTGACTTTTCTACAGCCAGATAGGGGATAACATTTGGTGCATTCAGAACAAGGAATATGCTGTGTCTGTACTGTAGGAAAGAATAGATGTTAATTTCAGACACACTTTGGATTAACTACTATATCTTCCATTTACTACCTATATGACAATGGAAATTTATTTAATCTCTCTCAGCCTCAGTTTTATTGCAAAATTGGTATGAGGATTAAAGTGGAAGTACCTAACAGAATGACTGACACATAACAGGCATTATCAACACTATCTGCAGTGACCTATCTAGTCTCATAGCTCTAAATACAGTCTGTATGCTGAGATTTCCCAAATGTGTATCTTTAACCAGAAGCCCTCTCCTGAGCTTCACACTCTTACTTCCAGTTACCTGCTCAGCAGGTCTACTTGGGTGTCCAGTGAGCACTTCAATTTTATCATGTCCCACATTGAATTTCTGATCTAGCACCCTTATCCAGTTTTCCCCAAAGTAAGGACTCCTTCTCTTTGCTCTAAAACAATTAGCGTGAGTCATCCTTGACTCCATTTCTTTCATATCCCAAAACTAATACCTCACTAAATCTTATTAACATGACTGTTAAATTATGTCCAATATGGACACCTCGTCATGATAACAGCCTCCTAAATTATATACTTTCTGTCTCTTGTCCACCTCCACTCCCTACCAAAGTTTATGTTTGACCAGCAGACAGTGGAATCATGTCACAGCTCTGCTCAAAATACTTCAGTGTCTTTCCATCTCACTCAGAGTAAAGGCCGATGTCATTACAAGTACCCACAATGTTCTGGATTACTTTACTTCCTTATTGGATCTTTGACTTCCTCTACCTCTGCTTCCCCTCTGGCTCACTATGCTCGAGACCTCTTGTCCTTCCTGGCGCAGAACTAGTGCACATACATCTCAGGGTTTTGCATTTTCTGTGCACCAATAGCCCCTCCCCACTCCCTATGCATGAATTGTTCCTCTTGCAGATGTCAGCCTGGTCTACTCCTTCCCCTTCTTTAGCTCAAATTTCGTCTCAGTGAGGTCTTTCATGACCATTTACTTATCCACCCCTCTCTCCCTTACTCCATGTCCCTTTTACTGATCCATTTTTCTTCGTAGAACTTACCATGTCACCTAAAGCACATTTGATTTATTTACTTGTTTATGTACAGGGCCGGGCACGTGCTAGTCACTCAGTAAAGGCTTATTACAGGAATGACTGTGTAAATAGAAGTGGTTGAAAGTAAACTTCAGTTTAGTCTCCTCTCAACCTACATCTGATAGAATAGAGATAAAAGGGTCATTTCTGTTTTCTGTTTAGCTTTAGAAGATGGTAATAAGTTATAAAATTATAAGGTAAATCTTTTAGTTTTTAAGCTAAATTTATAGATCATTAAATCCTGTTTAATAAAAAAAGAACTGACATGTGTAATATACAGTGATGAAAATTTAAATATTGTGATATAAAAGCTATGAACTTTTCCAGTCATATGTGGTAAGAATTTAGCCTTTCATGTAGGTTTTATATGCCTGTGTACACAAAGCCAAGAATTAGGATTCTTGAAACATCTAATTTTTCCTTGACTTAAAATATGACATGCTGTATATTTGACCAGTGACCTGTGTGAAGAAGTTTCAATGGAAAATCCTTTTTCTAAATGCCCATCAAAATCTAAATGATTAAATAGAATAGATCTGTATCAGCCTTCAAAAATAATTATGTGTGTGACTGTGTTGTCAAGAAAATAAGGTTGTATATATCATTAAGCATGAGAAAATGCAGAACCAGAAATATAGCATTTATATGAAAGAAGAAATAATGGTCTGTTGTGTTAATAATTGCTTTCTCTATGTGGTATGTGACAAATTGCTCGCACTCCTCACAGGATACTGTGCCTTTGCTTAAAAAGTTAAATGTTTCCCTGGTGCCATTTATTACTTTAAATCTAAGTGTTGTCTCTTTGTTCTTTATTTTTTAAGATCGGAAAGTCTAACATAATGGGGAGTTTATGACCCTTTTCATGCAAACCTTATCTCATCTCAATCCCTGCACTATTGCCAAAGCTCAATCAAGGTTGCTCTGGCGAAGAGAGTAGGACATGTATACACAGGAAGGCATATTCTGTTGGTTGGTGACTCTACTCCCTTTTACACTTGTCTTATTCCCAGCCATTTTCCAGTAGTTGTACAAGACATGGCCATATGGCCCAGTCACTGACTCTAGTTGATGAGATATAATCAAAAGTACTGACTGCCAAGGAAGTTTCTGGGAGGGAACACAATCAGCTGACATTTCCATGTAATCGTTTTCCTTTCTACTGCTTACTGTCTGATAAAATAGATCTGATGTCTAAAAGTGCAGTGTTCTTTAGTTTCAGCTGCTCTGTGGCTCTCATATAAAACTCAAGTTTGGAATTAAGTTAGGTGGTAAAAGGGGAAAGAGAATCAGCAGTGTTCTAGGGGTGTGTTACTTTGTATGGCCGCCTAAAAGACACACTGTGTTTGAGGAGTCATGATCTGCTTCCCCCTCCTTGGGGTGGAGCTAAGCAGAAATGTTCCTGGAAAAAGCATCAATAGCTTCCTGATTTCCCCTCTTTTGGCAACAGTAGTAGCTTCTCTGTGGGCTAGTTCACAGCATTCTTCTGGGAGTCATTCCTTGAGTCCCTTCACAGAGCTTGATCTTCCACTTCTTGTGATTATATTGTGAATAATTTCCGGCATATTGGACAACTCAGGGCCCCACCAGGAGGTAGAAAACACACAGTAACTTGAACAGGACAAATTTACTGTAAAGAATGATTAATTATAACAAGATTGTAGTAACAGTGATTACCTAATGGGAGTATATAGATCTCTAAAGAATTCAGGAATAGTATATATAAGGAGTAGTCACTACCCTTAGGGCTAAGATCGAATACCCAAGAGAGGAACTGATCTAAATAACTCCTTCCCTAGGATTGAGATCCAGGGCTCACTGAGAGGGTGTGGTCAGGTTATGGAGTTTAGACTTGCAGATAATTCACCCTTGGGGTTTCCCCAGGAGACTGCCCACAGCTGGGTGGGGCAGGAGCGGCACACACCTCAGGAACCTGGCCCTGCAGAGACCCTGTACAATGCAGTAACTTGATGAGAGAGTATACTGGATCTAGAAAGAGAAGCCCTATGTCCTGCCATGTGTCTCCAGTACCCTTTACTGACAAAGCAAATTTAGCATCATACCAGTTTGCAAAGGAGAAACATTCAGGGTTCAGCTCAGTTATCACAGACTAGGCAATGGAATGTGCATTTGGGGCTGGGTGGCAGGCAGTCCCTCACTACTAGTACACAGGCAACTGAATTCTGACTAAACCACTAATGCAGAGCCTTGGCATTTGCACTTCTCTGGGCTCATGACAGTCTTCACCCAAACCTGTGGTGTAGATCTGCTGCTTCTGCATGCCTCCTTTCTACTTTCGCAATGAAAACTTCTATATTTATTAGTTTTATGAGTTGAATTGTGTCGCTTCAAAATTCATGTGCTAAAGTCCTTACCCTCGGTACCTGAGAGTGTGACCTTTGAAGAGGGGGCCTTTACAGAGATAATGAAGTTAAAATGAGGTCACTGGGGGCTGCCTAGGTGGTGCAGTGATTAAGAACCTGCCTGCCAATACAGGGGACACAGGTTCGAGCCCTGCTCTGGGAAGATCCCACATGACGTGGAGCAACTAAGCCCATGCGCCACAACTATTGAACCTGTGCTTTAGAGCCCATGAGCCACAACTAGTGAGCCCATGTGCTGCAGCTACTGAAGCCCACGCACCTAGAGCCCGTGCTCGGCAACAAGAGAAGCCACAGCAATGAGGAGCTCGCACACCACAATGAAGAGTAGCCCCCACTCACTGCAACTAAAAGGAAGCCCACGCACAGCAAAAAAAGACCCAACATAGCCAATAAAATAAATAAATAAATATATAAATAAATTTATAAAAAAAATGAGGTCAGTAGGAGCAGACCCTCATTCAATATGACTGATTTTTTTAATAAAAAGGAAAGATTTAAACACAGAGATACATATAGAAGAAAGAAGCTAGGACAGACAGAGGGAGGAAATAGATATCTATAAACCAAAGAGAGAGGCCTGAAATAGATTTTTCCCCTCACAGCCCTCAGAAAGAACCAATCTTGAGGACACCTTGATTTCACACTTCTAGTTTCTAGAACACTAATGCAATTTTATGTGTTTAAACTTTGTGGTACTTTTTATGGAAGCCCTAGCAAACTAATACATTAGCACACTTTGGGTTACAGGTATTATAAATGTGGCTTAAACAGTGAGTGTTTCTCTCCTACAATAGACATACTGAAGTAGGTGATCCAGAGTTTGGTTCTGGCTCAGTGAAATCAAGGCCTGGGGTTGGCTTCTCCGTGACATCATAAGATGACTACAGCAGCTCTGTGCATCTTGTGCTCACAGGACAATGTTCAAGGGACTTTCTTCATGAGGCTCTCTTTATCAGAGAGGAGGGTCTTTCTTGGAAGCATCTATTGCCCCAACAGTTGTCTCCATAATGTTTCAGAATAGTGTTCATATGCTCCACCTCTGCTACGAGTGGGCAATGGGAAAGTGAGTACGTGGTAAGAGATGGGCTCTTCCATTAGAACCCAAGACTGGAGTGGGGGAGGGGGTGTGGTTGGCTGGGGCAGGCAAACAACCATGCCTGTTTCGCCTTCCCTAGGCATCCTAGCTAGTGTTCACATTTCCCCTGGCCCTTGTCTTTTGCTTTGCCAGCTGTCATTCTCTTTTTCACCACTTAGGTTTTTTGAACTTATCCTATTTTGTTAGTTTCTTGTGGGTTTGTCTCGCTCCATTAGAATTCAACCTCCATGAACCCGGGGGCATATGTGTCTCATTTTCCCCTATAGCCACACTTCCTCAGTCAACAGAGCAGGTATTCCATAAAATATTGTCAATTGAGTGATGGTGCTTAGGGACATTTCAAAGGTATTAGCTCTTCTCTATTCCTCTACTAGTAAAGCTTTCTAGTCCTACAGAGACCATTTACCTTTTTCTAATTTTTCTATTTCCCAAGAAATGTTTTGAGATGGTAGAAGCTAGGTTTCTCTCCAGAAATTATTTTAGTACCACCACACATACCATCAACTGGGTCTCCAGGCTTGACTCAGTGCACCTGTGCACCTGTGTAGTCAGTAGTCTGATGCTCTCACTTTGGTCTTCTAACTTGGTCCTGCAAGAAGCTGAATACCTAACCTTGTTCTGCCCCTCTACCACAGGGTTTACCATAAGATCCGCTTCTTCCTCCTTCCAAATGTCTGGCCATCACAGATATTACATATCAGATATTATGCTTTCTCATATAAATTTCAGCCTCTCAGGAACAGCTTGATAAGTTGATGGGAAACCCCCTTCTCTATTCTGTGAAATTATAGTAAACAAACAAATTCCTCTTCTGCTTGTATTGTAAGTGTACGCATCACTTAAAAGGAACAAATCCCTCTACCTTTTTGTTACACAAAAAGAGATTTTTCAAATAAATATCTTTCATTTATATAACAGGCTTACAGCCATCACCAATTACATGTGTCCTTTGTGCTTTTCATTGCAAGAGATATAAATTTGAATTATTCACGGTATTTTCCCTTAGGGATTTCCTTTCTCAGTGGCAAAAACTGAGAGGTGTGTAAATAATAAATATCCAGTACAGTAAGCATAGTCTCGAGGAAAAATTTCACAGTTTGGTGGTGGTAGATAGGTGAAGTGAACAACCAGGTCTGCTATGATGTTCAGGGAAGGCTTCCTAGTACAGGTAAAAGTATAAGAATTAAGTCACCACCCATGTGTAAATAACTGAAACCAATGTTTCCTTTTCTTTTTTTTTTTTTTTTTTTTTTTGGCTGCGTTGGGTCTTTGTTGCTGCACGCAGGCTTTGTCTAGTTGCAGAGAGTGGGGGCTACTCTTTGTTGCGGTGTGCGGGCTTCTTATTGCGGTGGCTTTTCTTGTTGTGGAGCATGGGCTCTAGGCACTCGGGCTTCAGTAACTGTGGCTCGAAGGCTCTAGGTGCGTGGACTTCAGTAGTTGTGGTGTACCACTGTGCCACCAGGGAAGCCCCGAAACCAATGTTTTCTTGTTTTGAGGGTTTAGGAGAATGAACTTGTTCGGTCATTTCTTGGTTATCTCATTTGCTGGTTTAAGAAAACAATTTTATTATATGAGGTTATTTTTGTGGGTCAGCAATTTGGGATGTGCTTGGGGACAGTGGTGTGGATGCAAGTCTGAGGAGTTGGAACGGCTGGGTGCTGATCAGGCTTCTCTTTGGTCAGGTAGTCTACAGGCTTCCCATGTGGAGTCTCCACATGGATAATGTGGGCTTCCTTGAAGCCTGGCAACTCAGGGCTGCCAGGCAACTTACGTGATGACTTAGGTTCCCAGCAAACAAGGTGGAGGCTGTGTGCCCTTTCTAACCTAGCCAGAAAAGTCATGCAGTGCCACTTCTTCCTCATTGTATTGGTACACAAGTGTCACAAGCCTACCTAGATTCAAAGGGCAGGGAATATAGACCCTGCTTTCCAGTGGGAGAATTGTCAAGGTCACCTTGTAGAATTGTTTCTGTGGTAGGCGACATTGTTACCCCATGCCACTGTCAGAGCACTGGCCGCAACTTATATCCCTCCCATTAGCAACATCCACACACTTCCTTCTCCAGGACTCTCATCTCCCACCCCATGTTCTTACAGCAGTACTCCCAGGTTCAAGGTATAAGATCTTTTATTTAAACCTTATCTGTGTGTGAATAAAGCTATTTTGTGCAGTTCCTAAGATACAGCTCCTTGAGTCTCATTCTTGTTCCTCAGAACCCCTGTGAATTAGAAAGACATAAGATAGCCAACATGGGCAATCTGATTCTAATAGAGAAACCAGAGATCCACAGCAGTTGCTGATTTATAGCATTTCTGACACCCAGCTGGGCACATGTTGTCAGTTTCTTGGTTAGAGCTCAATCCTGCTCTCGGGAGTTGTCCTCTGGCAACTTTTGGCTATATCCCTTGGACATTATTCTTTTTATGTCAGAAGTGGCTGGTATGTATAAATAAGGAAATTTCTCAGCTTACTTCTTGCCTATAGTAGTTCAAAAGTCCAAAGGGCCTATTTTAATTTTGCACTACATTCTTTTCATTTCACTTTGCAATCATTTTTAAAATGTGTATTTTTGTAATGTATCCCTTGCAATCTACTATATAAGACAAATTCACATCCACCAATCTCCTTCCATTTCCTTCACTTTCTAGGGGCTGCCCACATTCCTTTGCTTGTGGCTCTAGGTCAATGAAACCTCTGCTTTTATTACTTTATCTCTCAATTCTGACTCCCCTGCCTTCTCTTTCCCTTAGAAGGACTCTTTTGATTACATTGGCTTCACCCAGATAATGAAAGGATAATCTGCCCATCTCAAAATCCTTAAAGCTACAAAGTCCCTTTTGTCATGTAGGTAACATATCCACAAGCCCCCCATGAGGCTGATAAGGGAATACTCCCCTTAGAAGCTCTATTTTTTTAAATAAATAAAATTATTTATTTATTGTTATGTTGTCTTAATTGCTGTGCACAGACTTTCTCTAGCTGCGGAGAGTGGGGGCTATAGGTGCTCAGGCTTCAGTAATTGTGGCACATGGACTCAATAGTTGCGGCTCACGGGCTTTACAGCGCAGGCTCAGTAGTTGCGGTACATGGGCTTGGTAGTTCCACAGCATGTGGGATCTTCCCGGACCAGGGCTCTAACCCGTTCTCTGCATTGGCAGGTGGATTCTTAACCACTGCGCCACCAGGGAAGCTCAGAAGCCTTATTTGTATTGAGATGTATTATCTGTGACACATGTCCTTAAAATTCTGAGACAGCACTTTTGGTAATTATGATGTGTCAACACAGGTTCATCAGTTCCAATAAAGGCACTGCTCTGATGAGGGAGGTTGATAATAGGGGAGGCTATGCTTGTGTGAGGCAGTCGGTATATAGGAAACCTCTGTACCTTTCCTTCAATTTTGCTGTAAACCTGAGACTTCTCTAAAAATGTAAAATCTTAGGAAAAAAGTAACATAGCAACTTTCTCCATAAACATAACAAATTCAGGAAGAAAGTCCTTGGAGTTGTTTGTGTGAGAGGTTCTATGAGACACACCTTAGATCTTTGCTAGGTTTTAGCATAGGAGTTTATAATCTCACCTTGGCCCTTTCTTACTCAGAAAACAGTTTACTGCCTGAAAAGATTGGTCTGGGTCCTTGCTTTTCAATTCAGTAATTTCTAATTTCCATTAATAAATGGATACTTAGTTCTTTAGTTGATCTCTTATTTTATTATAGGCAGCTAGAACTCAGACATTGCCTTCAGAGCTCTGCCTGGAAATCTACTTAGCTATACTGTTGAGTTTTTAGGCACATTTTGCTATTTTTAGATAACAGCTTTGCTAAACTTCTTGCAACTGTACTATAAAGGTCTTCATTACTCCAGGTACCAATAGCGTTTTCTTTGTGTTCTGGACGGCCTCCTAGAGGCCATCCAGATTCCAGTCTCTTTAAGGCCATCAGCTTCCACCTGCCATCTAGTTCCAGAGCTTACGCCATGTGTTTCAGGAAACAAGGGAGTGTTACATGGGTTGGTGGTGGTAAGTGTTTGTAAGTAAGGGAAGTAAGCAATGAGCTCTGCTATAACAATCAGGAAACACTTCCTTACAGAAGCAAACCTTGAGAAGAAGCAACTTCTTGCCTGAAATAACATACTGAAGTTGAAAGAATTGAAGTTATATTTTTTTCTGGTTTTGAGGGATGAGAAAAGAATTACAAACAAAAAAACCAGAATTTAGAAGAACGTAAAAGTATGAAGGTGGAAAGACTGAACTTTGTGTCTTATCCCTCATTCCATTACCCCCAATGTCAAATGTGATGTCCTAAACAGAGGCCATAGTTAATGTTTGCTGGGTGATGGGGGCGCTGAGAGGGCCCCAAATAAACCTCACCTACCACATAGTTTGACACAGGATCAACCATAATCTCATCTCTGAGTACTGAATATCCTTTAGCTTCCTATATATAGGTTAGTATTTAGACATCATTCTAGATAATGTGTTTTCCAACTGAATAGGTGTTAAGGAATAAAACAAAGAATGAAGGTGCCGGGACTGAAAAAAAAAATGAACAAATGTCAAATACTCATTAAAAGCACAGAGTATTCAGCTTGGTTCCCCAGGCGCTACTAACAATAATTTCATTGAACATTATTTCTGCAGTATCACATTGGAAATAGACTTTGGAATAGTTCTACTTCAATTACTTCCCTTTGGGTTTTGAAAAGTTTGCCCTGGAAAATGAGAAAAGCAAGTGATGGGAAAATTTCACAGTATATGGCTGAATGGTAAATACATGTATTTTAATGCTGGAAATAAAGGCTGACTGAGAGGTCAGATAGAGTACACATGAGGCAGTGGTTGTGTGTCACAAATATTTTTAGAATCGTTTGTGGTTGCCTCATTTATAAGAAAGCAGACGTATGATTGTTCTTTTGGTATAAGCCGATCTATTCTTAAAATTCATAATTGATGGAAAGACCAGGTAGCTTTGAGAGTGAAAATCGGGCAGAACCTGAACCATCTCTGCACACTTAATATCCTGTGATGGCCAGACATCAGCTCTACATTCCTGTGCCCTTGGTTGGCCTCCTCTTCAGAGCTTTTTCTCTATTTATTGTCAGTGACTAGGATTTTTTTTTCTAAAACCTGTTCTGCTTATAAAACATATCTCCAACTTTTCTCTTAGAATAAAGAAATGTCAGTGCCCTTCAAAAAATAGGAAATCCTTGAATTTGTGCTTACATTATTTTACAGCAACAAAGGAAACATGAAAAATAAACTTAGCACGGGCCTCCATTTTCTGTTGAAGTGTAAGCACCTGAAGGGCAGGGCTTTGACTCTTGGTATTGTGTGTGTATGTATATACGTCTGTGCGCAAGGCTCCGATTGACAGTAGGAGCATAAAGGCATATATGGCACAATCTAAACAGAATTTGGCCATTGGCATACATAATAATGGGCTCAGAGTTGATGCTCAGAATGTGAAATGCCACCGAGAAAGCCTCATTCTCTTCTTCATAAAAGTACTTAGTTTAGGGAAAATATCAATTCTATCTCCAAAACTTCTGAATTAAAGCCTTCTGTGGAAGGGAAAATTACATGTTGGAAGCTTCCTTCCTCAATCCTAGAAAGGTGGGCGTATTCATTGTTCAGCAGAAGAAATCAACTTTGTCCTTTGGAGCACTGCTTTGGCTAAGCATTGGCCAAACATAAATGGTGAATAAAGCAAATAGATACAAGCAAAATTGCTGAGGAAATGCTTCTTAACCAATTCTTTGACGGTCAGCTCAGTCAGTGCTTACCATGCTTTTGGAAAATGTCCCAATTTAGGCCTTTTTGCTGACTGTCATGTTGAGAGAAATGAGAGACTGGATTAAAATGGGAAGAGAGGTGGGGAGAAATGCAAGTGGTGGGAAGTGCAGATTGAGAAGTGGGATCTAAGTTTTTAACATATATGTATCACGAGTAGATATTAAATCAATGTGTATATAATATCAAATATAAAGCTACTAGATATCATTTGTCTATATTTGTTTGTCTATATCCTTCTTTCAACTCCAGACATATTAAAGGACTTGCAGAGGATCTGTGTTAAAGGACATCATGGAGTCCATGGTGGAGCTGGTGGTGGGGTGATGGTTGTTGGATGCTGCTTGCAAGTCCAGGGGTTGCCTGGGTGACTTGACTCTCCTGCAGCGAATTTTCACCTTTCGTTGGCAAGCTAGCCCAGACCCGTTCCCCTGGTGAATGCAGGAGGTGTTGGAGCACGCGAATTCAATCAGGCAGGCATGTTTCAAGTTCCTCCTTTCTAACTTTGCTAACATCCTCTTGGCTAACACAAGTTACGTGGCACCTCTGAGAGGCCAGTTGCAGGGCTCTGTGTTCCCAGGGGGACACATATGGGAAGGGATAAAAAAAAAAAGTAGGGCCTTCAATATAACCCATCTACCACACGTGACTGTATAAATCCTTCCGGCCACTTTCTATGGCCCTAAAACTTACTGGATCAAGGAGTTCAAGGTATCACCAGGGGTTCCTTATAGGATCATTCTGTCTTATTTTCATAGCAGTCCTGTAGGTAGGTGTTTTCCATTAAAAAAAAATGATGAGGATGCTGAGGCAGAGAGACGCTATGGCCTCAGTGAGCTTGGACTCAAACCCAAGTCAAAAGAAGCTCTTAACATTGTTACAAAAGCAGAGAACTGGAGAAGTGGGAATTACTCCTACATGGAGATCGGCAAAATAGCGATTATAAAACAAGTGAGACAAGTTGATAGTAGAGACTCCAGTGTTAAAATAGCTGCCTATCAAGTTCTGGTTGTGATGGTGAATCCAAAAGAAGATTGAGTGTCCCAGTGTATCTGCTTTTGTTTGATTTTTCTTTAAATGTCTAAATTCTTCAGTATTAGCCAATTTAAAAATACCTAATACTTTTTCCAATATAGAATGAATTTAAAAAGGAAACTTTGTTGAATAAAGTTTCACTTCACTGTTCAAGGATTTCCATACACTTTTCCAAAATAGCTAGTGAAAATTTTGCTGAGCTTTCTCATATTTGAAATATCTGTCAATGCAGTGTCTCCAAATGTGAGTATAGAAAGTAGTTTTGGGCTGCACAAGGTACTAGTGGAAAGGAAGGTTTATTGTTCACTTAAACTATTTAGAGCACATAGAAATCTGATTATTTTCTAAAATAAAACTACCAGAAGGTCCGTTTAGGGTACCCCTGAAAAATAAAAATAGAGCAGCAAAGGTCAAAACAGTATCATTGGAGCTCTGCAGAGTTAATAAATCAACAGAAATACATGCTTGGCTGAGTTTGACAGTCTCAGCACTAAAAAGCATCTGTCTAAGAAGATCTACCGTATTTACCAAAAAGAAAAAAAAAATCGTAATAACAATCACTGTGCCACTGCATATAAAGCACGGCTTATCACACACAACCATGTACACACAATGCGCGCACGCATAGGTACCTAGCATCTCAGAGAGATCAATTAAATCCTTCTCTAGGGCACTGAAACTAAAGTTGTACTTAGGACTCACACCTGATAGAAGAAACAGATAAATACCAGAGAAGATCATATATATGCTAATTTTAATTTGAATATACATTCTAGTACCATGTAGAATTATACTCAGTGGAAATGGTGAAATCTGATTATTGAGATTCTGAAAAGTAAACCAATTAACATCTGAGGAGTACATAACATTTTCACTTAAATGCTAGCAATTAGCCTTATAGTCATCTTTTAGACACCATAGCAGAGAAATTCAGGTATTTTCTTACTTCAAGCTTTGAATGTAATTTTCTTGTCAATATCGACCCAACTGTCAACTATTATTCTTGATCTCCGGGCTGCCTGAAGCAAGATGAACTGGAAACTCAAGCTGTTCTTCGGTATTAACCTGACCACAGCAAACCAGGAGGCAAGGGGTTTTATATCCCTTCAAGCTTCTTATCTCCTGAGATTACCTTAATTCGGCTGTCTCTTACCTCTTGATCTTGAGATTTCTATCCTCTAAATCGGAAAACCTAACATTTTCACTCAGGTGACCCATCAATTCAGTCTCTGTGTTCTTGGTTTGACAGATGCAAGTAGAGAGTTGGCCACGTTTGCAAGATATAATTATTGCAGTATCAAATACCTTAAATTTTTTCCTCTCCTCAAACCTTAATTGACCTATTCTTCATTAATTAAAAACAACAACAACAACAGCCTTTATGATGAGAGTTCCTTGGAATTAAATGCTTAGAATATAGGTTTGTTTCTCAGTAGGGGAAGTGTGTTGTACACTTGGCTGTATCTGGAGACATTTTTTCTTGCCACAACTAGGAATGAAATTATACTGATATGTAGCGGATAGTGGCCAGGGATGCTGCTAAACAACCTATAATGCGTGGGACAGGCTGTCACAACATCGAAGTATCTGTTCTAATTGTTAATAGTGCCCATCTTGAGACACTATGGTATAAACAAAATTAAAAAAACAAGCAAATACTGCTGACCTCTATTTCTCCAGTTCTTTACTCTTTGTCCCTAGGGGAGAATGGAGCCTAAAACTAAACCATGCATTTACTTTCAGAAAAAAGATTTCACGTTCATCGTGAGACTGTCAAAAAGCATAGCATGTACTGAATGGAAAAGGTTGGGCGTGGGTAAAATAAGCCATTTTTAGGAAAAATAAAGGAAAAAATCTCCTATTCACTCATTTACTCATTCATTCCAAACGTTCCATATATCTGGAGCACATACTATAGTCCAAAGTGGTGGGGTGGAGTGGGGTGGACGCAGTGAATCAGGCATGATACTTAACATTAGGATGTCAGTAGCCCATGGTTGATCGTGGAAGGAAGGCTGAAGAGAAAAGAAAAAGTAAAATGCCTCCTCCTGTCTTAATTCTCCTAGTTGTGGAAATGCATGAAAACGGAGGAATATAGATGGAAAAAAAGTCAAGGCAGGAAGAGAATTATGAGAAACTTAATGTGTTGTATTTGGTAGGTTACATGCAGTGTCATTTTATTTTCCTAAAATGCTATTTGAAGATTAGATAACAAGCTAAGAGAGACTCTGTAACTCATCTAGAGATACAGCCAGGATTTAGCTTGATAGACCTTGGTCTCAAAGGTCCAGGTTTTCTTCCAATCTCAAAGTTACCAAGTCTCTCCTATCCAGATTATTTGTCTCTCACCTCATCCTCCTTTACCTGGATAATGTCTATTCATACTGGAGGTCTAAGTAGATAACTCTTTCCTGTAAGCCTTCTCTCAGAGTCTGAATACATCATCTCTCCAGTGTGCTTCCTGTACTTCTACAACCACAGCCCACATCTCAGTGTACTGCAATGGCCTGATTCCACTCACTCTCTAATATAAGCTCCTTGGCTCTCTTATGAACTCAAACTTTCAGTAATTAGCATAGTAGATGGCATATATGTTCATATGTGACTAAATGAATGACTTTGTGTCTGAGGTATTCTCAGTTATTGATATTTTGTAGTGCATGTGTGCATATATATATATATACACATATGTGTGTGTGTTTTAGAAAATATACACAAAGGGAAAAAAATCTCATAAAGCCATTGATTTTTCTCTAGCTATTTGTCCTATGAAGGGATTGGGGTCTTGGATCTCTACCAAAATTGACAGGGTCCTTTAGGGTCCTTTGTCTCATTTAAGCAGCAATGGCATTATGCTTCAATTCTGGAGAGTATCAGATGGGACTGGTAGGAAAGACAAAGGTGCATTTCTTCAAAAGCTCTTAACTCAGATCCATTTTCCTATCTTTGTGATCTAGAATGTACCCAACAGAACAAACTATAACTCCTTGCCTTCTACTGTAGAGCTTACAGCAGAAAATACAGTCTCATTCCTCCTTTCTCTTGGGTTTTACTCTCACTTTGACCATGTGAGTAAGTTATAAAGAAGAAAAGAATCTCTACCCCAGTTCAGTAGTCCCAATGTACTACCTAAAATTTCGTGATTTCATCATTAATCCATATCTTAAATCAAAATTTCTTCTCCAGACTCAAGAGTGAAGAGAAAGGAGATTGAACTCTTTGCCTCAACCCTCCCTTGAATTCTGTCAGGATTTTCTGTATGTAGAGTAGAAAGAATATAGCTTTACAAATGGCTTGAGGAATGTAACTTTAAACTTCTCTCAAGGGTAGGTAATTCAGCTTATTCATGCATACAACTTATGCTTTTGTGTATGTTAAAACTAGCATATTTAAAAGATGTCTGATATGATACAAATGAGTGAAAAAGCTATTTATTAGGCTGATAGTTTGACACAGAAACATAACCTAAAGCCATCCTCAATGAATGGCGTGTCATTTATCTCGAATTTCCCCAGTAGGTTTGTGCCACCACTGTAACATGACACGTTATGGTATCTCATGATTCTAACATAGAATTTGTGTAAAGTGAATTTGAAAAAAGAGCCCTCCAAATGGCAAATATATATGAAAAAAAAAGATATCAAGGGCAAATATTTCTTAAAAATATTGCCACTGCACTGATTCTAATGAGCCTTAAGAAATGCAATGATCTCACATTTGTCTTATTGTTAAAACTGCGGAGGTGGTTTAACAAGTGTTTTCACATCATGTGTGCTTTGTTAGATGTTAAAACAGTTTTTTTTTTTAAGTGTCATAATTAAAATAGAATGGTAGGTGCCCTGGGGAGACATTCACAGCTCTGTTTAAATATAAGTGAAATCTCACAGATTTTAGCCAAAATTTCTAAATGTATGCTTGCATCTGAAGTCCTGTTTGAAAAAGAGATTTTCAAAGTATTTTCCTAAGACCCTTCAGTGATTCGGTTTCATTTATTAGATTTCTTCATTAGGCAGAAAAAACATTCATTCGTGTCAATAAAACAAAAAAATTCTGATTGTGTAAGACTACATCTCCTAAAATTTTACAGCAAAGATGAATTCTAAAATCTCCTCCAGGGGGCTTCCTAGGTGGCGCAGTGGTTAAGAATCCGCCTGCCAATGCAGAGGACATGGGTTCGATCCCTGCTCCAGGAAGATCCCACATGCCACGGAGCAACTAAGCCCGTGTGCCAAATAAAAAAATAAAATCTCCTCCACCCACATTTGGACTTGAAGTGCCCAGAATTGTATTGGTCATAATCCCCAGTTTAAAACAATCATTATTGGTCTGCGCATGGCCAATCTTCCTTCCTTCCTCCCTCCCTTCCTTCCTTCTCTCATAGTAATAAAATGAACACAATGCAAAACAAAGCCACAATCTCCAGATTATCCTACATTTAATAATCACTCCCCCTCAATCCTATCTCCCGGCCTCCACCCACTAGAGTAAACCATTATCTTGGATTCTGTGCTGATTGTCCCTTGATTTTTTTATTTGCTTTTATTGGTAGTCTACCTTTTATCAATTAATTTCTACTTCATTTGGCTGAAAGATTTAAGATTAGCTCTTGTGGACTGTTATCATTCTGTCTTAAACCTGGAAGTTTTCAATTTATAAAGAACTAATTCCAGAATTCTGCCTCTAAGTCAGCTATCTAGAGTATGAATCCATAGAACCTATGTTATTACCAATTACTAGATTTCAAGCTATTTCCCCAAACTTAGGAGACACTGTTAACCTTTACTAATACTGATGATAGTTGCCTGATTTCAGTGTCCTGAGTGTAGAGCATGCACAAGGTACAATAAAAAGGCAATGAAGTTAATACCTCTTAATAACCTTCACCTATTCCACTCTTCCCCCACCTACTCTCCTCACCTTTGGCAACCAATTTGTTCTATGTATCTGAGTCTGTTTCTCTTTTGTTATACTAGTTCACTTATGTTTTAGATTCCACATATAAGGGAAATCATTTGTTTCTCTCATTTCACTTAGCAAAATATCATTTAAATCTATCCATGTTGTCGTAAATGTCAAGATTTCATTCTTTTTTTAATCACAAAGTAATATTCCATTGTTTGCTTAACTATCTTTTTCAGTTTTGCGGTATCATTCACAAATTAAATTGTAAGATAAAGTGTATATTTGTGGAGATTTAATGTATGTATATTGTGAAAGGATTCCCACCGTCTACTTAATTAACACATCTGTCACCTCATATATTTATCTTCTCTTTGTTTGCTTTTTTTTTTTTTTTGGTGAGAATAATTAAGTGCTACTCTCTTTTTAAATTTCAATTATACAACACAGTGTTATCAAGTATAATCACCATGTTTTACATTACATTTTCAGATTACATTCACCATATAGCTGAGAGTTTGTACCATCTTAACAATCTCTCCCTATTTCCCCCACACAGCCTCTGGCAACTACTTTTCTACTTTCTTTTTGGATGAACTTGAATTTTTATTTTATTTTATATTTTTTAAGATTCCATGTATAAATGATACCACGCAGTATTTGTTTTGGTCTGGCTTATTTCACTTAACATGGATCGACCTTGAAGGCATTACGCTGTCACAAATGTCAGGATTTCTTTCTTATGGTTGAATAATCTATGTTTGTGTCTGTATGTGTGTGTAAAATATTAATACCTTATCCGGTATATGACTGGAAAATGTATTCTCCCGTTCCATAAGTTGCATTTTCATTTTGTTGATTTTTTTTTTCCTTTTCTGTGTACATGCTTTTTAGATTGATGTAATGCCATTTGTTTATTTTGCTTTGGTTGCCCTTGCTCTTGGTGTCAGACCAAAAAACCATGGCCAAGACTGTTGTCAGTGAGCTTTCCCCATATGTTTCTTCCAGGATTTGTATGGTTTCAGGTCTTAACGTTTGAGTCTTTAATCCATTTTGAGTTGATTTTTGTGCATAGAATAAGATGATTTGGAATACTACCTGACAGAAAGCAAAACATATTCTGAAGTTTATTCTTTAAACTACAGGGAAAGGAGAATTTGGGGAGATGCAGTGATGTCAATTGGGCTCTTCAGCCTTTCTTGGGTATTGAGATAAAGCTGGCTTAAGTCCAGCACTCCTTTCAATGTCTCTGTGCATTTGGAGAAGGAGATGCTCACGTCACTCGTGAAAGTGATTCCTGTTTCTACTGATTTCACATTTCATCTCTTGCAGTAGTTTTTTGTTTGTTTGTTTGTATGTTTTTCCTGACCTCAATTTGTACAATGTTGATATCTCATAAAACACCACTCATGTAAGGGGGTTGGTTATTTTCAGGAGAATTTCAGTGAAGATTTGGAGGTTATGGCTACAGATTAGGAAAATCAAAGAGTAAATCATTTCAAAAAGAATTATAAACACCTTTTCTAATGGAGTTTCAATTATCCCCCTTCCAGGGTAAAATGCTCAACCAATCCTCTTCCGTTTTCTCCAATCCCCTCCCCCACTCTAGCTTCCTTTCTCACCTTTACAGCCCACTGGCAGCCCCCCTTGGTAGATTCCTGTTTGTTTATTAGGAAGAGTAAGTGATCCCTCTTTTTGTTTTACACTTGCTTATTCAGGTCATTCCCTAAAGATTCCATTAGGGCAAGGTTCTTTGAGGATTTTTCCTATTTAAAAAAAAATCCTCCTCCAAAAGTCTGTATCTTGCTCCTGTTTTATCCTCATTTTATGTGTCATAATCTCATTAGTTCTTCAGTACATGTTAGCTATTTTTTTTGTTTTAGTGAATATTAAACCTTATTAAAATAATATACTATGTTTATTTTATTTATTTATTTTTATTTTTGGCCATGCCACATGGCTTGCAGGAACTTAGTTCCCCTACCAGGGCTCAAACCCACGCCCTTGGCATAAAAACATGGAGGGAGTCCTAACCACTGGGCTGCCAGAGAATTCCCAATATACGAGGGTGAGTCAAAGATTATCCGCAGTCCAGTTATATTAAAACTTCTGTTGGCCGCACTTAAAGTCTTATCAGCACTTTCAGTTCAAGGCTACTGTCTCCCCAGTCACTGCTGGGCAGGTGTGAATGTGTTACATCAGTTCATTTGTAACTGCTGTGTGAGCAAAAATGGATGCCTCACTTGTGATTTGCACGAAAGAAGAGCAGCGTGCAGTGATTCGCTTTTTGTGGTCTGAAGGTGTACCTGGTGCCGTTACTTATTGAAGACTTTGTGCACAGTATGGAGAAAGTGCTTTGTCACGCACAGGTGTGTATGAATGGATAGAGAAGTTGCTCCATCAGACTTTCACCTATTTGGTCCCCTGAAAGCAGCCCTACAAGCACGAAGATTCACTTCTGATGAAGAAGTGAAGACAGCAGTGCATTCATGCCTTGCAGCTCAGTCTAAAACATTTTTAATGAGGGAATAAGAAAGCCTGTTGACAGATGGACAAAGTGTAATGAAAAGCAAGGAGATTATGTCAAAAAATGCTGTATTTGTCTTTTCTAAAAGTTAATTTAAATACATTCTGCAGCCGTAGTGTGGATAATTTTTAATTCACCTTCGTACTATGTTTAAACATAATTTTATTCCCATAACTCTCTTTCCCCATAGGCTCATAGGTTTTGCTTCTGCAAATTATTTTTACCATTGGGATACTAAAAAATATGAGCATCAGGTTGAAGAGAGAATATTGTAGTTAAAAAGAATTAAGAATAATTGCTTATTCCCCCACTTTTTGGTATTTACATAATCTGTTTTTTAAAACGGCAAAACTATATTCTAATTTGCTTCTGTATTTTTAGGTTCTTAGATAACCTTAGGCATGGCATTAATGAAAATGTAGAACGCAGGCTGGGAGCAGTATTCCTGCTAAATTTTGTGCTCCCTTCCTTAGAAACTGTGGTAAATTACGCAGAGGATCTGTTACTTTAATTCTTATTAAGTTTGCTTATAGAAAAAAAGAGATAGTTAAGATCCAGGTTTTAGCAAGAGTTTATGACTTTCTGGATAATTACTTTTTCTGTAAGTGGATGGGAAATATATTGACCATGCTTTGTGCTTTAAGGATTATTTCATTTCTTAATTATTCTTTTGATAAAATAGGAAGGAGAGGTTCAGATAAGCCACCCAAGGCTAATGTTTCCACTGTGGAAGGCAGAAAGCTCAAAAGAAAATGGGCTTTTCTTTACATGACAGATTAGAACAGGTTATCTTTCCATGTTAAGTAGACAGTGGTGAATGCTTCCAAACATCCATGATGGATATTTCTTTGATGATATTTCCGCTGTCTGATCTTCCTATGCTGTGGTAGGTGACGGAGTGAGATGCACTCACTTCATGGAATGATCTTGCATTTTTTTTAAATCAGTGAATTCCAGTTTAAGTTTAAACACTTAACATTTGATATTTTACCACTCCTTTTTAAATAAGTAAAATAATATTGATCTTATGAATCTCTTGTGATTCAGTTACAGCTTAGACGTTAATTGTTAAATTCTATTACTTGACAAATGTTTATTAAACTTATACTTAATATTAAGCAGGCACTTTGGGGATATAATTGAATTTAGACTATCTTCTACTTAATTGATAAATATTGCTACTTTTAGTAACTCCTTGTCCTCTATTTCTGCCTGATGCTTTTTTATTTTGAAACATAATCAGCTGTTTTTTTTTTAAACCAAGTGAAGCTGCTGCAATATGGAATGTCCCCCATTATAATACTGAGATCTAATAGTTGCTGGATACTTTCTATGTACCAGACACTGTGCTATGTTAATTAAATGCATCTATCACAAGTAATCTTAGTATAGCTTCACAAGTTAACACCTCCATTTTATTGTTGAGAAAAATGAAGAGCAGGGAGGACAAATCACTTGACCAAAGTCATACAGTTAGTAGGTGTTAGAACATGAGTTTAATTTGCAGGCTGGCTACCTTCAGAGCTACACTCTCAGCCATTATGCTCAGGTAGATGTTTCATTTAGGGGAACATGATGACTGCCAGGTCTGATGGGGAAGGGCAAGATGGAAGTGATTAGCAGTTATGCTTTGTATAATATAAAGGGCAGTGATCTTGACTCCACCACTTACTAGCCCATGGGGCCACTGTAAAGTCAAAGGCTAATTGCTCTCAATCATCAGATGTGGTGGGGATTAAATGAGGTAATACATATAGAATATGTAGTTCATTTCTTGGCAACTGTAAATTGCCAGTAAACATCAGCTTTTATAATCATTATGATTGTTATGGGGTATTTAGACTAATGCATTTCTGTTGTTAAAAGGACCTTGAAGATCAAGTCAACTCCTGCCCTCTTGACCTTTTAGAGAGGAAGACATTTGTATGAAATGTTCTCTAGACTAGAGAATGAAATTTCCTATTTTCACTTTTGTCTTTGATTCAAGTGCTCAGATGAATGTATTTAACTTTTTAACTTGGGAAATCTGTTTATTCAACTTTTTGTTTCTGTATTTCTCTTTCTAACCTTCTACCACAATAAACTTCACACCTATAGAAATGTTGAAAGAATAGTATAACACATGTATACTCTTAATACAGACTCACCAATTATTACCATTTTTCAAAATTTGAGTTCCCGCTCACCTTTTTCTTTCCAGCTCCATGTATGTATGTGTATGAAATGTTTTGGCTGAATTATTTGAAATTAAATTGCAGTGATAAATATACTTCATCCCCAAATCTTTCATAAGAACAAAGACTTTTTTGTACATAGTCATAATAGTATTATAACATCCAAGAAATTTAATATCAATGAAATAGAAATAATTTTATTTAACATGCAGTTTCTATTCAAGTTTCCATAATTATCTCTGCAATTTTTATTTTGAATGAAATACATTATGACCAAAGGATATTGCTGTAAAATCTCAGTTTTCTGAAGATGTTAAAGGTTATGGGAAACTTCATAATTTATTGTAAATTTTCTCTGAGTACATGAAAATAACCTGTATGCAAGTAACAAAGTTTTTTATATTTACGGTAAATGTAGCTTGCAGATTGCCTTAGTCAATTTCACTGTGACCTTCCTTCTTTGTCTACCAAATCTACCTGGATTTTAAAGAAGGATGATATATTGTTGATCAACTATAGCTTTAGTTTTCATATAAAGCTACCCTGAATTTTTAGAATAGTTTTGTTTGGAAATTTTCAAACATACCCCAAATAGAGAACATAGTATTCAATGATAATATTTTATCAGTCTTACACATCTGCTCTTCCAATTATTTTGTGTAAGTAGTATTTTAAAGCAAATCTTTGACATCACATCATTTTATCTGTAGATACTTCAATATAAATGTCTAATAGGATATATGCATGTGTCTCTTTTCATTTACATTGTTTTCATGCCATTTACTTGTGGAAAATCTTTTTGTCACTTATCTTTCGTGTGCCTCACATTCTATTAATGTATTTGCCTTCAGACCTTCTCTTCATGATGTTTAAACCATTCCTCATTCACCCAGATTTTCTGTTTACCAATACTAATATCTAAAGGTTAGATTTAAGCCCTCATCTCATTTTCCTAAGAATGCTTCATCAGTAGGACTATGTACTTGCTGTTGCATCATGCTGGAGGCATACTGCATCTGGTGGTTCTACCATCAGAGAAGCTACGATTAATTTGCGTATTTAGGTGGTATTGCTCTGAACCATTCTTTATGAAGTTTTCCATCAACTTTTCACCTAATAGTTTTAGAATTCATTAATGATCATGGCCTAGCTCCTATATTTCATTGGAAGTTGCAAAATGGTGATTTTCTATATTTAGCATTTCTTTTGAATTTGTTAGTATGACTTATTTCATGAAGAAGATGTTTCCCTCATCTATTTGACTACATGGATTCATATTCAGGTATGAGTATGAATATTTGGAACCTGTTTTGTTCAGAAAAAGCAGGATAAATGCTTGATTCTTTTTCATTATCAATTTACAGGGTAGTAATAACTTGTCCTCATGTTACTTCCAGTGGTGAATTTCTCACATTTTTAATAGTTGTGCTTTTATATATTTAGTTGATATATTGGCTGCTACGTGCAGATTTTTAACTATTACACCATATTTTAAAAGTACACCTCTTAATTAGATGTATTTGTGTAGGTGGGTGCATCCTGGCATATCTGCAGATATTCTTTTTTCTCTCCAGTGAGTGAAGAATATCTTCCCTAGGTAGGAGGAGTCTTTGATTTCAGACTTTTCTGTTAGTCTGTTTTAGAAGTTTCTCTATCAACTTTTAGAATACAACATTGTAGATGAACAGTTGAATAGAACTTCTTTGTCCTTTGTAAATACCTTTTCTTTCTGTTTGAAAGCTCTCAGTTTATTTTTTCTTTTGTTCAAGGAATTCAAGTATCTAATCAACATATTCCTATGTGTGTATCTTTTCTCATAAATCCTGCTGGGAACTAGCCAGAAACTATAAACTATAAACTATAGCCTGGAATCTTCTTCAGCTGATGAAATTTTTAAAATTATGATTAGTTTTATTTTCACAACAGAGATGATTATCTTCAGTGTATATACTAAATGTTTAGTGAAAGTTTATTCCAAAAAAAGTTTATTAGTCTACATTTGGTGTTATTTTTATTTTATAATTAGAATATTTTCTTTCGATATTTTCTGTCTTCTCCTATATTTCTATTTCATTAGAGGTCTCTTCTGATTATTCTGTCTGATCCTTCTCTCTCTCTGGCTACTAGGCATTTATTTATTTTTTTAATTTAAAAAAATTTTTTAAAAATTTATTTATTGGCTGCATTAGGTCTTCCTTGCTGCACACAGGCTTTCTCTAGTTGCAGCGAGCAGGGGCTGCTCTTTGCTGTGGTGCTCGGGCTTCTCATTGCAGTGGCTTCTTTTGTTGTGGAGCACAGGTTCTAGGCGTGCAGGCTTCAGTAGTTGACTCACATGGGCTCAATAGTTGTGGCTTGCAGGCTCTAGAGCACAGGCTCAGTAGTTGTGGCGTACGGGCTTAGCTGGGGTCGAACCCACGTCCCTTGCATTGGCAGGCGGATTCTTTACCACTGAGCCACCAGGGAAGTCCCACTACTAGGCTTTTAAAAGTGCTAAAATTATTCCCATTCTACTTGCTAGGGTTCAGTAGCTTGGAATCAGAGAGTACAGTGGTATAGATTGGCAAAAGACCAACAGTCTGTCAGCACCTGTAGGCTGCAGAAACATCATAAATCAGGTTAATCCAAGGGAAGACCATTTTGCTACTGAGTCTCTCTGTACTTGCCTTCACTAAGAGGTGAAGAATTAGTTCAGCTGTTCAGCTCCTCCTTAGCTCTTTATAGAGCAAGAAAACTAGTTGCACTCAAATTGTCTGGTTCCAGATTGCTTTGGGGAGGATCATAGGATACCCTGAGGCTAGAATCTTCTAGATGCTGTCACATTCTGAATCTCTGTCACTGGTTCCCATGCTTTCATATGGACCAGAGAGGAGGAAGATCCTTATTTTCTCTTGAACTTAAACCCACTTACCTGCCAGCTCCAGTAATTGTTTTAGCCTAAGGAAAGAGAAAGACTTTGAGAATTAAAAGGAATACGTATTCTTTTCTCCACCAAGTCTTTGGAAGATTGTTTTTCGAAGTATCAATTATTTTTCTTTGTCACGTGAGCCGAGAACTTATTTTTTATTTCCCTTTGAAATAGAACTGAGTCAAATTTAGGAAAAAAAGTTGTTTTGGATCTCAGATCTTCTGAGATTCCTTCTTTATTCATATCACCTTATTTATAAAGGCAATATGTTAAGGAAAATATGCTTATTGTATATGATATTTAATTATGCAAACTATCTTGAATCCTTTAGGAAGTAGGGGTTATAAATAAGTAAAGGAATTTTGAATCCCTCCCAACTGAATAGGAAGATAATTTAAGATTATATAAAATGATTTGATTATTCATCTTAAAACATTTCCATTTCAAGAACAGTAGAATATAAAATGTTTTCACTAAGCCAAAAATGTGATCAGCAAAATAAGTAACTCAACTTATAAGGATAACTGGATTCTAATCCTGATGATGATACCAGTTACCTTCATGATCTTGGGGAAAAAAATCATGGTGATATTGCTTCTCATTTGCTAAGTGGAACAATAGCATAGGTGAAAACTTAGACCTCTTTTGTTTCTAAATTTCTGAGTCTGCATAAACATGCTTTTGAGTCTGAGTATGAAGGTTGAAACCTATAAAAACAAAAGAATGAACATAACTATATCCAAATGGGATATTAAAGAACACTGTAATATAAGCCATACTTAGCCCCCACCACAGAAACAAAAATTATAGAAGCAAAAGCCTCTGATGTTGAATAGGAACTACGTTGTTCTGTGTAAATATGAAACATTATTTTCCAGTTGTATCTAGCAACTTTGCTAAAGTTCTGTTTAGGCATTAAACTCAGAAGCTACTTAAAGACTTACTCTAGTTTACCATAATGTTTGATGCTTGTTTGTAAAAGGTATTTTCTGAGGACTCATAGTCACAACCACTTAAGAACCCTAGAAGTCAACCCAGAAATCACAATTAGCTTGATAAAGAAACTTCCTAATAGCTAAGAATCCTCTAAAATATACTCTCTTACCACCTTTAACTTTTTTTCTTTTCACTGTATTATTCCCCTCTGTAAACTTTTGAGGGTATAATTTTTCACACAAGCACTCCTCATACCTGTTTCTCTTTTTCTTTGCCCATGTGTGTAAATAGCCACACAATAGTCCCTAAAATTTGTAAGGAGAGCTTTACCCAGATCCTTTTCTTGAGAGATTAAAATGTCTAGTTGTACCATTGGAATGCATGTTTATAGTCAGCAGATTATGTCTTGAGTATCTGTCTGCTTAGTTAATTTTTTAAATTTAATTTTATTAAACTGTCCCTACAAATACAACATTGTGAAAGCGCTATGAAGCATTATTTGTCCTGCATATATGATGCACTTTCATGAAAACATCATGAACAAACCAGAACCAATCAGCACTAGAATATATATATGCAGATTCTAAAGTGTACATTGCAAATTGTTAATAGAAGTAATATAAGAAATAAGCTTAGATGATTCAAGAAAATGGATAAAACATGAACTAAGTGTCGAGTGTTGGACAAACGAGGGAGGAGATTTCAGGGCACAGAACCATAGATATATACACACATATGTTCAAAGCAGGAGGTAAGTGTATGAGAAGAGAACATTGAGAAGTCCAGAAGTGAAGAATGTTAGGACAATTAGCCACATTGTTCAGATATGAGGAACATAGTGAGGAATATTGCCTTCATTCTCGGGGCAGTTGGAAGCCAGTTTGGGTTCTTGCACAGGAAAATAGCATAATGGAATCAATGTTAAAAAGCCTGCTGTTAAAACAACAAACAAAAACACTCCACTAAATTATCAGTTATCTCAAATGTGCTAATAAAAATGTTACTTTTGCTGTCACATAATTATAACAAAAAGTTTAGTTGTTTTTGTTTTTTGTTTTTGTTTTTAGTAAAGAAAATATTCTTTGAGCAAGAAATTAGCAAACATTGACCTGAAAAACAGCTGATGATCTTAGCGGTAATTACAAAGTCTCCCACCCATTTCAGTGAAGAAATAATTGCTGTTGAAAAGTTTACAAATTATTTTATGGAGTTATGTTATAATAAAATCAGGTACCTTTTCATGTCCTAAATATGTTGTTTTCTTTTCAACTGAAATATCACTGAAAAGGCACCAGGGCACCTGCAATATGATAAACCTAGGAGGATGTAGAAGTGACATTTAAGAAAAATGAACTTTGCTTAAAAATCTGAAACAGGTGGGAGGGAGTCACGGGAGGGAGGGGATATGGGGATATATGTATAAATACAGCTGATTCACTTTGGTGTACCTCAAAAACTGGCACAAGGGTGTAAAGCAATTATATTCCAATAAAGAGCTTAAAAAAAAATTTGAAACAGATTTTGGTTTGGGTTGGTATCTGTAGAACCAAGTTAGTTTCAGTTGGAGCTGAAACCCTCCCCTCCCAAGTTTTAGTGGGAGCTGCTTTGTATTACTGCTCTGTGAATACAGTGTGTGTTGCAAATGCCTTCAGAAAACCTGGGGAACTCAGCTCAGCACAGCAATGACAAATATTTCCAAACACAAACTATTATACTTCTAAGTGGGGATTTCTTTGATTTTCAATTACAAGAGGGTGTTCATTTATAGTTCCTGCAGTCCTTTCAATGTCAAAGAATTAAAACTTGTGTGAGAAGATCTAGTGAAGCCTTTTGAGAAACCTATTACTGAGCTTAGGGAGATGCTTTTTTTTTACTTCATATCTTGAAAAACTGGCTAAAACAACGAGGCAGTTTTGGGTATAAGGCACTATGTGGCAGTTAGGGGTAATCCCTATGTTTGCATAGACAAGAATGGATTTTGCCCTGACACAATTTTGCCCTCTTTTTAAAGAACGGAATAAAACTTTTATTGAAGTGGACTTATAACAATTTATTTTATCTAAATATGTCTTTGCTTATTGAAATAAGAGGTAACCTTTTTTCAGTGATAGTACTCAATGAAAACATGTTTGTCAAGAGATTCCTTTGTATACTGCTAGTGGGGTTAAATTGATTGGAAAATACTGTTGAGGAAAACACTGTTGTTTTTGGATACATAGAGTTTACAAATACATGTAGTATTGGGATGCTAGTCTTGTCTTTACGCATATATTCAAGAATTAGTGAATTGTTTTAAAAATATGGACAAGGATGTTGCAATATTGTGATTTACAATAAATATGTATTTGGTCTTCTTCCCAAAGTTCCTAAAACTCTTGGGATGTCCTAAGTGATAGCTATAAAGGTAATGACAGTGGCTTTCGTTATTTTAATGAGGTAACTTTTGGATGGCAGCTAAGGATGGGGGCTAGTTACCAGAAGAACCAGTCACCTTATTAGAGGGTTGGAATTTTCACCCCCAATTTCTGAAAGGAGAGAGGGGCTGTAGGGTGAATCAGTTGCCAGTGATTTAATGAACCGTGTCTATATAATGAAGCCTCCATAAAAACTCAAAAGGACTGAGTTCTGATAACTTGCAGGTCCGTGAACACACATAGGTTCCTGGAGAGCCGTGTGCCTGGAGAGGGCATGAAAGCTCCATGTTCTTTCCCCACATCTTGCCCTATACGAGTCGCTTCCATCTGGCTGTTCCTCAGTTCTATCCTTTTATAATAAACCCATAATCTAGTGAGTAAACAGATTTCTTGAGTTCTGCGAGCTGCTCTAGCAAATTAATCCCACTGGAGGAGCAGGGTCCTGGGAACCTCTGTTTTATAGCTAGTCAGTCAGAAGTACAGGTAATAACCTGGACTGGTTACCGGTGTCTGATACCCATGGTTAGGGTTGTCGAAACCTCTAATCTATAGCTGGTCTGTCAGAAGCTCAGGTGACAACCTGGGAATGTGAAGGACGTCTGAAATTGGAGGGGGGCAGTCTTATAAAACTGAGCATTTAACCTGTGGGATTTGATGATGTCTGCAGGTAGTTAGAGTCAAAATTAAATTGAATTGTGGGAGACTCAGTTGGTGTCCAAGAATTGCTTGTTGGTGTGGGAAGAAACCCCTTCTCCCCACATGGAAGTTGGGTTTCAATACACCTAAGAGCTGGCCAGAGCAGTGTTATTGATAATCATGAAAAAGTTGGAGACAACCAAAATGTCTCCAAATTTTGTGTGGCAAATTCTTTAACCACAGTATATGAGTATATGTTACTATTGCAATCAAGAAAAGTCATGTAAATATGATGCATGGGGATATACATATACCCAAATGTGTAAACATATATATACTTACTTATGAAGACTCCAACTGTTGGTTCTTTCAGATTGTCATTATCTACTTAGTCTTTTTTTTTTTAGAACTTTTATTGAGATACAGTTAAAATACAATAAACTGCATATATTTAGAGCATACAATTTGGTATCCCAATCTCCCAATTCATTCCCCCCCAACCCTCCCCGCTTTCCCCACTTGGTGTCCATATGTTTGTTCTCTACATCTGTGTCTCTATTTCCGCCTTGCAAACCGGTTGATTTGTACCATTTTTCTATAGTTCGCATATATGTGTTAATATACGGTATTTGTTTTTCTATTTTCTGACTCACTTCACTCTGTATGACTTAGTCTTTTTAAGCAATTTATGAATTTCTTTATTTTAATTAAGGTTTCTCTCTGTAACTTTGACATAGCTCTTAATTTCCAAGTATGTGAAAAATGTCACTACCATGATCAAAATATATATGACTAATTGAAAAATCATCTAAATATTCTTTCCATAAGTTTTAAGAATAAGAAATGACTATGTCAACCCTAATTACTCATACCATAAGTCTTGTGGTGTGAGTCTTACTGAAGTAATATAAAATTTATTCTTCCCAGTACAGTCTTCTGATTGGAATGGTAGGTAGAATTCCCTAGCAAAATTTCATTCTCTCACTTCCTCCATCCTTCTTTTCCTCTCTTTTTCCATCTCTCTCCATCTTTCTTTCCCACTCCTCCCTTTCTCCTTCCCCCAACTGCATACATTTCCAATTATATAGTTTAAAAGTGGTCATAAGGTAACAATTTATTATGTTACATAGGATAGAAAATTGCTAGCTGAGATTCTTCTTACTGTTGGAAGAAGTACAATAAATATTTTTTAAATTGTCTAATTATAAAAATAACTTTCAACTGGAGTGTCTATTTTGCCAGCAGTTCTGTTATTTCTTGCTAATCCAGTACATAATTTTAGTTATTTTTCCAACACTGCATTTTCTTGGAGAGATGCCAATTTTCAGATCCATACTACAAGTGTAGTAATTTTGTGATGTGACAGTGATTTGTTTAGTTACAATTTTCTTATCTTCTGCCATGGTGATAAAAACTACAAATGAAACTTTGACTAAGGAATGTACTAGATACACAGCCATCGTGACACGCATAAAAAATTTACTACAATTACCAGTAGTGCTAGGAAAGCTTCAAAAATACATTTCCAGAATGGGATAGTCTAAGTGCCATCGATACCTTCAGCTTCACATCTTAATCGTAGCTTTTGTCTGTTTTCCTTCCGGGTGCGAAATGTGAGTGTATTTGTCACAGTCCTAAGCTGGTATTCTTGTAACTTAGCCATAAGGAAGGGAATAGAACATAGTAGCATCAGGGTACTGATGGGAAATAGCAAGTGTTTAGAGAGACCAGTAAAATTTGCTTAATATCTCTGTACAGGTTTTCCCTCCTACCCAAAAGTAGTCCATTCCTATGAAACCTTTCATAAGCTGAAATGGTGTAAAGTGAAGAAGCAATTACCTTAGGACACATCTTGCTGAAGTTTACACAAAATAAATGGAGATAAAGCACAGATGCTCACAGACACAATTCAGAGCTATGGAGGCTTGATGCTGAGATGCAAGTGTAGTTCCTGGGGAAGGAGCTTGGTGGTGCCACTCTCACAGCTCAGAGTGTGGGCTGACTTTATAAGAGCTCAGTGTAAAACAAATGCTGAGCACTATTTTTGCTTTTTGCCTTTTCTCACAAAAGTGAAGATCCTCTTTGGATTTATCTCGGTTACCAAAACAGGCACTAATGTAGGGCTTTCCAAAAAGTGAAGGGACATAAAGCAAACTTTTGAAAAGCAGAGGATACTTACATTCTTGTAAACATATGGACAATAAATAAGAAAGCATGAAAAACTATATTGTCTCTGCCCCTAACTCAAATAAGGCAAATATGTCCACTTGCATACAAACAATCAAATACTGTTCAGGAAAGAAATGAAAAGTCTTCAAACTTGGCTTAAGCTGTTCTTTAGTTGAGATTTCTAAAATAAGTTGTTAACAATGATGTCTTTCCTAGCTGATTTTGTAATCCATTTTCTGCATCTGTTTTGCCTTTAGTGACTCCACATGGAATAATAATCATGACGCTTTTCAAAAGCAGATCCTGTGAAATGCCATATGCTATATGATTCTTAGAATGAAAAGTAGTTTTGCATTATCAATTATTTGGCCTTTTTTCCCAGTAGATACTGTTTATGAACATGTGATTTTACTTTATGTGGTAGATTTGTTACTGAAAGTTATTTTAAAACAATTTGGGAGAATCAAATCTTATTTTAAATGTACCAAAGGAGTTTGTTATTATTAGGGACCTTGTGATAAATACTTCTTCAAAGTGAAATATTCTAAATTATTTTCTAAGCTGTGATTTTCTATACTGTTATCTAAAATGAGGTGCAAATATACTGGATGAAACTTTAAAGAAAATGATGTGTGTGGCACATGAGAAAGCCAGCTGGCATCTCCCTGAATGGCCTTGCATTACCTTCATGATGCTAGCATATTCCAGAGTCTGACCTTGAGACTTGCCAGCTCAGCAATTTGAATTTGTCAGCACTGTAAGACTAGTTTCAGGAGCATTAACTAAGTTCACTATTGTATTGAATCAAAATACCAACTTAATAATAGCTATTGAAAAACACTGCTTTCATATGAACAAAAATAATTATGCAAACAGGACAAAAGCACTCTCTCCTTCAAGGTGGAGAACACTAGCTATTCTGGGATCCAAATCATTATCATGAGGTTATTTTGGTGCAATTGGGCTCAGAATATGGAAGTTAAATAAGAGATATCACACCACATGTTTTATTCTGCCCTTCCCTGCCCCCAAACCGCAGAGACATGGCTAATTGATCATTGCTAATTGATCAACTGATCTATTAGGCTAAGACTGATCTTTAGAATCCTTCTCAACTCGGGGGTCCAGAAAGCCACCTCAGTTTCAGGGTTGGCGAAAGATTTGGCACCTGTTCTTGGGTAAATCTTTCTGCTCTCTGCCTCAGTTTCCTTATCTGTGAAATTAATGGATTTGACTAAGTTTTTTTTTTTTTTTTTCTCCTAGGTCCTTTTCCACTCTACAAATAGCTCTGCTGGTTTGAGCAAATTACCCGAATGTGGTTGGTCTTAATTCCTTTACCTTTAAAGTGAAAAGGTTATACTGAATATTTAAAAAAAAAAATAGACTAAGAGTTATATAACTCTTATCTGAAACTGTAAGGCAGAGCTTTTAACTACCTATGCTAACCAGTAAGAAACTGAGACACAGATCAATTGCCAGTCACTGCCTTGTGTGTGCTTTTGCGTCATCTGTGCCCAAATATTGGGTTGGTGAATGAGTGCTGTAATGAATAATGATGTCTGTTCTGAGAGGAGAATGTGGGAGTGTTGGCACATTTGCCAGGTGTTTTCCGTGTTGGATCTATAGATTAATTACTATCCCAAGTATTTGTTTCACCAAAAGAGTTGTTAGCTGTCAAGTCTGAGAGCAGAAAAAACTGAAGCACGTTTGAAGTCACATGTATTATTTTCTGGGGAAGTGTCTCTATAAAATCAGGCATATTTCCATTATGCTGGCTAAATACAGACAAAGCATAACTGTTTGTGTTATCATATTTATTGTCCATATGGGTCTAGTAGTAGCAAATGTCTTCTAGTTATAGAGCCTCCAGAGCACCATGAAATCGTCCATATTTTAATGATGAAAAAGATCTCTCATTACCTAAATGTGTTCTTTTTATAATTCAAGGCCTGTGGTTCTCTTTTCACTAAAACCATTTCTCAGACTGTAGATCACAGTTGTCTGAGTGTTCTGATTAAGGGGAAAAAGATAAAGTTCTGATTGGTGTTAAGGAGTGTGTCTTCTGACAAAGATAATGGTTTCTTGTAGAGTGATCATACATTCTTCATATCTTCGATTTTTTGTTCACTTAAAAGTATTTCTTTCCATTTGAATTTTTTCATTCACTTTAAGGAGAATATTCATCAACCATGTTCATTTAAAAGATATGAATGTCCTCTTGCTTCACCCAGACTTTTACTCGTGCACAAGGCAGATACTAAATGTGATTAGAATGAATACTGCCACATTAACTTATTAGTAAATGTCTGTCTGTCCCAAGAGGGATGCCTGCCCCGAAATAAAACTTTCAGACATCTCTGCTCAAAAAGCTGCCAACCTCTGTCTGCTGCCTGACTGAACTACAATTTACATTTTGTGTAAAATGGACAGAAAGCAATTTTAATTTAATATATAAATGTAAAACTTCAGCTTTCACTTGCTGTGATATGGATTCCATGATTTTATTTATTTATTTATTTATTTATTTATTTATTTATTTTATCAGCAAAGGCTGCATCCTGTGAGCTTCTGTGATGGAAATTCACCGTGTGCAGATAGTGACTCTATTAGGCTGTGGGAGAGGATGAAAACAGTTTGTGATAAATAAAAAAGCAATTACCTAGGCCTGGGAAAGAGATACTGCACATTTATTCAGGAGACATTTAACTTACTCAGGGCTCCATTCCAATGAACTGTTGTTCCCTTTCTATCTCCCTAATATATGCTAAGTCAAATGGGAAGAAACAGAATGTTTCACACCCCAGCATTAGGGAGTCAGAAGTCTGAGGACCTGAGAAAGCTGTCATTTGGGGAAAGACAAAACCATGAAGATGTCCCTCATTCCATTTCTAGTGTTGGACATTGAGGGCAAAGCATTTGAAATTGTGACATAATCAATTGTAATAGCCACTGGGGTGGACTAAAGCCAAGCAGTTTCTGCAAAGCTGATGATAACATATTTACAGTTCAAAGGCTGCCACCAAAGTTCCTACTACCAAGGCTTATAACCAAGGTTAAGGGATAAGAAAGAAGAAGAATATATGGGTCTTTTAACAATCACTATTGCTTCTGTTTCCCATTCTTCAGTGATTCATTTTACGCTTTATTTTAGCTTATTTCCCTGAATTTTTTTTTCTTACAAATTTCAGCCCTGAATCACTCCTTTCTCCTCCCTAGCTTACTGATCAATAGAGCTCTTACAGTTCAATTGAGCAATGCCATTTTCCATAGGGGTATCTATTCAAGAAGGAATGGGGAATATGGAGAGAACTGAATGAAGAAGAAGGTGAAGCTCTTCTGAGAAAGGTATCGCTGCACTGACAGGGTCCATCAGAAAACTGGGACAGCCTAACAGATTCTACCAGGAGTTCTGAAAATAATTTTTTTTTCCTTTAAATTTTCCTCTGTTTAGAATTCATTTCTGCTGTGATTGCTGGGAACTGTCACTGATCCCATTTCATCCCTTGAGAATCCTGTTTTACAGCCTTACTTCTCTTGGCATCCATCCTGCTAATCTTGGTGAATGAAGATTCCGTTCCTTTGCCTCATACACTTGATGCATTTCTTTTTGTTACTGTACTTCTTAATAGGTTTTGGCTCCTAGTACTTCAAATAGCATTTCCTGTATGCAATTCTAGCTTCTTTGTGTTTCTAATGATCAATCATGATGTGACAAAGTAGAGAGAAGCTTACTTTTTTGGAAAGATATCCTCCCGTTTATTTCACTGGGCATTGCAATGAGAATCAACTGAGAAGTATGTGAAAATATATTGAGCACTACAAAGCTTTGTAAAAGTGAAAGTCATAGTTTTCCTGGCTTATTTATTTATTTATTTGATGGCCTTCCTCTAATTCTTCATTCTAGCTTATAGCTGCTCTAATATTAATAATCAAACACTGTACAGCCTTTGCTTCTGTAAAGAAAAGAAAAGCTGCCTTGACTTCACCTCAAAGCATCATGGCATGAATAGTCACAGTGTTAAGATCAGGACCACTCAAAAGAAAAACAACAACAACAAAAACAAAACAACAAGCAAAACATCAGGACCCCTCAAATCTTAAATCAATTAAATACCTGTGAAAAGTCATTAGCAATGGGAAAATCTGGCAAATACCATGTTATTATTCGATTCTTTTTCATTTTGCTTGATGTGTAGATATTTGACAAGCAAAAAGAAGAAATATACTTGTGTTTCTTCAAGTAATTTTAAGGTTATTGCAAAAGTGCCCTAAAATCTTCAATTTGGTAACACAACTATTAGAAGAAAATAAAGTTGATAGCACTGATAGCTTCTGAGACTTTCTGAGTTTTATCTTTAGATATGCCAGAAGGTGCACTGACATGTAAGGACATTTGCTGTTTGCTCTTATCTGTCAATATGGGCAACAGGTCAGATAATCTGTTGTAATTTTTATTGTTTCTCTGGTATATTGTCTTTGCAGAAGTTATGAAGTTGAAAGGGATTTTTGAAACTAGATTATAATTCAGATAACCTATTTATTTTAATTTTAAAAGTGACCAAAACCAAGTAAAATATGGTAAAAAATTTTAAAAGAATAATGGGGAAATATAAATAATACACAAATAAAAATTATGATAGCTAAATTTGTAAGTACCAGTAGAACGATCATGAGAAAAGATCAGATATTTTACATTTCTTAGAAATCTTGGAAGATATCTCTTTGATAAACTTTTCAAATTTTGCTAGAATAAAAATTTCCCAACTCATTTTGTCAAATGTACAAGAATATCCCAAGGTCATTTTCTCAATCCCAAATTCTTTGTTTAAATTCTAATGTGAATGGCTTCCCTGGTGGCACAATGGTTAAGAATCTGCCTGCCAGTGCAGGGGACACAGATTCGAGCCCTGGTCCAGGAAGATCCCACATGCCGTGGAGCAACTAAGCCCCTGTGCCACAACTACTGAGCCTGCGCTCTGGAGCCCACGAGCCACGACTAATGAGCCCACATGCCACAACTACTGAATCCCGCATGCATAGAGCCCATGCTCAGTAACAAGAGAAGCCACTGCAAAAGAAGCCTGCACACTGAAATGAAGAGTAGCCCCGCTCTCCACAACTACAGAAAGCCTGCACACAGCAATGAGGACACAATGCAGCCAATAAATTTTTAAAAGTAAATTAAATAAATAAAATTATTTTAAAAAATTCTAATGTGGAAAATACCACTTAGCGTCAATCAGGCAAGCTTTGTACTTTGTTCTTTATTATGTAACCAGGGATTACTTGTGTTTTATGGGCTTAATTACCTGCATCACTTCAAAACTGAATAACACTTTGAAAGGATGGGCCATTGTTAAATTAACACTTACCTTGGACATAAATAGTAGGATAGAGTTATGCCAGATTTTATGAATACTCAAGTGCCTAAGCCACTGCCAGCAAGAACTTTAGAGACTGTAGAGCAGAGGGTCAATCAGCTGTAGCTTGTGTTTCCGGGTTGCGTCCAAGTTTTGTATGGTCTCAGGACTTAGAAGTTTTTTGGTTTTTTGTTTGTTTTTACATTCTTCAGTGGTTAAAAAGAAATAACAAGACTATTTCATGACATGTGAATATTATATGAAGTTCAAATTTCAATGTCCATAAATAAAATGTTACTGAAACACAGCCATGCTCATTCATTTCTGTGTTGTCAGCGACTCCTTTTGTACTATAACAAGAGTTGAGTTTTCACTAGAGCCTGTCTGGTCTGCAAAGCCCAAGATACCATCTGACCCCTCACAGAAAAATGTGCCTGTCTTTGCTGTAGAGACTAGAGGGCTTCTATATCAAAGGCTACATTGAAATTATATGTGACTTGAGTAATGTGTGGTAAACTCAGGAATCATAGATAATGAGGTCATGTCCTGACATACTTAATGCTATAAGGGTCATATTTATTTAGTGTCCTCAAGGCACTAAATCCTTGTCTGTAATTCCATTAGATACCTATCTGTCCTACTTAGGGTAGTATTCTTGCATTACTTGCATAATTGTGAAAATCACTAAACTTCTCCAACGTTTTCGTCATATCATCTGAAGAACAGGAAAATAATAGTATTTACCTCATAGGATTATCATTAAGAATAAATGAAATCATACGTCTATTTTGTATCATGTCTGATAAATAGTAAATGCTCAAAAATTTAGTACTATTTTTAAAATTATAAACAGCTATACGCACATAAATATGATTTTAAACCTGTAAATTTATGAAGACAAAAAAGGGTTTACATGAAAATTATCAAATCTATATGGAGGTGTGATAACTATGTCTAGTTTTTATGCAGTTAACCTAAGTGTATTTGTATATGACCCTGTACATTATAGCAGATTTCTGATTTTAACTTTTAATTTCTTTTCACTAAGGATCTGTTCTAGAGGGAAAAAAACAAATCTCTATTTGGTCTCAATTTTTCTTTTTTTCTTTTCTCAGTTTCTAATAAGTCTTTGCCTGCTACTGCCATTTGTCCTAGTTTTATACTCTTTTATGCTTGTGTAGCTTCCTCATTGATGAGAAGAATAGCTACCAAAAATTCTCTTTCAGTGTCTTGGCCTACATTGATTCAGAATTTCAGTTTTAAAATATTGTCCTCATGAACTCTTTCCTAAGGAAGATTATTCTACTTTTATCTATGGATTTAACTGATGCAGGCAGACATATTTTGCTTTGTTTTATTTTTTTTCTTCATTCAGATAATTTGGCCTTAGAGTCTTCTGTGTCTGAGAATTTCAAAATGCATACATCTTCCGTCATTGTATTTTTCTGGTCTCTGTCCAATGCTTTGCGGCTGAGAAGAGTTAGAGTCTATTTCAATTATCAGTAATGGAAATTTCCAAGTTGAATCTGAAATTTTAAAACTCTATGGAACTTAATTTGCCAACTTAGTAACATTTTAAGTGGATATAAATAGCTTGCAAACTTTGTAATGTAATTATTTTATGACGCTGGTGTAGCCAACATTGACAGTGAGGAGCTATCACTCTTGTTAAAAATTTTTTCAATAAGCAACACAAATGTATGTGCCAATGAAATTATAAAATAATACACATTATTGATAATCCTCCAAAAGTGCCTGTTATATCTTTACCTTTACATCTTTTATGAAGAATCTAATTAAATCTAATAAAATAACATCACAAGGATAATTGCTTGAAGAATATGAATCTTCACGTTCTGCAGTACCTGCTCTAATGTCAATTGAACCATAAAAGGGACAACGTTCAGCTCTTTACTACATTCTCAAATATGTGATTGGTCCTCTATGGAATAGCCATGGCAGTGTGTCTAAGTTGAAGCAGCCATGCTAAGCCTTGCCTGGTGAGGGCTTCTCACTTTAATCTTTTTCTTTCCTAGTTAGCAGTACGGTACTGCAGTGATCCAACCAGGATAAGTTTTGCTCAAAGATACCTAACAGTGATCTATTTCACTGATCCCACTTTCACTCATATTATCTCTAGTAAAATAATAGAAACAATACTACAGTATTTACTGCATGCTAAGTTCTGAAATCTAACTACATCATTTTATCCTAAAATAACGATGTAGCTTATGATGTGATGTATTGTGATCATCAATTTACAGATGAAGTTTCTGAGGTTAGAAGATTAACAATCACATAGGTAATGGGTGACATCTAAGGTCTCTTTGACTCCCAAAGACAAATTTTTAAGCGCTGTGCCTTTGTGTATGTAAACCCTGGTCAAAGAGTTTTGCATAAGATTAAATCTCTCCTTCCCCTATTTATTTATTATTTTAGTTGTGGAATGTCTGAAATTCATTATACGACTCTAGAGAACACTGCATGAGCCCTCGTGTGTTTATTCAGTGAACTGAGTAGCAAATGAATAATAGCAATGCCAATAATAATATTAACAATAATTGACAACAACAGTAACTTACAGTTGCATGTTAACTACACATCTTTACTAAGCTATGAGCCAGGATTCTTTCCTGCCTTCAGCATTATTCTTGATCTTCCAAGCTGCAAAACTTTTATTGCATCTTATTCCTACAAAAAAAAAAAAAAAAATCACTGGAAATGTCAAAGTTTGAGTGTCTGAAAAGAAAAAGTTAAGAACCAGCTTTTAATATCCTTGAAGAATTCAATATATCTCAATGGCAACTTTATGTTCCAGAGTTAAATGTAAGTCATCTGGGGGATGGAGTTGGGTTGTGACACGCTCGTGTTTGTTGATTTTGATTATCTAGATAACTTACCTGTTAGCAAGAGCTGATAGCATAGCCTGCTCTGGCTCTGCGGCTGGTTAAGGGTGCCATCTGTCTGTGCATTTGTTTTTTAATTGTATTGATGGCTGCTCCTGATGCAGAGTGGTGTTGGGTGCTAGACAGATTTTATGTTTTGGTGGTTCTTCCCTGACTTTCCTACATTAAGCTCTAAAAACTAACTAACTACCCACAGTTTCAATTTATTGCTGTTCAGAAAAAGTGTTTAAAGATTTTAATTTGGTTGTTAAAAGGTTTGCTGATTTTGGGTGGAGCATCAACTGGATATAAGATCCAGCTGTTAAATTAGCACACAGCTAATATTTCTTTCACTGGGATACTGAGATCTGAAGATCGTGAACTAAGATATCAAAATGCCAGTCAAAGAGCTTAGCAATCACACCTGAGTCAAATGTGCTTCTCCTTGAAATCTAGAATGATTCACAACAGTTCACTGTTATACATGGAGATTCTTTGCCCTTCTTGCCTCATTGTCATTCTTTTAAACATCAGGATAGACAATAGCATTACAGCCAGGCTTCTATATGTAAATTTAAGATACTAATATCTTGAATTTTTGTTCTAATTTCACCAAACCTGTGCATGTAAAGGCAGTCAACTACTTTTGTGTAAAACCTTTGAAAGTGAACATTGCTAATTCTAATTCCCTTCAGTTTGATTTATTTGGTACCTGGGTTCATTGCTTCATCTTTTTCTCACTACCTGTTTTTTATTTTAATCTGGGCATATGTTTTACTTTAGAACCCCTTCTTATGAAAATAGTTGGTGTAGATTGTACCTGTAAAAGTTGATTTGGGGGGATCAGATAGAGTTTACTGGGTAATTCGGGGGCAAATTTCCCCATAAACGTAGATGCTTCCTCCATTGCAAATTTTTCTAGAAAGTGTATTAATAACTATCCTCTTTAAGTGACTACCCTCCAAATACACAAAAGCATCCTGATTTTCAGATATTTGGACATGCTCAGACATCACTTTGCCTCAACTTAGAAAATAGCTTGAATTCCCTGATAAATAGGTTAATGAGTAGAAATTCTTAAAATGGGCATTTTTTAAACTTCATTATATATTTTAAAAAAGAAAAAAATGGGCATTTTTGATTAGTTGATTTTCAGAGACATTCAGTAGATTATTGAGGCAATTGATTTATTTTTAGTAATTGGGGACCTTGAAGATCAAAGGGCTATACCTTTTTTTCTTACAAGGGAATGAAACAAGGGTATGCAGATATTCTGTCAACATGAGCCCTTTTAAAAAAGATTCTTCTATTGAAATAAATTAAGATATAAAGATGTACTTATTTGATCCATTACCTGTTTTGTGATAGAGTTTCTTCTTTAATGTATATTACTGAACAGACAGAAATATTGGTTGAGGCCATAGCCACTGGGGTCAGATTGCCAAGTTTCAAAGCTTGAATCTACCCACCATGAGAGGCTGTGTCATATTGGATAGGATACTTGCTTTTCTACACCTCCCAGTCTTCTCATCAGCTGCCTTTTGAGTAGTTGTGATGATGAAATGAGATAAACTATATACATGCTTATTAATGGGACAAATGGCATCTCTATTTGTTTTATATACATCTGAGCATTTACCATCACATCTTATATAATTTGGTTCCTACTTTTGAAATGCATTTCCGGCCCTCAGGGAGCAAGTGGTCTAGTGGTCATATGTCTCTGTAGTCATTTACAACCCAAGCCGAGATATGGAGTTAATGGGATTTGGGTACTAAATACAATGATATAAATGAGCATAAGAGAAAAGGCACTAAAGAATCTTTGGCTCTGCAGGTATTGCTTCTGAAAATTGCAATGTTAAATCCATGGGTTAACATAAGATCAGAATAAAAATAGAAGACTCTTAAGTGGGGTGTAGTTTATCAGAGGCCCTTTTAAAGTTGTTTTTTTTTTTTTCTCCCTTCTACTGCTCTCAATTTGGATCCCAGCTCATCTGACTTGTTCACAGGTCCGTCCGTATGAGAAAAATCCTCAATGCTGATTGTGAATCACGTGGGCTGCTGATACCCTAGTGTGATTTTTGTTTTCTGGCACTTCTTGCTGGGGGCTGCTCCAGCAGGATGTAGCTTCATCACGTGGAGCTGCCTCTTTTAACAAGTGTGATGTACATCACCTACAGGCAGGTATCTCAGCTGGTTCAGTGAAAAGGCAAAGCAGTTTCATTTCCCAGCCTGAGATCTCAGCTCAACAGACAACCCTACGAGCTTCCCTTTCAATGCTCCAAGATAACTTCCCAAGGACTAGATGGTTCTGGTAAGTCTGGGATGATTAGAAGGCCTCCTATTCAAGAGCTGCTGTCTGGCAAAAGGATTGGGCCTTGCCTGGAGAGCTGTCATGACAACAGAAAGAAGGGGGTAGTGGTGATGACACAGTACCCAGCTATAGTTATCTGTTATCTGTCTTTGTTTTAATGGTTACTGAAAAATAGCCAAATACTTCTGGAGGAAATCCTATTTCATTACCTAGATCACCTCTGGAGTTTGTTCTGTTTTCCGATCAAGTGGCAGGGATTTGGAGGAGGTAAAAGGGGCTACTGGTGAAGAAGGGTTGACTGCCAAATTGAAGTCAGAGAATGGGGATATTATTTTCAAGAGTTAATGTTAGTGAAACTGGGCAAATCTTTCATAATCAGTCATTTGAAGCATTCTCAGAAAAATATAGCATCAATTATATAAAATTCCCTGAAGCATCAAAATGTTTTGCATGCTTGAAATCCTGCAGATGGTACTCACAAGTAAAAATACATTGTATTTATTTGCAGAATATCATAGATACATTAGTAATTTGTTGTGGATGGCATATGTGTCCCATTGCAGTGAAAATGACAAAGTAATCACTTTTGAGGTAAAGAGCCAAATGTGGTTTGGTTATTTCAGTTATTCATTTTTAATCATGCATGGGGACAGAGAAAAATAGGGCTTGATTTTAACTATTCTGAAAGGACATTTAGGATTGAATTTAGTTTTCATTCCTTACACTTAAGAGCTAAGTTAAAGGTAATTTTTTGAGGGGGGCAATTTAATAGTATTTTTTAAAACCAAAACTCTTTAGAAAAGTAACCTGATTATTTGTATGTCTGAATATTTTATTATTTTTTTCCTGGCTTACTTGGACAATTTTATATTTTTTGGCGTGGTATTTTCTCTGCTAGTTTCACACATCACAGCACTATCACTGCATCAGTTTTGCACAAGATAAAAGCTTTATCATAACCTCTCACTCTCTTTGATTCTCCTGTGGGTACAAAACATGGCATCCTTCAAAGATGATTTTGGCAGTTTTTAGTCAATCAGAGGAAATCCTCTTCCCTCCAGTCTTCAATATTCCACATCTACTGTCCAAACAGTGTCAGCACTAAGACCTTTCAGTTTCATTTTTCTTTCTTCTTTGGGTATATTTGCTGTTAGGCAGAGTAATGATGTAGGTGGCTTGTTTAAAAATAAGTTTCCGAACTTTATCTTCAAACTGCAAAATCAGAACCCCTTGACATGGCACCTAAAAATCTGTGAACTTCCTTGGTAGCTCTTCTGCACACCATTTTTTTGAGACCCATATATCCTATATGTTCAAATAATTTTGCTCTCATGAGTCAAATTACTTGAAAGGAATTTATTTTATAAAAACGCCATTGAAAGGGTAGCAAAATTTATTTAATATAATGTTAAGGGCTTAATTTCTATAAAGATGAAGTTTCAAGAGAGAATATCTGTGTATTTTCTATAACACCATCTTGCTAAAGTTGTTCGAACGCTTATTTAAATCTGATTTTTTTACCTTAACCTTTGAATCAACTTTGTGAAAACGTAAAATATTGGGGAAGATACTGAGCAATTTTTATTGTGAATGCTTCTGGATATACAGGCTGTAAAATACACCCCTCTCTGCAGTGCTTTACATACAGGTGGAAAGATCGGCAATCTGGGGATGATTTGGGTGAGAACAAAGTGTTAAATTGAGAAACTAAATATCTTGCCGGGTGGGGAGGTGTAATAGCATCTCTTTAACACAAAGATAATTTCCAAATAGCAAATATTAAAAATAGAAAGTGAATTTCTGTGCCTAGCTACTTAATTTTTATAATGCTAGGAATTAGTCTTCCTCAAGACACAGTAGATTAATTTCTTGGTAGCCTTTGTTTCTCCCGGTTGCTAGTGCTAAAGATCATCAAACTGTGCCTTCTGCCTCACTCTTCCCTGCTCGGACCTAAATATATGATACACCCCACCCCCACTGAAGTGGAGCTGAAAGTAGTTCTGTAGTTGGCAGCCTGCTTACTTATTTAACTGCAGCCTTCTGCTAAACATTGCCAGGTTTGCATAGCCAGCCAAGTTCATAAGATTAGCTTTATGACTTGCCTTTTCTTTGCTTTGGATTCTAGATTTTTTTTTTTTTAATAGTTCATGTCCTCTTGCTGAGGACTTTCTACCAAATAGTCACAGATTCTGTCTTTTTCCCTCAAGTTCATTACTTGGACCTGATTCAGTCCAACATGTCATAGAAAATAGGACGTGACTTTGAATATTACCACTGACTGAAAGACCCTACTATTTGGAACCTTGAACCATATTAGAAGTCTTTGGGTATTGAAAAGAGCTCAAATTTCACTTAAATTTACTCTCTTCACCTTGCACACACTCATGGGATTCTATAGTTTGCCCTGAGGGACACACTCTGAGGACAGAAAGTCTATCTCATTCCCAGTAGTCCTTGCTTCCACATCTTGGGTATGGATCTATTGTCTATAGTTATGAGAGGGAATCATTCTTTTCTTATGAACAAAATGGTTGAAAATGGCAGATAAGAGTTTTTGATTCAGTAATACATTTTTCTTTTTGAAAATATTGGAATGTGATAAATAGAATAATGATCACCACTTACAGCTATAGATGGGAAAAGATAGTATTTTAATAACATTATAAACTATACTTAAAGTTAGTAGTATGTAACTATATCCCGGCTATAGCATAATACCTGCATTAGAGATTTCTATGCTAACAAGGCTGGTTCCCTTGCTTTATTTTTTTTTTTAATTTATAAGTTAAAATGCTTCCATTTCTGAAACTTTATTTTTTCAGCCTTGAACATGGCAGATGCTCAACTCAAGGACAGGTCTTGAGTGTTGGAAATAATACTGGATTTTTCCACCAGGAACTTGTATTTTAAGTAAATTTAAATTTATTTATATGTATATTACATTTTAAATTAAAAGATAAATATTAGATGAAGGAATTAATGCAACATAACTTAATTCTAGTAATTGTTTATAGTTATGACAGGTGATCATTCTGTTTATTCTCACCTATTCTTTCCAATTACCACATAATATCAATTCCTTATATTTTTCACTTATCCTATAAATATTAAAAACCTAACATTTTCTAGGCACTCAACTAAATATCAGAAGTTTAAAGAGAAATCCTTTAATCCTTCCATTAAGAACATATATTCTGATGGACAAAATTCAAAATCTTCAAAGGATCAAAGGAACATGGTTTAAATGAAGCTTTTAGCACTATAACACTCAAATTTGAAGATATCCAAATTAAAACTATGAAAAACAGTAAAGCTCTTTCCCATTTGAATCTTAAGCCCACAATCTGAGCCTAGTTGTCATGGTCTAATACTGAGACCACTGGCCAAAATCTTGGCTAAATTTCATCAAGAAGTTAACACCTGTGAAATATCAGCCAGTTTGTCTATACCTTTATGTATATTTCTACTCTCATTTTAACATTATTTAATTAGTAATTTATAATCTTTTTGTTTATATTTTATTGGTATTTTTAGATTTATAAAGGACACAAATACATAAGTGTGTGTGACTATATGTATATATGTATATAGTCAGAGATCAATAAATAGTCATGTATTGATGTTGATTTATAGAATCAAACCTATGTGAGATATTTCATATCAAAATATGTGGGAAGAGAAGCAATTATTATTTTACTGAGGAGGATTCATTTGCCAAACATGGAGCACATGCAGGCATGACACAAGATCCTGTAAGGTATTTCAGTCCTTACTTTTTTAGGTAAGTAAACCAAGGCTTAGACAGTGTAAGTAACTTTGCCAAGGTCACCTGCCTTCTTTAGCAATAGAAGGAAGGCCTAGTTTGGGGAAAGAGATAAAAAGCATACTTTGCATTTATGGTAAAAAAAAAAAAAAAAAAAAAAAGGTGATACACTGGCACCTTTTTCTATCAGCTGAGAAAATTCCAAGGTGTAACAGCTATTTATAAACTCTGGATACCATGTCCCGAAGAGATACTAAGACTTTTCTCCTTGCCCACAAGCATCTTTGACCTGAATTTTTGCATTTTAATTTTCTAAAGAGAATGGTAAAAGTTTTCTGTAAATGGCCAGAGGAAAAACCAAATGGAGGCTTTGCAAGCTGTAAGCTGTCTGATGTAACCACTTAACTCTTTCGTTGTAGTGCAAAAGCATTTGTAGGCAATGTTCAAGTATATCTGTGTTCTAATAAAGCTTTATTTAACACACACACACACACACACACACACACACACACACACACAAATGTTAGACTAAATTTAGCCCACTGACTGAAGTTGGCTAACCTCTGCTTGACCGTTTAGACTAGTGATCCCTATAAATAACTGATCACATATACTGTTGTTTAAACAATTTCATGTGCATATCCCTGATACATGATTTTGCTTATTTATAGGACTTTACAAATACTACTGTTCTAATATATTTTCTTCAGTATGAAACATGGACAAAATAGAATAAGAAACAAAATACCTAAGTAGAAAGTCATTTTAGTTGGAATGTTACTTAAAAAGACAGTTTCCTTCACAGTGGTGAATGAGATATTAACAACCATCCTATTTTAGGATTAATGCTAATGTCTGGTTTCCTTTTTGCTTCTAAGTTTCTTTTCCTTCCTTCCTGGCTTCCTCCCTCCCTGCCTCTTCCTTTCCTCCTTCCTTCCCTCCCTCCCTCCCTTCAAACCCACTTGAGTTAACAGTTTTGGCTAATAGCTGTCAATCTTAACATGAATTTAATTCCCCTTTTCACTTGTGAAGGCTGACATGAAGTGAATAAGCCTTTGGTGTTTCCATAGAGCACCTTATTCGATTTTCTTTGGAAACAAGCAAAAAAGTGCTCCATTGTAGATGATTTTAGGCTTTGAATTTTTATGTTTTGAGTTATTGCTATTTAAAATTACTCCAAGCAGACAGCCATAGGTGTGTTGGTTCAAAAGAAATACAGATTATATAAAAAGCCTTCTATGTTAAAATTCTTTTAAGTATAACTTCTCTCAATATTTTGCTTCATTTTTATTTGTGATTTAAAATATACATGAGTATATAAATATGTATATGTTCATCTAAAAATATCTACCTTTAGCTATTTTAGAGGGAAAAATAAACAATTTTTCTAATATTAAACATTTATATTCTTTCATAAGCATATTAAATATTCATCTCAATTCCTTGTCTGAGCAAATATAAAAAAATGAAATGTTTTTAACATGAGTACTTACATGTATTTCCCAATATGTTTAAGTCACTAACATGTGTTAAAATAAAAACACAATATCTTTCTTCAGATTTCACAAATATATTCTAAATATTTATGTTAGCACATAAGTTAAGGTACATGCGCATCCTTTTGGCAAATGTGCATTGAGTATGTATTTATGTGTAGATCTGAGAAGCTGTGAGATGTACCAGATAGAGAAAAGGCTCAGTTTTGTCTCATGAAAATTACATTGTATTCCTAGTTTTTGCCACTAAAATTCTGTGTGATCTTAAGTAAATAATTATCGTTTCTCAGTCCCAGCTTTTTTATTTAGAGGTAAGGTTGGAGGCTTAAAAGAAACACTTTCTCAGGGCCATTCCACCACTGATTCCATGATCTAATGTATATTCTAATAGTATCAGCATTATATTAAAATACAGCTTACATTAAAATGAATGTAAGCAGCTACTTTGTGCCCAGAACTGGGATTCAGACTCTTGATGGGTTATCTCATTTACTGCTTAACTCACAGTTATGTAATTAACTTGTTCATCTCAACATCAGGAGCTGAGGGTACAGAGATCAAATAGTCATTAGCACAAGTTACATAGCTAGTAAGCGACATAACATAATTAAACCTAGGACCCGTGATTCATAAGTCTGTTGTGCTTCAGCACTTCTCAGAACATTCAAAGCATATGTACACACATTGTGCATCTTAATCACATCTGTTAACTCGACTATCAACACTCCTACCTACCTGCCTCCCAGTATGACTCCTGAATAGCAAAATCATTTAGTTGTTTTTGCTGGTAAATATTAGGTAACCTTTGAAAATATATTTAGCTCAAATTTAACACGGAAAACAAACAGACAAAAATACTCTCTGGTGTACTGAGATTACTTTTCTAAATTTGTTGTAGTTTCAACTCCCCCCATAAACACTTCCTACCAGAAGCGTGGCATTTAGATCCAGCTCTGTGGTCCTCCATTCACCACCACTCATAATTGAGCGTCCTTCTCTACTAAAACAGCTTCCAGGACCTGCCGAATTTAAATTTATCTCCTTATATATCTCACAAACCCAATTTGGAATAAATATAAGTACAAATATTTTATTTTCCACTGTATTTTTCCTCATCTCTTTCCAATTCACAGTATTTTTCCTAATGCTTATAATCTCATTGTTTTATTTTTTGGCTCCCCACTTCAATGATGTGACCTAACTTTTAGTGCAGAAATAAACTCAGGCATGTTATTATCAGGTGCATTATATTTATGTACCTACCACTTTGTCATTTTGTTTCCTCTGAGAAAGTTAAACTTGTAGACAAAAGGATGAAGTTTAGGCAACTAGGAAAAAAATGTCCTAAATATGAGTAGTACACTAGAATAGTAAGAAAATACAGAAAATTAAAAACAGAAATGAATGAAGGTCAACCACATAATTCTATCACCTTGACTTAACCACTATTAGTATTTGAATGCATAGCTTTTCACAATTTTCTGGAAATATATACAGATATTCTCCTTGTGTTGGTTTATGTGTGTATTTAGGTTTCTTGACTGCCAGCAACAGAAGGAAGGATACTGAAAAAAACTGGAGATCCAGCCATCTGAAAAAAGGACAACAGTGACAGAGAACCACACAGTCAAAACCACACTGTTCTGGTTAGGATGCTGCTGTGGTGTCGTAGTACCTCTTCTCGTGTCACTGACATGGTGGGATCTTTGACATTTTCAGATTTGCCTTGATTAATTTTCCTGTGAAGCTGGGTCTATTCTCCATCAAAATTAAAAAACAAATTAGGTTGTCTAAACCAAAGACATACACCTATATGTACAACTATATTGGAAAGTTAACCCTCACCCACACACTTCATACACAAAAATAAGATAGCCATGGAGGAATGTAAAAGAAAACAAGTTAGTGTTATACACGTAACAGAGTTAGGGAAAAGAGTATGGGTAAAGCTACTGCAGACCTCATTTCGTAAATGATTATGGGGATACATTTGGTGCTTATTAATTTTTTCCACCACTTTCCATTTATGTTTTATCTTCAGCTAACACCATACACAGTTAAGGCTTTTTAGTAACTGGTGTGGCCCAAATATTTAATCCTGAAGGAAGTTTTACAATCATTTATTTTAGTTTCCATTAATTTTCTACCTTTAGATATGACAGTTTTCTTATTATTTTATTTAGCCATTACTTATGTGGTGCTTATTATGTAGCAGTTGCTGTTCTAAGTGTCTTACATGCATTGTCATTTATTTCTCATAACAACCCTGAGACATGGGTAAGATTTGCCCCCTTATTTACAGTTGAGGAAATTAAGTTTACATAAAGTTTACATGGCTTGACAAATTTGCACAGCTAGTAAGTATCAGAACCAGGCTATTAACTCAGGAAGCCTATACAGTGTGAAAGAACATCCCCTAGAATCACCTGGGTTTTATCCATTTGCCTCTCTACTCTTGAAGAGGACCAGTGTTATTTTCCTTTGATAGGTTAAATCAGCCCACAAGCTATATGTTTGTTTGTTTTTTCCTTTTCTATCACGTAGCAAGGGTCCCAGATCACTGCTGTTGGGTACAAATTTATCCATCTGGAATATGCTCTTAATGTTGGTACCTTTTGTTGGCAAATTTGGCATTCATCTCTGGGAGTAGTGAGGGGAGCCCTGTGAGAGAAAGGTCAAGTTGTTGAGGACCTGCATGGCCTCTACTCCTGTTTCCAATGTCACATGGTGAATGAGCCCCTTCAGCAGGCCCAGCACAGAGGAAAGAATGAAGGTGACTGGCATATACTGAGAAGATCATCTTCTCTACCTGGTTAAGGGGTTTGGTTTTGGATTTTGTTTTGTTTTGTTTTCCCATTCTGTAAGCATTAAAATGATCCTTAAGAAAACAAGCATTCAGGTGGAACATATAAATCTTCATATTCTGGGGCTACTCTAGGAAGTCCTTCCACATCCTTCTTCCCTAAATGATCTTGTTACTAACCCTTGAATCCCATTTCCCCAAATATCTGTCCAAACTATCCAAGAATTAGTGTAGATTTTTACTTAAGACCATAAGATACACTGCTAAAAGTTCCTTATGCTAAAAGGATTAGTTTCCTTCATAGTCTTTGAAGGATAACTGGAGTGGGAGTACAGTTCTGCAGCAGTAATTTCCAGCTAGTCCTAGAATATCATTCAGCACTTATTACAAAACTGGCTCCATTTTCCTCCTCATTAACTGATCATTGACTATTCTACATGAGATCAGAGTTGAGAACTGAAGAGCTTACAGTGTGGAAGGAGGGTGGCACTGAAAGTAGGCACAGTTTGCTTAAACCGTTGCTTCAGATCATTTTATTTCTGCCACATGATGGAGTCCTGAATCGGTCATTCCGAACTTTGGAGCAAATAGATCAGACAAAACCTAGTTCTGTAAGGTTACAGGGCCACCTGTGTCCTATGGTTAGCTATTCAGACTGTATTGAACTTTAGTGCAAGCCAGGAGCTGTCTGTCAAAAGGAGACAAGTTACATGCTGAAGAAGACATGGATTTGTCTCCTGTGAGGTTCTCATTTGAGGACTTGTTCCTCTCTGCATACTCTATCCCAGTGTGCCAAAAACGTTGTGCATGCCATCGACTCTGCTCAGTGGCAGAGATTCTAGCACCACCACCTTGACAAATTAGAGAGCTGTCTTTTGTTCTGAGTCTTATCAAAATTGGCATCCTTTCAGGTAACTGATAAGTGGCTCTGAACAGTATAGCAAAATATGCTAGTTATTGCTTTCAAAATATAAAGAAGCTCAAGTGTGGTGCCTCTTAGCTAATGACAAGGGGGCACAAGTCCTTTACTTCAAAATGTGTTACCCTACCAAGGCCAAGGTTATTGGATCACCAGAAACTTCACTGAAAGTTCACGTACCAGTGTTTTGTACTAACATATGTGTATTGTACTGAGGATACCTTCTTCTTGCTACGTTGGTCCTAGTGATATATCACCAACTAATAGAACAGCTTATGTCCTGTGGAATGGTTCTATAACTAAGGACCGTGGCTACTGTATTGTGACACAGCATTGAAAGGCTAATATAACAATAAAGGAAGGTGGTAAAATTGGACTCAGACTACCAGATAAAAACATATCTTGGTCTTTCCTAAGCTGGAGAAAAAGTATTTATTGGATTAATATTTATGTACTGTGATCCAGAGACTACAGTTTTCACTTAAGGAAGGGAACCACATTTGGAACTGAAACTGGAATTCCTAATCAATGAATCATTTTCTTTTTTCTTTTTTTTTTTTTTCCTCCCACCAAGGGAAGGCTTTCTTTTTTTTAAATTTTTAAATTTTTAATTTTTTGGCTGCATTGGATCTTCATTGCTGCATGCAGGCTTTCTCTAATTGGTGTTGAGCGGGGGCTACCCTTCGTTGCGGTGAGCCAGCTTCTCATTGCAGTGGCTTCTCTTGTTGCAGAGCACAGGTTCTAGGTGAGCGGGCTTCAGTAGTTGTATAACACAGCCTCAATAGTTGCAGCTTGCAGGCTCTAGAGTGCAGGCTCAATAGATTTGGCACACAGGCTTTGTTGCTCCATGGCATGTAGAATCTTCCCAGACCAGGGCTCAAACCAGTGTTCCGTGCATTGGCGGGCAGATTCTCAACTGCTGCACCACCAGGGAAGTCCAGTGAAACGTTTTCTCATCCAATATTCTTCTTCAGGACCGATCCACTTCTCTACTGGCAAAAGTGGAAAATGAGGATGCAGTAGGAATCCCCATCCTATGTTTTTAAAGTCTTGGATAGTGCACTTATTGAGGGCTGTCTTCAGAGAAATAATACTGATTTTCATTAATTGTTTGGATAGGGGGAAATGGCCCTGGAGGCTTTTAGTTGGTATTCCTGCCAAAACAGCATTTACTTCCAAAAGTAATAGTGAAAGGATTCTTCTGGTTGCTCAGTTTTCTTTTCCAAATGCATACTTGGGAACTGACAGAATAAACACAGGGTGGTTTGGAGGTTTCACTAGGTTAATAATGAGGCAAACTTGGGGCAAAACTCTAACCCCTACAAACCTTCAGAGATGATAAGGGAGAACTTGAATATGATCATGTTCTAGCTGCCAGGACAAAGGAGAAGGAAGCTTTGTCTCCTTTGGCTTCCACAGATGGAACTGGACTCTACTTCTAAGACATTAATATGATTAAGAAATTGTTACCTGCAGAATATGCTAGAATGCTAGCAACAATAAAAATAAATGTGCATTTGTTTATCAAAAACAGCCTCCCTCCCATTTAACAAATACCAGATACATTTTTTATCACTATTGATAAATAGTGATCTGTAACACCATTTTCAAAATAGGATGAATACTAAGAAATTTTTTAAAAAGCAAATATACACTAAAATGTCATGAGGTCATGATGAAATTTACAAATGAAAAACTATATCAAGTTTACATATAAAAGGTGCTCTCTATCAGTAGGAAAGAAACCTTTTTTAGAATTTGATTAATTTATTTTTTTACTGTGAGTTCAGAAAGGCCATAAAAATATTTCCAAAGCTTTTAAGTGAAGAGGTGTATATGAGTTTTTAAAATGAAACTGTAAAACTGAACTTTATTTCTACATTATAGTGTTGTGAGTTATTAAGCTTAAGGAAACATGTTGGAGGTTCCCACTTTACGCCATGTGGGACTACTAACCAAATGGCACAGTTTAACTGATAACTGCAAAAGGAATAGGGTTTACTTTATTGTAGGTACTCAAATACTTGTTAAATGAATGAATGTGATTTCTACTAATTATTATTTTTCTTTTAGACATACATAATTTTTACAAATGTAATTGAAATGGTAACAGGTATAACAGATTAGTTTTGCAAAACTGAGTATGCGCAAAGTGTTAATAATGATAATGTAGGTTTCTAATATTGAAATTAATTTCTAAGTCTGGTGTGTCAGGCTTACTTACTGAACTAAAAAAAAAGAATTGTAATGGTAACATGCTTAGTTACTAAATAACTAATAGTTACTAAATCTTAGCACCTCATTTAATTTAGTGGGTTTGTTTAATGTTATCATGTATATGGAAAAACACCACGTATTTGTTATGGCTAATTTATTGTCAAAAGATAGCTAACATACTACTACATAGCCTTTCATATGTTAAAAATCATGTTGCAGACACATAATTTACAAATCACATTTTAGAGATTTTCTTTAGGAACAGCACTTGACCACATGAAAGGAAATGAATATTTTTGTATTCAACCTATATTTTTTGGAGGCATAGTTGATTTACAATGTTGTGTTAATTTCTGCTGTACATCAAGGTTATTCATATATATATATGCTTTTTAAAAATGTTCTTTTCCATTTTGATTTATAATAGGTTGCTGAATATAGTTCTCTGTGCTATACAGTAGGACCTCGTTGTTTATCCATTCCATGTATAATAGCTTATATCTGCTAACCCCAGTCTCCCACTCATCCCTCCTCCATTCCCCTCCCTCTTGGAAACCACAAGTCTGTTCTCCATGAAATTTTACGAGCAGATCAAGATGAATGCCACAGACTTGTAGTTTTGTACATTTAATGTAGAATTTATTGTATATGCTTAAAATTAGTATCCACTAGATAAACATGGGATAGTTTTATTTATTTCTTATATTTAGCATCGTTCAGATATTAATAATTAGTAGAAATCAAAGGATTAGAAGAAATCAAAGGATTGTGATTAGATGTAAATATTCTGAAAAAGAACATCGCTACAGATAGTTGTATGTAAATCAGTGTCACCTGTTTATTTACATATGTAGTGTAGAAAATAACTCCAATTTGAATTGATCTTCCATAATTTTAAGTACAATATTCTACATAATATTTTGTAGGCCTTCTAGTCATAAAGAGCAATGTCATAGATGAATATAAAATATTTTTTAAAATTTTATTTCCCACAACACCTCGTCCCTTTAAGCATAACAAACATCAGTAGTAGAATACTCCAGTGATTTTTACTGGCTTGTTTTAGATATATTAAAAATAGTAGACATAATAAATATGCAAGATTATATTTTCTCATAAATTTATGTAAACATATTTTGTAGGAAAAATCAGTTATAATATCATATTGCATTTGAAAACAGAGTTAAAATAAATGGAAGTGAGCATATTTTGAGGTTATGTCCTTTGTAAGAGCTCAGTGTTTTTAGTCATGAATAACTGGATGGTAGTGTAAGCACTTCTCTGAGTACTTTATTGATTGGGAGGTAGAGTAACCACAAGAAAGGCCTTAAAAATGCCTGATTTATTACCTTAATGCTTTCACTAGCAGGTCAATTAGCTAAAGATCTTTTTAAAAAGTATTCATATCTTAGAACTACTAAGTAGTAGAATACTTGTGCATATATTTTTGCATCATTTTATAATCAGTAATTATCTCCTGGAGGAACTAAAAATCTGCTAATTCTGAGAAAGTATTTGTGTCTGGCACTGTCTCTGGATTAGCTAACTGAATCCTCTAAAAAATAATCCTTTAACAGAAAATAAAATCATGCCAGAAAAACATGCCCACAAAATGATTAAAAACTGTGGCATAATAGTTTTAAATAATCTATAGGAAATTAGGACGATTACAAAGGACGACATTCATCAGCATTAGAGAATCTCAGAAATGAAGTGACGGAGTTTAGGAAAGTATTAGAAATAAAAGAAATAATCATTTCAGAAATGAAGATTAAACTAGAAAGAACACTAGAAGAAGTAAACTTAGCAAGAAAAGCATTAAGAAAAAGTTAATGGAAGACCCATTTAAGAAAATAGTAAAGGTAAAAAAGGTTTGAGACAAATTAATAAATCCTGAAGAAGATTCTTACATGCAAGTTACAGGAGTCTTAGGAAAACCAAAGGAAAGGAAACTCATACCCAAAACTATACTCAAGAAAACTTTCCTGCTGATACTTGAAGCTGTATGTTGAAAGAGGTCATGTACCTAAGGACATCAACCCAAAGCAAAGAATACTCGAGTAAAATATTGGACTCTAAGGAAAGAAACACAAATGTGTCATTTGGATACCTATACCAAAAAAAAAAATACTAATAAAAAACAAAATAGGTTATCAAACAACAGAACTTAATTCTAGAAGAAAATATGGTAACATATTTATGGTACAGGGAAGGAAAATGACAGCCACATGAACCAAAGATTTTACATTTAGAAAAACTAACTTTGGGTTTAAAGGCATAAAGAGTGTATTAACATTGAAGAACTCCATTGTTTCCCTGAATCTTTCCTGACAATCTTAAATAGAATATGCTTCAGACCAATAAATAAAAGATTGGTGGTGAACATTCCAAGTCTACTCACTCATAGAACTAAAGCTAAATGATGATTAAAAGGGGCAGAGTGTAGTATGCAGTGGCTGTATGCCCTGACTGTAAGTATAGGCTTGGGTGATATGGGTGATATAGATGATATGGATATAGGGGATGTGGACATAGATATGTATATTTTACATACACATATGTGTGTATATATATATAAATAAGGGATTATTGGAGAGCATATTCAAATTTTTAAAACTATTTTTATTATATTTGTGGTGATAATTTTAGTATTGTTACTCTGAGACTGCCCTCTTTAAATTAGATAAATAAAATGAGCAATTATAATAGGATATTTTTATTCTACTGTCCTCTGTATCTTCAGGATTTGGATGTGGAAAAGAGGAGAATGGTGCAAAATGGAAGAGACTTGTAAAAACTCTATAGTCTCGAATTTGCATTGCAAGTATCAGTATTAAGAATTTTTTTCTTGAAAACAACATTGATATATGCATGCATGTGTCTGTGTGTGTCCGCATCCTAGCTCTCCTGCTGTAAAGACCAAGAAGCAATGACTGAGCCAGCAGCAATTAGTATCTATGTAGCACACAGATTATGTTACTGAAATAACATGTCCCACTAAAGGAAACCAAGGTTTCTTGGAGAAATGTGGATCTAGGGCAAAGTGAGCCTGGGATGTCCTTTCAAAACAGATAGCAAGCAAACTACAGAAGACTCTAGGTTGATGTCAAAAGAATTCAGAAAATAACTTGAAGAGGCCACTATCGAATTTGCAATTAATAAATGTCATTGCAATGAATGGAAACTTATCAAAAACATGTAAATCCATGAGTATAAATGATATTTTAAAAACTACTTGATTTCCTTCAGAGAATATGAAGCAATTAAAATGCTATCTTGAAAACTAGTATATGAAATAAAAGAATCAAACATTTATCCTGCCTTTCTTATATGGACTCTACCATTGGATAACAAACTAGCAGACTAGAGATATGTCTTGTTAAAAAGTATCCCACCAGATAAAACAGAAATGATCAAATTAGATAACTACAGTTGGCAACTACAAATTAATTAATAGGTTTTATAAATTTATTTATTTATTTATTTAATTGGCTGTGTTGGGTCTTTTTTGCTGTGCGTGGGCTTTCTTTAGTTGTGGTGAGTGGGGGCTACTCTTCGTTGTGGTGCGCAGGCTCCTCATTGCCATGGCTTCTCTTGTTGCGGAGCACGGGCTCTAGGTGCGTGGGCTTCAGTAGTTGCAGCACATGGGCTCAATAGCTGTGGCACATGGGCTTAGTTGCTCCGCAGCATGTGGGATCTTCCTGGAGCAGGGTATTCTTAACCACTGCACCACCTAGGAAGCCCTAATTAATAGACTTTAGAATTGAGTATCAATGGCGGCTAATAAATAATGAAACTGAGGCTCAGATTGGTTAATACAATTTTACATAAGACATCATAGCTAATAAGTATCCGAGTAAAGACTCAAATTTATATCCTGTGGTCGCACAGCCCAATGTCATCATATTGTCTTAATTCAAGGATTTTTCTGGGCCTTTACCAGATGTTGAATACTAGTTTAAAACAGTTTGTATTTTGTGATCAGCCTTGCTTTATCAGACAAGATTTTAAATGGTCATTAATATCACTTCCACTTGAGACATATAAAATCATCTCAGTAAATTTAAACCACATATTGAGAAAATTATTACCTTATTCCCTTCTTCTGATTCTTAAGAAATGCTTATTTTTATACTACTATATTTTTAACAACCCAAGAATTTCCAATAATTTTGTTTCTAACAAAAAGAATAGGTTTCATCCTCAACGGCAAATATATCTAAAATTTAGTAATATGCTTTTGTTTTGATTGTGTTTATTTTAGTGATTAAATCAAAACAATGAAAAGTTGCATTGATTTTCATTGCAGCAGCAATATAAAGCTCCATTCCTATAATAAAGCAGACACTTAAAACATCAGATGGTTTATAGTATGGATGGTAGGTATGTGATATGACAAAAATTATGATTAGTTCTCAAGTATATGGCATTTAGAAAATACTGTAGTAGGCCAAATTCTAATTTGATATTGTGTAGTTAAAAAGAAATTTAAGTCATGAACAATGAAGAAAGTATTGACAGCACATTTGGAAGTAGATGGAGGATAAATAATATGTTTATATCTGTTGGGATTATCTTAAGTGTTATAATGAACATATATTTGAGTAGTATTTTAAAAATATTTAATGAACCAGAATATAGTTTCACAATAAAGTTGTCTATAATTTAATAAGAAAAAGAAAGGAAGAAAAAATCGATAATATGATGACACTTAAAGGCTGTCATTTCAACTAAATTTTCGTATTGATGAAATTTATGTGATGAATTTAGAATTATTATGGCTTCATCATAATTGCTTTTGAGCAAATATACAGGTGGGGCGATATTTACTCCAATAAGAGCTGAAAGGATTTGAGACTCCAGTCACACATATTTCACATCTTAGCCTACAGATTTCAGATGTATGTAAGTCATAAATGAAGAAAAGTATGTACTCACATGTACATGCAGGCATATACACCCCCTTTATTTTTGGAATTGATGAGTGAAACTTGTGGTCTTATTTAAATTTAAATCCCTGCTCTACTGCTCTAGCTTTGTGGTCTTGGCCAATGTAGTTACCTCTCAAAGTCATCAATAAAAGGAGAATAACAATAGAAATCTATTTTAGAGAATTGTTGGTAATGTTATATTTAATAATGGATGTAAAATGCTTAAAAATGCATATGGTTACTAATACCAGTATTTTTTATGCCTAAAAAGAAAACATAAGCAGAGAGACTAAATAGCTGTTGGGTAATATATAGTGTGAGTAATATATAGTATGGGTAACGTGTACTTTTTTTCTTCAGCTTCTCTGATTCTGGATACCAAACATGATAAGCTCTATATAGCTATATCTCTAAGGAATATTCAGACAGGTTTCAAATGCCTCCCAAACACAACAGATATGCTGGTTCAGGTTAGGGTATAAATTGGCTAGGAGGAAACACGCGCACATATCTGTGAGCAGACCCCTACCACCAGCCCTCACCTACCTCCACACACATCACTCATGTAATAAAATTAAACTACATTTGGGATTTAACTGGAGTTAAACACTTTTTAAAAAGTGACAGAAGGAAGACACAACAGATATCACAGCACTACATATTTACATGTAGCGGAAATTGGTAATCATCACACCTAAATTCTTAATCCCAGTGTAGAATCATATAGAATCTGAAAAGTGCAGTTCTTAAACTCAGTGTAAATTCACTTGGGGCTTCATCCCTCTTCTGGGGGAATTTACACTATGAAAGCCTTTAAAAAGAAGTAGAGATCTGATGCTTGCTCATTCTCCAGCCACAATCAGATTCAGTAAAGATACATCTCATATTGGAGAAAAACGTGAGCAGCTGGGGAGGCAGAGTCAGTGCCAAGGTGTCACTTACTGATATTTTTGCCTCCAGCCTCTCAAAGCTCCAGAAAGCTCGTTTGATTGCTATGCATAGCTGCATTTTTCAACTGCATGTTACCTATTAGGGCACATTCTGACAGTCTCTCAGGACTATGATGGGAAAGGTAGGTAATAAGTGATGGCAAAGTGCTTTGCAGTTAAATACGTATATGATGATCGATCTTTGTCAGTTATTAGGAGCAACCAACCAAAAGACACACCTACCAGCTATTTGTGTTTTCATTTCTGGAATAATAATGTTTGCTGTTACTGTTCTCAATCACAATTACAGTGTTGTCTTCCAAAATGGTCTTTCTCTTTCCCTCTCTTCTTCCCTCCCTCCTTTATCTACAACTTTACATATATTCGTTCTGATAACATCAATATTCTTATATGAGTGAATGTTCCTAGACATCTGTATTTAAAAGGGACGATAGACCTTCTAGGACTTGTGTTCTCTGACCTGCCATACCAGCTAGGTTAATGAGCAGGGAATTTTTTACCAAGGTGTAGTGAGGGCTGACTTTACATGTTGGCAGCCATGTCTTCTTTCCTGAGGTATACGGAGCAGTGTATACTACCTACCACAATACTACACATCCCACCCATTTCTTTAAGTCTAAATGACACTTTGGTGTGGCTCTCCATTAAAAAATACATTCTTGTAAAATCCTTGTTATTCATTACTTCAGTGAGACTTAAGGGGCAGCTAGATGAGGTTAACAACTAAGGATGAGGTTAGTCAAGTAGAGTTCCCAAACAAGCTGATAGGACGTTGTGAAAAAAATGAAGTTAAAGGTAACACATTAAACTCTTTTCCCCAAGGTCAGCCCCTGTAACCATATTGAAGGAGGTCCCTTAGGAGATCAAATTTTAACTCCATTTCCAAAATACCCATAGGGTTCCCGAAGTTGATTGTCCTTTACATTGATCTTGTTAACTAGCCCCACAATGGCAGGAACAACTTCCCTGGTTTCCCTGAGACTCAGATTTGTTTAACCTTCAATTTAGGTTAAACCTTTAAATTTGTTTAACCTTCAGGTGGAAAGGAACCCTTGACTTTTTGACACTGATACAGAAACAAATGTGATTTTAAGATACCCTTGTATATGGACACCATTCTTTCTTTCTTTTTTTTTCCCAAAATCTTTACAGAAGATCCCCCTCACTCCTCAACCCATTCATTTTACTTTCTACAGATAACGGGTGGACTAAAACACTATAAATAATCAGATTAAATAAAAACAAAATTAAATACCTTTAATGTTTTATTTTCAATTTTGTTAGGGACGTATCTGTGTAAGTAGAGGACAAAGTAAAGTTGGCAGGATGGGAAAATATGTGTATTTGTACACCTTGTATATTTGGCCTCTAAAGATATTATTGAATCAATTTTTTTGAGTAGTTAGCCAAGGTAGAATTAAACAGTTAACTTCCAGTTCAGCAAATACATGCAAATTACCACACTGCTTTTATCTACAACTTTTCATGTTAAAAATCACATTTTAGTCTGCCCTATGGGATAGCTATGTGTACGAGTGGATTTGATATTATATAATCATATTTATGTTAACTTAAAAGCAAGAATTAAGAGGTCATTGGGGAATACTTACTCTGGCCTGCAGTAGTCAGCTGTCATCACAGTTACTTTGTTGTTACCAAATTTAGAAATGAGTTTTAAAGTTTATTTTTCAAGTTCATCTATACAGAAAGAATTAATCTAAAATCTGTTTTATTTAGATGGCTTGTCTCCCTCATGATTCATATTTGGGCTGGCCTTCAGGCAAAAGCAATGTTAGCTTGCCTAGGGGAAGCTCTTTTAATTTGAGAGTGGTAATGTTTGTGACAGCTGGTAATTTGCTTATTTACATCTTAATGATTAGATCTTCTAATGCAACAGTTACTCATATAAACTAATAACCTGCAGTTAAAGAATCCTTATTTCCCGTTAATCGTCCCACTAAGAGAAAACAAACGGTAACTTTTTTCTTCATTAGTGTCATTAATATTGTGAGCTTTTCTCATCTTAATGTAATAGTGGTTATTATTTCATGCATAGGATAATCGAGACCCACCTCTAATGTTGCAGGATTCTTTTCCAGTTCACCAGCTGTTGCTATAGATTCATATCTTACAAACAATTTCAGTAGTGATGGTGCTTTAGCTACTAGTGTTGTCTTGGGATAAGACATCCTAGGAACATTTAAGCAACATGATGTTTAGCTGCTTCAGAATATGCAAAAGGTCTTTTATTTTTTTCAGCCTATAAGGCATTTTGGGGGAAAATGGTCCTTTAAGTATGTTCATAGGAATATATTATATTTAAATAGTGAGATTCATATAAATGTAACAAAGCACTTTAGCAATTATGATGCACTTGGTAGTTCATTCATGGTAAAACATAAGGCTCTTTATCAAATATGTAAAGTGGTTGATTTGGATGAAGATGTTTCCAATAAAAGATGAATTTTTTTTGTTTTAATGTGGCAATATCCATTAGCAAGTCTTTATGAAAAACCATTTCCTAAATTTAAATGTATTGATTTAGATTTTTTAACAGAAAACTTGTTTAACATAAAACATGATGGATTATTAGGCATGACATTTGTCAGCTTCTCTCAGACTGGTCGAGGAAACAAACATTTCAATTATTTTTATAGGCTGTAATGATGCCTCTGCAACAAAGACTATTCTTTGAAATAAGTTGTCCTGGTATAAAAAGTGTTCTCAAGTGGTAGAAATCATATAGGCCACATAGGAGATATGAGTTAAGATCAGTATCACTGTACACCATCGATGCTTCTACTTACCAGCTTTGATCACAGTTTACCTACAGTTTGTGTTCCAGCAAAAGGCCATATATGTATTTCCTCTAAGACTGTTATCATCCTGCCAAATAGAGGAGCAAGCTAGTATCATCTCTATTTTAACTTAAGGGTTATCAAGGGACTAAAATACTTGTGTGGTTTCCCCGAGGCCAAAATCTAATAAGTGGAATATCCAGGATTAAAAAGTGATTTGTTCTGCTTCAAAATCAGAGCTTTTTGCGTAATCCCATGCTCCCTCCCTTGTTAGTGTTGTAAACTACTCCAGGCCGAAGAGGACAGACAAGTTGAGGAGGGTGGTGGTGGTAATTACCAAGTTATGAGACCCCTTAATCAGAATCGTTTCACTCAAATCATTCTTTCTGGGAACACAATGGTGAACAAGCCTAGCCTATTTCACATAGGAATGCATGTGTGTGTACACATATACCTATGTATCCATAGGGTATACAGACAAATTGACTTATGCTAATATACTCTAAATACTAATGAGTATAATTAGGTAGCACAGAAGGATTGATTAAGGATAAGCTTTCTTTCTTTCTTTTTTTTTTTTTTTTATTTGGTATCCCAATCTCCCAATTCATTCCCCCCCAACCCTCTCCGCTTTCCCCACTTGGTGTCCATGTGTTTGTTATCTACATCTGTGTCTCTATTTCTGCCTGGCATTTCCTCTTTCATAGTTGTTAGCATTTGCCTTATGTATTGAGGTGCTCCTATATTGGGTGCATATGTATTTATAATTGTTACCTCCTCTTCTTGGATGGATCCTTTGATCTTTATGTAGTGTCGTTTCCTGTCTCTTGTAACATTTTTTATTTTAAAGTCTATTTTATCTAATATGAGTAACGCTACTCCAGCTTTCTTTTGATTTTCATTTGCATGGAATATCTTTTTCCATCCCCTCACTTTCAGTCTGTATGTATCCCTAGGTCTGAAGTGGGTCTCTTGGAGACAGCATATATATAGGTCTTGTTTTTGTATCCATTCAGCCAGTCTGTGTCTTCTGGTTGGTGCCTTTAGTCCATTTACATTCAAGGTAATTATTCCATATGTATGTTCCTAGTACCATTTTCTTAATTGTTTTGTTGTTGTTTTTGTAGGTCCTTTTCTTCTCTTATGTTTCCTGCTTAGAGAAGTTCCTTTAGCATTTGTTGTAGGGCTGGTTTGGTGGTGCTGAATTCTCTTAGCTGTTGCTTGTCTGTAAAGCTTTTGATTTCTCCATCAAATCTGAATGAGATCCTTGCTGGGTAGAGTATTCTTGGTTGTAGATTCTTCCCTTTCATTACTTGAAGTATAGCATGCCACTCCTTTCTGGCTTGCGGAGTTTCTGCTGAGAAATCAGCTGTTACCCTTATGAGAGTTCCCTTGTACGTTATTTGTCGTTTTTCTCTTGTTGCTTTTAATAACTTTGTCTTTAATTTTTGTCAATTTGACTGCCGTATGTCTTGGCGTGTTTCTTTTGGGTTTATCTTGCCTGGGACTTTCTGCACCTCCTGGACTTGGGTTGCTGTTTCCTTTCCCATGTTAGGGAAGTTTTCAACTAGAATCTCTTCCAATATTTTCTCGGGTCCTTTCTCTCTCTCTTCTCCTTCTGGGACCTCTATAATGTGAATGTTGGTACGTTTAACATTGCCCCAGAGGCCTCTTAGGCTGTCTTCAGTTCTTTTCATTCTTTTTTCCTTATTCTTTTCCGCATCAGTGATTATCACCATTTTGTCTTCCACGTCACTTATTTGCCTTTCTGCCTCAGTTAATCTGCTATTGGTTCCTTGTAGTGTATTTTTCATTTCAGTTATTGTGTTGCATATCTCTGTTTGTTTGTCCTTTAATTCTTCTAGGTCTTTGGTAAACTTTTCGATCTTTGCATCCAGTCTCTTTTCAAAGTCCTGGATCATCTTCACCATCATTATTCTGAATTCTTTTTCTGTAAGGGTGCCTATCTCCTCTTCATTTAGTTGTTTCTCTGGGGTTTTATCCTGTCCCTTCATCTGGTACAAAGTCCTCTGCTTTTTCATTTTCTCTATCTTTCTGTGGCTGTGGTTTTCAGTTCCACAAGATGAAATACTGCTGATACTGCTTGATACTGCTGTCTGCCCTTTTGTGGAGGAAGCTATTTCAAGGATAAGCTTTCTATACTTAATATCTGAAGAACAAGTGGAACCATTATAGCTGAGGTTGTAGGTAGAAATGGAAGTGAAAGACAATGGACAATGGATGATGTTACAGACATAAGGGACAGCATGGCTGTCCCACCCAATATTCCAGGTCTCTAGAAATCCTTTTGGCAGAAATACGTAACACCACTATTTGTTTCCATTGGTTTCTTAAAGATTGAATAGTCCATCCATTGCAAATGACTCCTGATGTTTTGGTCTCTACAAATATGACCACACTTGCTAGTTAGACAGCCATATTCCATTGTCAAATCTATTTTTCTAGCTCTTTAGCTGACTTCTCTATTCAGCCTCCTAATGGTGAACATTGCCAAGGCTCTTGATTCTCTTTTGACTCTGTTCTATCACTTCCACAGTTTTATCTTGTATTTCAAATCTGCTGTTGAATTTTACGTTAATACCCCCGTTGTCTATCTGCCTCTTGATGTATATTTTATAATTTCCAACTTTATGAATATTCCATTACAACCTCAAACGTATATCCAACATGACAGTAACCATATTCCTTTCATGGTCACTTCTTCAATCTTTAATCTCTGTTACTTCTAATCCATAATGGTTATGGAATATGCAATAAATGTGAACAATTTTAAACATAGAGAATCTGATTAAGAGTGGCTGAAACAAACGAGTTCATATATTCTCATGAAAAATAAAGTTAAATGGTTGCCAGTGTCGGTTCAGCCACAGGGGAAGTCGAAGCAGAGAATCTATCTCCTCACACTGCTCTCGCTTTTTCTTTGAGATCGTGCCACAAGCTTCCCAGCAGACTTCTCAGGTTCAGTTTTTCTGAATCTCCTATCCCCTATCCACCTGTTCTTTGAAATTGGTGGATTTTTAGCCTTTATCTGAATAAAAGTCAGGATTTGTTAATAAAAAGAGGTTGGTGAATAGGAAATATATATTGTATAAATAAGCATGTATACAGGGTATCTGTCACAACACCACTGAGAGATTGTTACCTGCTTGCCCAATCATAACTCCAATAACCTTCCAAATAAGATCCATCAATCACTCATTGCCACTGTAAATTTACCCTCATCTCATTTTAATCTGATCGCCAAAGATGCTTTGTATCTAATGGCCTCTGCATTGTGAACCTTTTTAGGATAAGGATCACAGTTCCCTCTATGAGCTATTTCTATACAAGTTACTCCACTATGTGTTGCAAGAATGTATTAATTTGGCTCACTTTAAGGTTCATCATGTTGTGTATTTCTTTCCTGCTTTGTCTTTTTCTTCTCCAGCTTCCCATGTTCCCTTACAGAAGTCCATTGATGATGGTGCTCTTAAGCTCTATTTTTCATTCAATAAAAAGAGTACTTTTTTGAGTTCAAGAGAAGCATGAATGTTCATGAGCAAGAGGCTGATACACATATTTGAAAGGTCATTCTTCCTTTGTGAATAGAGCAATTAGGTACCATTTTAACCAAATTGCTTTTTAAGCTGAAAAAGTTAGTATCTTGTTTTCATTGACAAATAGCTTTTCTAGCACAAATAATGAATGCATAAAAGTGAGAAATCTCAATATGTATAAACTGTGAGTTATAATAGATGAAAAGGGTTTTAAATATTCAAAGTACGCTTTTTATTTTGTGAAAATTAATCTGAAAGTGTTTCTGCAGATAACATGTTTACAATTGACTTGATTTCCACTTAAATGAACTGGTAGAGTATTAGTCTGAGAGCAAACTCTGTCATCAGACTGCCTTACATTTAAACTTTATTCACTGCTGTTCTACTTCTGCTCCCTCTGTGCTTCCACTGTTGTTGCCTAGTAAGTCAGTTCACCAACAGTCCAATCCCTTACTGACAATGCCTAATGAAATCATTGCTGTATGGTTGCTCAGGGAAGAGCCCTGGGCTAAGCACTTAATGACTTAACTCTTCCAATGCTAAATGAACATGATGAGGTTGTTTATATCATTCACTTGGGGCTTGGAGATGCAGAGACGTTTGCTCAGGGTCACAGAGTAAATGGCAGAATTAGGGTGCAGACCTCGGTAAGCCTGGCTGTGGAGCTTCTGTTCCTAACGCCTATGATATTGTTCCTCTTAAAATGGGGGTGTGCATATTTAACTGCAAAGTGTTTGTGATCAATTTAGATATTACATCATGGCACTTTATAAACTATCCAGTATTTTATGAATATACAGTATTACCATTACTAATTTTAAAACATAATTTATCAATCATTAACCTTTAGGACAGCTACTTATATATCATGGTAATTATCAGTTTTTTCTATGCAATAAATATTACAAATGCATACATAAAATTGGTAAAGTTAAACAAAATTAAAAATTCTATTTTGTCACCAAATTATATTCAAACAATTCACATATAAAAAATTCACCCTGCCTGTCTCCTTCCAAGTACATAGTATGCTGAAGAAGAAAGTGTTGTATTAAAACTACAAGTCTTGTTTAGATTATGTGCCTATTTTTCATGAGTTTTTTAATATAAGTTGTCTCCCCAAATCATTTACAATTTATGTATTCATTAAATATTTATGGAGCCAACTACATCGTGCTAAGCGTTGAGTGGAATAAAAATTGAGAGATTTTACCTTAAAATAATCAAGAGAAGGTGACTGTACCTTGCCAACTGAAAATGTATAATGTCATTTAAAAGCTGTATCAAATTTTCTATACTGTAGGCATTTTAGAATACTTTCATGAAATCATGACATTGGTAGACAGCAAATTTACTCTTTTTAACATTTTTAGAAATCAGTTAGAGGTGGGGAATGAAATATAGTGCAGTACCATGTCATGAAATATTGCACAATTACATAATTATCTTGTCCTGTCCCAGAAATGGAGCTTCTTTCAGCTAAAATAGCTCTGGGCAGGGGTGGGGGGTGGGGTGTGTGCAGTTGGTGAATGTAGAGGAGTGGGACTGGACGTAGATTATGGTACTTATTTTTAATGAAAAATAGTTCTTTCTGGGCTTAGAAGCTGATCAGAAACAACTATCAGATAACCTTTGTGCATTTAAAAAAATACTTTATTTCTGATTATGTAAATTTTAACATTGAAATGTAGCAGGCATTTGTATGTGTCCTAGTCCTATTTCCATTGCTCAGATAAAAGAACTCAGTTAAGATAGGTACCTAAAAACCTCTTCTGAGATGGTAACACTGACTAAAACCTAGATCTCCTGCCTTCTCTAATTTACTGTAAGACTACTATGTCAGGCTCTTATGTCCCATTAAAATACTTCATCTGCTATCACAACACTCATGAGTTCTCTTTAAATAATCAGTTTCTTTTTTTCTGATTTGCTATGTATTTTCATCTTTAGTAAGTAGAGAAACAGTCCCTTCCCAGGTAGCTTCCCCTCCTCCCCCACCCCCCAAAAACTGCATTTGTAAGTTAGAATTCTATTTCCCCACTACAGTTGCTATTGGCATACTGGGTAGAGAGCCTAGAAATTAAGAAGGTATCAGTTATGTTTAATTGTAAGCTTCTTAATTAAAACAGTGCTAATCTTGCTGGCCAGGAGGTTTCATCTAAACGGGAAGGTCAGTATGGTGAGTGAAAATTTTACTGCTGTATCTGAAATCAAAAAAGAAAAAGAAAAAAGGGAAAACTGTTGCTAACTATTGTTGGAGGTAATGTCCCATTGATATAAGAGATGAGATAATTATTTCTGAATTGCAGATGTTAAGAGACAATCTAATGAAAAAAATAGTTTCTTAAGTTCTGCAATAACAGTGAATGATGAAATATTTTGTGTTTCTTACAAGTTTGACGTTTTTTTTTCCAACCAGTGAGGATTACCACTTAACATTTTACTGACTTAAACCTTGTTTATCAGAGAGCTCAGTTAAATGAGGGAGGTATTAACATGAGTATTTTCCCCAAATCACTTGCTTCATATTCCTCCGACATTTCAAGTGATTTGACACATCTTTTCTATTTGCATAATCCTTACATGTTTGGCAACACATTTTCTTCATGATGGATTCTGGAATTTATAATAAACAGAAATGGATATGCAGTAAAGTATGTTTTTGAAAGGTTTTGCTTGATTGTATTAAATTTTATGGAGCTACATTTTCAAAGTAAATTCTGTGTGGTTTAATAATAGTATAATTGGTTCCCTGACCATGTTTATAATTAAATAGGATCAGTGTTGTATCTGGTAGTCCAAATTTTATTTTATATATATATATATATACACACACATACATATATGTATACACACACATATCTCTCCTCATGTTTATATCTATCTATATATTTATATATATAGGTATATACGTTTTTGTGTGTGTGTGTGTGTGTATAGCACCTCATCTCTCTCTCTCTCTCATATATATATAAAGTCCTGAGAGATTAAAAGATAAAAGAATAATGGGTGTAGTTATTAAACTACATAGTTATTAAACACCGAGTATAAGCCATACTCTCTTCTAGATATTGGGGATGCGGAGTTGAATACAAGAATCAATTCTTGAAGTCTTAGGCTTTATAACTTAGTGAGGTGAGTTACTATCTAGTTAGGCTTACCCATAAAAAGTCCTTAACCATATGTATGTAAGAGATCTCTAGGACATAGAGCAGAGAGATAAATAAGTAGAGGTGGCCCAAATATTAGAACATCAAACTTTTCACAGCTGGAACCCAGACATTAAGTTTTTAGGTTACACAGTTATCTGAGGAGCATGTTATTACTTTATGTTATGAAGTGAGTTGACTGAAGAGTATAAGAAAGAGACTGTTTTCCTTGGCATCCATCAACTTGTTATTCTGTGTCCTTACATTTTGAAAATTACTCAGGCTGACTCTTTTCTCATGTAAACTGAACCATAACCACTAACTCTAATCATTATGGTCTTTTGATAGTAGGTACTATGTGCTTGAGTGTTGTAAGAAAATGTATTCTGATGAAAATGACATAAAAAACATCTCTGATTTATAGGGAACTCTGTAAATCATGAAATGGCCTGACCAATTTCTTGAGAGGCAGTTATTTAGTTTCTTTTCTTTTAAAAACCAGTAAGTTTAAGTGTCTTCTCTAACAAGTGGATTTGTTAAACCTTGTAAACATACAATGATTTTTGATAAATCAGTCAATAAAACAGAACTAAATCCTTACAATCGCAAATGAAATGAATTTTCTTAATCTGACAAAGGTTTTAATATACTCTCCAAAGGCTACAAGGATGCCTCCTTTATTTACTTTCAGAAACTCACCTTTCTACAGATTGTTTAAAATTAACAACCAAAGGAATGTAATAAGAGCCACAGTGAGATTAGCATGATTTTTAAGCTCAGAATAGATTATGGAAGGACAGCCTTTGACAAAAGAAAAATCCCTTTGGAGTTTAAGTACAGCATATTTTCATTCTTCTTTGGTATTTGAAGAGCCTTTTTTTTTTATCCTCTTTAGCTTACTTAGACTTGATGAAACATAGAGAAAAGCTTTACGCTGGTGCTTTACTTCATCAGAAAGGACTTATGGGTATGAAAGCATTTTCCTTACTATGAATGTGTTCTGGGAACTCACCATTTAAAAAAAAATTCTCATTTATATTCGTTACTAAAAAGACCTTTAAAATTTAGACTTGTTAGATGATGGAAGTGCCTAATATTTACTCTTGATAGAAGATGACTTTTAAATGTGTCCAATTCTTTATTTCTTCTTAAATGGAAAAAAAAAATCAGTCAAGTGGCTCTTTCATCTACAAGTCTTTCTTATTTAAATGCATTCTAAACTCTTACAATAGAAGCAAGAGGTTATGCTTGAGCAGTTGTCAAAAAGCTCTACTAATCATTTATCTCCTTGTATTAGAGATATAAATGCTTGTGTTGCATATCTATTAAGAAATGTTCATTAAAGTTTTGAGTGACTTTTGCCTTGCAAGCTTTAGATTTGATTGAGAAATGTTTCATTAACAGCTAGAAGTGTGGATGACCACATTTATTGACACTTAAACAGTAAGTATGATCTTTATAATATGTTCATGGCCCTTTCAACAGTATATAAACTAAGCAAAATATAATTAAACACCTAATATCAATGAAATACCACTTAATCAGCCAAAATTCATTTACTGAGTATTTACTATGTGTTAGACTGAGCTACAGAAACCAAATAAGTGGTTTCTGTGTTCCAGAAACTCATGGTCTATAGACAATGATCCTTTCATCCATCTACTTTCAGATCATGCAGTCTTACTTTACAGGTCCATATCTTATAGTTGTAAATCATTTCAAGGTGTTTTGAAAATAATGAAGTGATCCTTCCCTGTTGCCATTTTCCCTCCAGGAATCGGTGATTCCAGGGCACTCTAGTTCCTTTTTTCCCCAAATGGTTCCAAGTTCATAGCAGATTGAGGAATGTTAAATAAAACTAAAGTGAATTCTATTTTTCTAAACTCAGTATATCTCAGACATCTTATAGCAAAAAGGACTTTAAGATAATCCAAAAGGAATGTAGAATGCAGGATTTTCCAAATGCATTGTACTCTGGAAATTTTACTCTGCTTATTTTGATAAAGATATTTTTGTAATTAAAATACATATATTTGTGTGTGTGTATATATATATGTATACACACACATATATAGAACATAATTTTTTTCTTGATGTGTAATTTAGGAATTTCAGGTGGGTGTTCCTGTTTAGGAACAGTTGAGCAAGGATATTTGCAGACTGCAAGAGGTTTCTATTTGTACTTCAAAGCAGGTTTAATCAACTTTTTTCTCTGCATTTCTAAGTCTTTTTTATTTGTCTTTTTTTTTTTGTCTTTGTGAATATCAAAGTTCAGTGAAAGCCCTTGATCCAAACAATCTCTCTAAGTAGACTCAATGTCCTTTATATTAATTTTAAAATTTTCCTTGCTTTGTCCTTCGATTAAGGCCCTAAACTATCTTTGTACTTTTAACTCTTTGTTGATGCTTATTGGGACATCATTCTCTCCCCAGCTACTTTCTATGTATACTAAAACTTTATTTGATCTAACTTTGTCTTCCTCTATGCCCCTCCACCCTCTCCCTCTCCCTCTCTCTCCCTTTCTCTCTCTCTCCCTCTCTCTCTCTCTCTCTATATATATATAAAATATTTTAATGGCAAATAAAACTGATTTTTTTTTCTACAAATTTGACCTCAGTTAACAGTTGGCTTTTTCTTGGTTCTCATTAGTGTTTATGGAATATTGAACTGACAACACATCATATGACTCTTCCTCATTTGCAGCCTATAGAATGTTCTTTAAAAACTTACTGATTTACAGGTGGTGGTCTTCATTCTTGGAGGATGTTGGTATGGGCCTTTCAGTGTTTCTTTCTAATCTTATGTCTTCAGAAGATTATAAGAAACTTCAGTATTCTCTGAATGATAATCTGTACGTAAGGGTTTCAAATTCGAGTGGTCTTCATTTTCTTTTGGTTAATTCATTTAAACATCTACATTCTAAAATGGCTTTCTATGTAAAATCTTTAATTTTGAAATTTTGACTCTGTCCCAAATTTCATCACTTCACCTAATCCATTAGCAATTAACAGACACTTCAACCTGATTGCAAGCCTTTGTTTATTTCCCAAATGGAAGTTTATTATTTATATTTTAAAAATAAATGTGGTGGGAAGAACTTGATGGTCAATGACTGAAAAATTGTAGGTAAGATACAAAGTTTCAATTCTGTAGGCATCTATATAGTTTTTATTATACTCTTATGCTGTGTGAATTCCTGTGATGTGGTTCTAATATGTAAAATTTTCCAACTTTATTTGATTACAAATTATTTTTCCTCCATTATCTCTTAGGATCAGTTTGCCACCCATCACACTTTGGTAATTTGGGTGATATTGTTCTAATCTCTGGTTCTCTCTTTATTTCTAAAGATTCTTACTGGTTTTATTTCCATCTTTGCTGGGCCTGACTCACAAATCAGTCATTTCATCTGCCCGCTCAAGAAATACTTTATTTCTTGTTGACTCTTTTCTGTATATAGCATATTCCAAACACCCACTTTTCCCCATTTGTGCTTCTAGGCTGCTACATGCTATTGGAGAAAATAGCCTAACAACATTAATTTGCTCCATTAAAATTTATGATTGCCAGCCTCAGCTTGGGCCATCAATAATACTTGGTAAATGTGGGGGTTTTTTTGTTGTATTTTCCTCCCTTGTCTATTCTCTCTAGTGGCTGTTCTATGAGACTCCAACACTCTTTTGACATTTTCAAATTTTGCTAATGTCTGAAGCTCTTATATTCAGGAAATTAGTACATTCAGACTTTAACCATTTAAATTCCATTCCACCCTAAATCCACCATTTTCTAATTACATTATTCCTTCCTTCCCCATTTTATGAGAGGAAAAGATCATTTTTATTGAGGCCAGCCCCCTTACTTTTGCATTATTTTGTCTACCTTCTTCAATTTGTCTAGATTCCTCCTCTGTTATTCCCTTTTGTTCATCTTTAATCCTTACCCTCTTTTCCAGCACCCTCTCTTCAATCTTAACTATCTTAACCACCAGTCTCTTCCTTAAGCAACAACTAGTTGTTTTATATATATTCATACTTTATAAATATATTTTGTAAATGTTTAATACATATTTTATAAATATGTTATTTATATTTTCTTATAACAGAAAAACCATTTATGGTAGAAAATTTGGAAAACACACAAAAAATTAATTGCTTGAAATTTCTTTACCTAGAGGCGAAAGTATTAGTATTTTGGTTTAAAGTCACTCATTATAATTATAATATAAATGTTTGTTTATATTATAAATAGAACATAAGAGAGGGTGTTATATTTTTTAATTATAAAATTGAGCTCATACTATACCAAATAATTTATAACATGCTCTTCTAGAATATTTTTTATTCTTTCCCTACATATTTTTTTGAAAGTAAAGAGTGTGTCCATTGCCTTTGCTCTCATATCTTCTTGTTTACTATTCAACTAATTATATTCAGACTTTAATCTCAATTACTTGACAAAAACTGATTATAGTGACTTTACCAGTAGCGTCTTATATATTAAAATCAGTCTTTTTCTCAGCCCTCATTGTCCTTGCATCACTGAAGATCTTGAAGATTTGTTTTGAAACCCTTTCTGACTTTAGTTTCCATATTCAACATCCTACTGACACTTTGCATACCTTTCTGATTTTTTTTCCCCCTGTTTGGGCGTCCTTTAGATCCTCGTTCTAATCCTCATATTTGACACTCTTCGGTTTCTGCAACTTCTGTTCACCTCTTCCAACTGTACACTTCCTCTCTGGGCATTCTCATCCATTTTTAGCTTGAGCTATTTCCAGTGCTTATTTTCCTCAAATTTACATGACTACTCTGCAAATAACAATGTCAAGGGAATTAAAAGACAAGTCACATACCGGGAGAAAATATCTGTAAAAGACAAGTGATAGAGAAATATTAGAGTACACAAAGAACTCCTAATACTTAATAATAAGAAAACAAAGAACCCAATTAAAAAATGGGCCAAAGTCCTTGACACGTCACCAAAGAACATACACAAATGGCAAGCATATGAGAACATGCTCCACAACATATGCCATTAGGGAAATACAAATTAAGATGACAATGAGATACTATGACACACCTATTAGGATGGCAAAATATGGAACACTTACCACAAGATGCTGATGAGCATGTGAGACAACATTAACTCTGTTTTATTGCTTGTAGGAAATCAAAATGGTACAGCCACTGTGGAAGACAGTTCAGTAGTTCCTTATAAAACTAAACATACAATCTAGCGATCACACTCTTTGGTATTTATCCAGAGGAGCTGGAAACATATGCCCACACCAAACATACATATGGATGTTTTTAGAGTATTCTTTATAATCACCAAAGCTTGGAAGCACCTGCGATGTACTTTAGTAGGTGAATGGCTAAGCTGTGATGCGTCCAAACAATGGAAGATTATTTAATGCTAAAAAAAAAGAACTCTAAAGCTATGAAAAGTTGTGGAGGAAGAGTAAATGCAAATTCCTAAATGAGAGAAACAAATCTGAGAGTACTATGTACTGTATGTTTCCAATTACATGACATTCAAGAAAAGGCAAAACTATGGAGACAGTAAAAAGATTAGTGGTTGCCAGGGATTGGAGGGATGTGGAAGGTTGAGTAGGCAGAGCACAGAGGATTTTGGAGGCAGTGAAAATACTCTGTGTAATACCCTAGTGATGGATACCTTTGTCCAAACCCATAAAATCACACAACCAAGAGTGAACCGCAGTATAAACTATGGATTTTGGTTGATTATGACGTGTCAGCATAGGTTCATCAATTTTAACAAATGTACCACCGTGGTGGGGGGTATTGAGAATCAGGAAAGCTATTCCTCTGTGGAGGAAGGTTGCGGTATTTAGGATATCTTCGGTTAATTTTGCTGTGAACTTAAAATTGCTCTAAAAATATAGTCTTAAAAATTGTACATGGCTACTTTCTATTCTCTCTTGAGCATCAGAGCCTTATATTTCCTACATTTCCTCTTGGGTATTTATTCCTCTATATTTCCTCTCAGACATAATATATCTGAAATTCACTGTCTGCTATGCAAACCTAGACTTATTTTCCATGTTCTACCCAGAAACCCATATTAGACACCCTGGAATTTTCTCTGGCTCTCCATTCCATTATATTACAAAGTATGAGCTATTTTATCTTTAAAAAGTTTCTCGAATGTTCCAGCTTCTTTGTCGTTGTTTTCTTTTGACTGAGAGAGATGAGATCCATGGTTTTATAGGACAGAAAACTTACTATAATTTGAGGGTCCTGTTTAAGAACACAAACATTTTTGAAAGTGAATATCTAATTAGAATGTTAAGAGTAATGACAAGAAATTGCATATTTTGAATGACTAACAAATACTTCAAAATTCAGAAAGAAATCTTTTTCTTGACACAATTCCATAACCTTTTTTTTGCTTGCATACTCATCAATCACTTCTTCACATAACTATAGTCCTATGTTAACATTTTCTATAGAGAGAATGGAAACATAATCAGCTTTCCTCTAGTATGGTTCGATCATTTTGCTCTGTCAGTAGCCATTCTACTTGCTGTTTGGTCTGGAATCACCATACATTGTCAGGTGATGTCAGGTATATTAATACTTACGATAAAATGGGAAACATAAAACATGTAATTTCACACACAGGCAGATTTGCTATTTGAAGTACTGCTATAGGTCTATGTCCTATAACACAGAAATATTGAGTAAACCTATTTTATTTGATTTCCACCAAAAAAAAAAAAAGAAAAATAGGGAATGGCATGTTTATAATTGTATATGATCTATTACCTCGGAAAGTATATTACTTTCTTGACATCCCTTTTTGACTAAGTATCAAGGAGAACACAATACTCTGATTATTACTTACTTGCATGATGATTCAGAATTTTCCTCAGACTTGTTTCTGGCTCCATTTGTTTCTTCTCCACTCTCCACAAGCTTCCTGTGCTGACGGACAGTGGACCTCCATGTTATGATCAGACCTCTGGCCTTATAATTTCATACCTTAAAGCTACTGCAGGAGTGGTCCTGATAACTTTTCTTACAATGGAGTTTTCATAACTTACTTATGAAAAAGGCAGTGTTGCAAACTGCATAAATAGACTCCACTATTCCCAAAAAAAATATATGCCCCAAATATTTCTTTGGCCAGGTTGCCAAATACAAGGGGCCTCTCCAACACCATAGGATAGGAGCAAAAATGTGACAGAATTGAAGGCACAGTAGAAACACACAGCAGCCTTAACCATTTGTGGTAAATGCATTTCCAAATATTACAAATGTGTATGACCATGAAAAGCCCTGCTGGGACTCCTCCAGGAACTTGGCTGTGGCCTGTGCCAATGAGGACCCTGAAGTTCAAGCTTCTTGGCTGCAAGGTAAGGCTGCCTCCCCTGCAGCCACCTCCTGCATTCATTTAAACCTGAGATGTTTCTGGTTTAGATTATTGCAGCAGCATCTTCACATTCTCTTTGGTTTTTAGAATCTCTTCTAACTTATTCTCACTCAGCTCTACCAGTAAAGCTATTTTTTAAAACACCAGTCTGGTCAAGTTGGTAGTTGTGCAGAGTAGATAAATGTGACCTTTAGAGATAAATCAGAGTTGAGTCACTTACTACCTATTTTAGGCAAAATACCTATCTTCTGTAAGCCTTAATTTTATTTTCTGTAAAATGAAGAACAGAGTTTTCCTTTTCTTTATTTCTTTCTTTTTCTTTCTTTCTTTTTCTCTCTCTCTCTCTTTCTTTCTTTCTTTCTTTCTTTCTTTCTTTCTTTCCCTTTCTTTTTTTCTTTCTTTCTTTCTTTCTTTCTTTCTTTCTTTTTCTTTCTTTCTTTCTTTCTTTCTTTCTTTCTTTCTTTTTCTCTCTCTCTTTCTCTCTTTCTGCCTTTCTTTCTCTTTCTCTCTCTCTTTCTTTCTGCTTTTCTTTCTTTCTTTTTTCTTTCTTTTTTTTTTTTTTGATAGGGCTGCTGTGAAGATCAGACTAGATCTCATATATAAAATGGACAACAAATACTCCTTATTAATTGTTATCAAGACACATCTCCTTAAAGAGTTGTAATTCTCCTTGTTGTCTGGTTAGCTTAGCATTTAAGGTCCTCCACTTACCTTTCTGTGTTTGTCCCTTACATTGTACCCATGTGACTTCTCTGCAGTAACCACATGGACAAATTCACTGTCCCTATTACCTGCCTGACAAATACATCAATTTTCAGGACTCCAAACCTTTAACTATGGCTCTCTCATTTCTGCAGAAACACATTCCTTTATTTTGCAAAAGTCTAATCATCCTTTAAGGCCCAGTCCATATGTCATTTCTTGGTCATCACAGGCATAATTAATGGGTCCCTAATCTATACTTTTGAAACACTATATTCATACACTTATCACATTGTTTAGTAGTTAGATGTTCCCCTTAATGAACTCTTGATACCTTAGAGGCAGGAAATGTGCCAGACACAGTAATATTTTTAACCTAGCATAGTGTTTGGCATAGAACAGGAGATCAATACACGTAATTAGATTCAATCCTAGTACTTCTCACCCGCTTTGATTATTCTCTAGCTGTCTTGATTACTCATCTTCAGAAGTGGTAGTTTGTATTTCATAAAATATTTCCAGTATCATACAACCAAAAGCCAACTTTATCCTCAAACTTTGTAGTGATGGAAGTTTTATCTTAAGATTATTATTGATTTCATCCTTTATATTTTCAAAAACTTAACTGGAATTTGGGATTTAATCTAATGGAAATCTAGTAGGGACTAATCACATGGAGAAAGAACACTTGCGATACATTGACGGTTACATGGGACATATCATCTCAGAATAAACCTGAGCTGAATTTGAAATTCTTTTTCAAACTTTGAATAATATTCTTATTTCCCCCTCTGGATTTATGTTCAGGATGTGTATCAGAGGAATGAACTTTGAGTATAATAATTTATTATGTTATTTACTGACAGGGATACTCTTTCTTTTTTTTAATGACGTAGTTGATTTGCCAACATTGTGTTAGTGTCAGGTGTACAACATAATGATTCAGTGTTTTTGCAGATTATGTTCCATTATAGTAAGTTATTCAAGATAGTGGGTATAATTCCTTGCACTATACAGCATCATTGTTGCTTATGTATTTTATATACAGTAGTTTGTGTCTGTCAAATGCATACTCCTCATTTGTTCCGCCCCCTTTCCCTCTTCCCTTTGGTAATCAAAAGTTGTTCTATGTTTGTGAGTCTTTTCATTTTGTACATACACTCATTTGTATTATTTTTAAGATTCTACATATAAGTGATAGCATACAGTATCTGTCTTTCTCTGTTTGACTTATTTCACTAAGCACAATGTTCTCTAGGGCTACATATGTTGCTGCAAATGGCAGTATTTCGTTCTTTTCTGTGGCTGAGATACACACACACACATACACACACACACACACACACACACACACACCCCCCACATCTTCTTAATCTAATTGTTAATGGGCACCTGGTTTGTTTCCATGTCTTGGCTATTGTAAATAGCGCTGCTATGAACATTGGGGTGCATGTATCTTTTTGAATTAGTATTTTAATTTTTTTCTGGATATATACCCAGCAGTGGAATTGCTGGATCATATGGAAGTTGTCTTTTATTTTTTAAGGAACCTCCATACTGTTTTTCATAATGGCTGAGCCAATTTACATTCCCACCAACAATGAATGAGGGTTCCCTTTTCTTCAAATCCTCCACATTTGTTATTTGTAGACATTTTGATGAACGCCATTCTGACAGGTGTTAGATATTAATTACCTCATTGTGGTTTTGACTTGCTTTAAATTGTTAATCATTTAAGTCCAAACACATTCTAAATGATCTAACTTTTTACTCCCCTCCCCCACATTTTGTGGTTTTGGTGTTGTATTTTACATCTTCATGCTTTTCTTTACTATATGTTGTAGTTACTTTCACATTTTTTTATACTATGTATTGGCTTATTTAAGTGATCTTCCATCCTTTTGATGTATTTGCCTTTCCTATTAGGATTTTCCCTTTCCTCTATATTTCTTCTTCTCCATTTAGAGAAAACCCTTCAGCATTTATTTTAGACTAGGTTTATAATTACTGAGTTCTTTTAATTTTTGGTTGTCTGAGAAATTTCTGGCGTGCAAATTTTCTGCAGAGAAATTACCTGATTGCTTTATGGTGGTTCCCTTGTAAATGACTGTTTTTCTCTTGTTTTCTTTAGAATTCAATCTTTATTTTTTGCCATTTTATTTATGATATATCCTTGTGTGGGTCTGTTTCGGTTCATCTTGTTTGGGACCCTTTCTGCTTCCTATACATCGATATCTGTTTCCTTCTTCAGGTTTGAGATGTATTCAGCCATAATTGCCTAAATATGTTTTTGATCATTTTCTCTCTCTCTCTTCCTTCTGGAACCCCTATTATTCATAGTGGACATGTGTTATATTGTCCTGTAGACCTAGTGTGCTGTGTTTGTTTTTCTTCACTTTCTCTCTGTTGTTTCAATTGGGTGATTTCCATCATTTTATCTTTCAGATCACTTATGCATTCTTCTGTGTCATTTAGTTGGTTCTTCATTGCTTTTAGATTGCTTTCAGTCTCAGTTATTGAATTATCTATATTTGATTGGGTCATCTTCATAGCTTCCAGTTCCTTGTTAAAATAGTCTGCATTGATATCAGTGCTTTCTTAATTCAGTTAGCATTTTATTACCAACTTTTTAAATTCAGTGTCTATTAGACTAATTATCTCAGTTTCATTTCTTTTTTTCAGGGGTTTTCTCTTGATCTATTAGGAGTTGTTCCTTTGCCTTTTCATTTTACTTGTGTTTCTCTATGTCTGAATTTAGGTGAAACAGCTATTGTGATCTTAAAAGAGCATTTTCATGTGGGAGCATCCTTGTGTAGACTGTGTGTGCCCAGGGTCTTTGCTGTGAGGACTGGATTTGATGTGGACCGTAGCCACATCTTTCCTCAGGGTGTGCTGGCAGCTGTCACTTTGATAGGGGGTGTGGTTGGTATTGGAGGAGCTAAATCCTGCTCAGACTGTAGGGCAGGACTTCCACTCAGCTCCTTGACTGTTGCCATCCTGTCAGGGGTGGGGTCTGTTCCCCAGTTACTGAAGTGGAAGCCCTAAAGGTTCTACTCAAGTAGATTCTCTTCTCTTTAAGTGTATATTTTTTGTTCTCCCCTCATGGGGGTCTTTGCCTCAAAGGAGAGGAGTATTGAAGTAAGTGAGGATCATACACTCGGGGAGGTCTGACACGCTGCCTGTTAAGGCATCTGTGGCTCTGCCCAGATGCAGTGCAAAGTCCTGTCCTTTCCCTTATTGTCATCCCAGATCTGGGGCAAGGTTGTGGCATGGATTGAGCAGAGCCAGAGCATTCACGAGGCTAGGACTGGGGTTTGGGCATTGCGGCTTCAGGAATTGAAGTGGCTGTGCTGCTGTCAGAGGTCTGAGCTGCTTCCCTGGCACTGCCTGAGTAAGTGCCAGCAAAGGCTGCGGCCACCTCACCTGGATCACACCCCTGGTTCCCTGGCCATCTTCGTGTTAACTACATGGAGTCTTTTCCCAAGACCCGACTGCCCTAGATCCTGTGCCAAGCCTCGTTGTGGAATGAGTGGGGCTGAGGTGTTTGTCCAGCTCAGATTGGTGAGTATAGCAAGGTGGCAGCCACCCCTGTAGAGCTCTCTCTGCCCTGTCTATTGGCAAGCCAGCACCCATGCACTTACCATGAGTGGAGTCTAGGCTTCTCCAGCCCTTCTATCTGTCCCAGAAGTTCTTCCAGCAGCCAAGGAGACTTTCCTTCTCTGTCTGGGACCCAAGGACTAGGATGCCCAGTCTGTGGCTTGACCCATTCACTCTTCAGGGTGAGTGTCCACCAGTATAGTTCCTTTTTCCTCTTAGACCCCTCTCAGGGGCACAGTCCTGAACCTAGTGCTTTTTTTCCCTCCCATCCTACCTGGTTAAGTGGGACTCTTTCTTGTAGCCTTGGTTGTATAGACATTCTAATACCAGTTTTCAGTTAGTTTTCCTTGAGAATTATTTCTCATGTAAATATATTTTTGATGTGTTTGTGGGTCAAGGTGAGCTCCACTTCCTCTTACTCTGCCATCTTGATTCGCCACCTGAGCTAACAGCATAAAAGAGATGTAGTAGAAGCATATTGGCAATTATATATATATATTTAATTACATATGTCTGTGTGTGTATTTATATATTTAATATATATTATATATATTTTTAATATATAATATTTCTATAGTAGGTCCTTGTTGGTTATCTATTTTAAACAATCCCAAACTCTCAATCATATATTTTTAACATATACATATGTGTAGGTGTTTTAATATATTTAGTTCAGCTACTTTGCTGCTAATGAATACAAAATCATGGGTTTGACCCAGGTAGGAGTGTTTCTTTTTATTTGTGGGTATTAAAGACTCTTTTTTCCCCAACAGTGAAAGCAAACACAAAATGCAAATGAATCAAATAGCACATTTTATAAATAAAGATGTCTCTCTTATTTATAGGAAAGCTATGGAATGATGAAATATTCATTCAATTGATAGCTGTCTGTCAACATATGATAACAGCAATTTTTGTGAATATATGAGACTAAAAAGTGGTTCTGTCATGGCAAAACAATGACAGGAGTATCAGATGCCTAGAGTTTAGTAAACAGAATAGTTATCAACCATCTGGGTATGGTACAATCTACATAAATGCACATTGTATCCAGCAGTTACAAGGTCATCTCTGTGCCCACAATAAATGGGCCAATTTTGCCATTTAAACTTGGCATATGCTCTTAGAGGTGTTGATTATTCAAAATACCTGTTTGCCCAAGTCTATTAAGCTTAAAAACTACATTTTAATGGCCCCTTATATTTAAACCCTGTTTAATATGGCAAACGCTTGAGAGCTACTTACAAACACCATTAAATTTCATCACTAATTACTAATAACAGGAATGAAATTAGCACCTGTCTCAGCTGCTTTAGATTTTGGATTGCACTTGATAAACAGTTGAGAAAATCCTCTGTTGCTAAACATTTACTGGGGCCATTTGCATTCTGATTTTCAATGTGCTATTATGATTTATACTCAATATAGTCATCTGAAAAAGTATTGGACTTAAAGACACTGTTTCTTATTTGAATTTAAAACAATGTTTGTAATATCTTACATTTTGAAGTAATTTTTCAGTGTGAGACATCAATTTGTCTTATATGCAGTCATTCTATCTTTGTCTTAAAGGCTACTAAAATGAGAATGCTTGTGGAATGAATAGGGATTTTCACGCATATCAAAAATTGAAAAATCATTAGAATAAACTAATACACAAAAAAGAAAGTTCTACACATTTTAATGATCCCTTAAAACACAAACTGTCAAAAAAAAACAAAAAACAAAAAACACAAACTCTTAAAGATGTGAAACCCTGGTTTCTCTGGCCATTCCTTCTGGGTCTTTGGTCTGTGCTGCTGCTATAGGTACTGGAAGAGTTTTAGCATGAAAACAAGGCAATTAAATTGCAAAATTGTTCAGTGCTACTCACAACATTATTAAATAGCATCATTTATTAATAATAACAGGAATGATAGATTTGGGAATTTCACACTCAATGAAACCACATTGAAAGTTGTGAGAGATTACGTAAAAAGTAGTATGATTAAAAAAAATGTCATGAAACCTTCTCATTAGTGTCCAAGGTAAATTATCATGGTATAGAACACTTTTCTATATTGGACCCATTTGATTATTATACTGAAATGTGTAAGACATAAAGGATTTTAAGCCAACTGAACTCTACACATAGTGACTAATTATTCAAATCACTGTCTTTAATAAGATTTATTTTTCTAGTATTTCAAAATACATCAGGAGGAATTTTTTAAATAAAATTTATAAGCTTAAAAATGTTACAAAATAACCAGAAGATGGCAGCATGGCAGCTGTTTAGAAATTTGATAGCTTGTAACTTCCATTAAGCGGAAACAGTTTCTAGATTTTTGTAAATAGTATCTGCTTTCCAATCACACAATTTTCTCAACATAGGAAACATAATTAAGAAAAGACTGTTAGTAAGATCTAAATGATAGCTTGACCAAAGCAGAATTACAAAGGAACAAAAATGGTTCTCCTTTACGGCAAATAATGAAGAAAGATGAAAGAGATGGTAGAGGGAGGATGTCAAGGCTCTTAAAGATGTGCTTTCAGAACATTTTAAATAGGCTTGATAGAACCCATTATGGGAAAGAAGAGACTCTTTTAAAATTCCAAACAAGATGAGCCCTGATATTGAAATAACCAATTAATTCCATCAAGGCCATTAGGAAAGAATTAAAGGTCATTATCTTAATTGAACAGGTTCAAAACAAACTCCTTAAATTTATCATCTTTAAAGTCCATTTCAACTTTTAAAAAATGCACCTCTGATTTTATGATCTTACAAATCTTTTATGGCCCAAATATGTGAACAGTTTACAAATAACTCCAGTCCACTCTTTTTATTTTTAAAGGTATAATCTCATTATAACTAACAAAATTAACTGAAGACTTTTGTTTAGCTATGAAAAAACGTCTTTTAAACCTCAGGTAAGAATCCACATATTTATAGTAATATGGAACATAATAAAATGACAGTTCAAGAAAAATTTTTCTGTAGTTCCTAAAAAAATCTGTAATTAGACTTTACTATACTAGAAGTTTTGAGGAAACTCCTCAATATATTCCATTATGAACTGTTAAAAATAAAACTCAGCACATTACCTATTACATTGTCTTGTTCATTTTATAAATTTATGATGTATACTGAATCCTCACTCTTCTAACTACGCTAGAGCCTGTTCAAACTGAACTGGTTACCGTGCGTGTTATAAGACTAGTTTGGATTTTTCACATGTATTGATATATTTCTATATATCCATTTATGTATTCAAAGTTGATTTATTGTCTACTATAATTGTTGGCTCCATTCTAGGCAGTGACTGAAAAGCATTACAAGTTTTGAATAGATTCATTAAATAATTATATCAGGAAAACAGAAAATATAGGAACTGAATAGGAATGCCAAACATTTTATGGAATTGTCTATATAGTTGTCATAAGCAACAACAAAAAAAATTGTTGCTATGTGCTATTTGAATTTCTATCATTTTTCTTAGTCTTGTATAATTGGTATAATAAACTTATCTTTGTACATATTAAACTAGCATTGAGTTCATCATATGAAGATATCTAATAAACTATATTCTTCAAATAATGAATCACAGAATAATAAAACACTGAGCAATAAAGCCACCTGAGAATCCGGGCAGAAGGAAGATGATTTCTTCTCATTTCCTCCTGCAGTGGGCAGCAGAGTCTCAGTTAGGTTTTAAGATTTCTGAGAGAACAGGAAAATATGAACCACAGAGCAAAACAACTGCTCAAACAGTAGACAGGTGTTGTTCTCAGGGCTCATAGGGCTTGGGGGCAGGAAACCAAATTAAATGATGATGGCAATAATAATTATGATTATATTGAAAACTATTTTATAAAATATTTTACCTTTCTTTCTCTCATTAAAAAAAAATCCGGAGGCTGTAAAAATTGTCACTTTTTACAGTTGAGTGACTTGAGATCCAGTTAAGGTAAACTTCAGGGTGGAGAGCTAATGAAAAGCAGAGTCAGGGTGCTGAGCCAGATATTCCTGCCTCGGCATTAGAATTAGAAGAAAATTGGGAACAGATCAGAAAGAAGGTCAGCACTGAAAAGACAATCTTTGATCCTTTGGAGCTGAGAAATTATCTGTATTCTTTAATTATTCTACGAATATAAATAAAATATCTAAAGTGCTTAAATTCCATGTTTGGAGTCAAAGACAGAATTGAAACTTATCCAGGCTAGTTATACTAAAATAGAGATTTCAGTAGTCATGACGATTAGTTCACCTTAACTTTGATTGCCACTTCTCTTGGCAAATTCCGAGGTAAGATGTTGATTATTCCCCCCTCAGTAGAGGATCTTGGCCTTGTGAACAGAGATAACAGTTCAGGATGAAATATTTTGGAGCAAATGATTTATTATCTGGGTCTTTTTACACCCTATGCACCTCACGTTCTGTGATATCCAGTGCAGTCTCCATGCTTAGATAGTTACGTGCTGAGAACCTCATTGAGTGGCTGTAAAAAATGGAAACTTGAATACAGGCTTCGTCATTCTACTTTATGAGTCTTCCCTTGGTTTTTTTGGCAGAGCTTTCTCCACCAGGGATAGAGACCTGGTTCCTGAAATGTTCTAATAAGCAATTCCTTTTTACAAAGCACTATACAGAGTCATAATAATAATCGACAATACAAAGTAGCCTACATTCAATGCTAAATGCATGTAAAGGCAAAAAATGTTATAGGAAACAGCCAGCTAGCTAAAAAAAAAAAATTATTAAACATCTATTATATGATAGTGTTGTCTTAGGTAATGGAGTATAGCAATATACTCAGCAAAGGAATTTGAATCAATTTCTGAAAGCATTGGAGAGACATTGAAGACTTTTGAGTAAATCCATGACTAAAGCATTGTTTTCTTCTAGTTGTTTCCACTTTAGATATAATTTTCACGCCAGATGAAGAATATGAAAGAGTTAAATGTTATTTTAAACAGCTTACTCCTCATTGTACATCAACCCCAGGTGGACAAAATAATACTTCTTTAAAATTTGACCAAATTTGCCAAAATTTTAAAACGTGATAAGCATAGAGCCTACCCGGTGGCTGTTGGTCATTGCTTATTATTTCTTCCTTTAACTAAATGTTTTTTCTATTGTATCAGACTAATATTTTATTTTGATCTATGGATTTAGAACAAAATGTTACTGCCCTTTAATGAAAGAGCTATTTTGGGGGTCTTATTTTTTTTTTTTATGACATGACTTTTTATAATAGAAAATATTGCCAGGTACTCTTCTTCCATGTATTAAGATATGCATAAGAAAAATGGAAACAGCTTTAGAAAAAATATAATCTCATGGTTTATTTGTACTTGATGGTAAGAATTTCTGCTAATTATAAGATACAAGTTACATATGTTGTACAGATTTTTTTCCTACTTTTTTCATCTTCTTTGGAACTTTGATATTTCCCAGATCTTTGACCTTTTGTGATGCAATTCTTCTATCATCTTTTTCCTTATCCATTATATTAGGTGTCCCAGATCCCTTATACCTGTTATTTTTCAGTCTCCTTTCTCTCTCTCTTTTTTTTTCCTGGAATCTAATTTAATTCTCTTTTTCACAAAATGTATGTATTTAGGACAGAGACTGTAAGGAAAACTGCAACAAAACAAATTAACAGAAAAAACTAAATATATCAAATTAATTTTGGACAATGAGAGATTTTACCTTTTTATTGAAATAATTCCTGTATATTTATATTTATTTGTAAATGCTTATTTGTCATCATCTTTAGTTAACTTACCCATAATACAGGGAAGTCACAACATATTAATTTCAATTAGTGTGCAGCATAAGTGTTATTTTATATCAATGTCCCAATTCCAAATCTTATAAGCAAATTTAGACTTTCACCTGGCAGCTAATAAACATTTTATGTTCGGTGAAGTTGTACTCTCTACCACCTACTCATTTACTATACTGTAGTATTTGTTCTTTTTTGAAATAAAATATTCCATAAATTATTTCAATAAACTATGGGAAAAATATAAAATGTGATTAAAAACACAAAGATAAAGAAATTAGTATTAAAGTGAGAGTCTAGAACTGCAAACCTGCAAGTGATTTTAAATACACCTCTTATTGCTAATCTCAGCCAGGCATTTTCCACTGTGTTTCTGTGCTTCTAACATTCTATGATGCTTTTCACATTCTCTTACAGAGATGTAAAGTTCATGTTACAAAATTTTCTTTACATGGTAATTTATCTCCTTTCTGCATGTATGATTTTATACCATTATATGCAAATCTAATGATAACAAAACTCTTCAGGTTCTTGATCTTTGCTCAGTATTGCTAATTGTTTTGTTTTTCAACCAAGAGTATAACCATTAAATGAATGCAAATATATCAATAACCTTCAAAATAATTTTCATATATAATAATGGTTTAGAGTAGGCATATAAAATGCAAATTACATGAACTATTTTTCTAGATCTTGTTAATCTATGCAGGTAGATACATTGTAATCATTTTACATCTTCAGTACAAGGCATGTTGTGGCAATTAATAAATACTTGAATTTGAAGAAATAATATAAACAAGATAATGTTTGGGGATAGGTAAAGGTAGTTATGAAAACAGAAAACACAGGCTTAAGCAGTTGGTTTGGTTCATGTTATTGATTATGAAATACAGAGAAGTAATATATTCTCACCAATTTATTTGGAGAAAAAAGAACTAGGACAGCGATTAATTATAAAATTCAGTGAAGTGGTGACACTGGAATAACCTGGTAGCTGCAAAGAAAGTTTTAAAAATTGTTTACTTGATTTATCTAATTATCTGCCTGAATCTCTGTTATAATAGCTATAAAATTTTTGAAAACATTTTAGATCAACAAAAACATTGCAAAAAATGGTATAGTGTGTATGTGTATGTATGTGTGTGTGTGTATATATATATGTATATATCCATCATCCAGCTTCCCCTTTTGTTAACACTTGACATAGTCATAACAATATCTTTGTACAGTTACACAGTTAACATTGGAACAATAGTATTAATTAATCCACAGTCCTTATCGGAATTTCACCAGTTTTTTTCCACAAATATCTTTTGTTCTGTGTCAGAATCCAAAGTAGGATCCCAGATTATATTTAGTTGCTCTTTTCTTAGTTTCTGCTACTCTATGAGAGTTGCTAAATTTTTCCTTGTCTCTCATGACCTTGTGCACTTGAGTACTGGTCAGTTTCTTTGTAGAATCACTTTTGCTCTGGGTTTGTGTGATGCTTTTCATGATTACATCAAGGTGTAATATTTTTAGCAATGCCACAAAAATAGTGTTGTATCCTTCTTAGTGCATCATATCAGGATGTGTATGGTTATTTTGTCTCTCTGAATGTACTCAATTAAGGTAGCAAGTGCTGGGCCTTTCTACTTTAAATTTACTATTTTTCCCTTTAAACTAAAAAAAATATTGGGAGAGGTACTTTAAGGCTATGTGAATATCCTGCTTCATCCAATTATTTTAGCATCCATTGTTGAATTTTGCCTGCAGCAGTTATTACTGTGATGTTTACCTGATGGTGACTTTGTATTTCCCTCATCATTTCTCTATTTATTATTATATAATAGGTTTTATGTCACTTATTACTTGCTATTACTATTAAGCAGAAAAAACAAAAATATGTTGTTTCTTATTTTGGTTCCTATTTATTAGGACTAGCATTCCTTCCAAAGGCTTTAGCTAAGATAGAGTTCTTTTTCAAAACATGTTTTTAGGTAAATTTTACTGGTGTAGTGAGTTACAGTCATTCAAACCCTCCCCAAGCCAAACCCTGTTCATAACATCATATATATATATAGTTATAGTTATATAGTTAGTTATATAGTTATATATATGCTAGTAATATACATGGGCAAATATATATTGACATTGCAATTTTCTTCAAATTTTAAGCCACCACAGCTCCATTAAAGAACCAATGCTTTGTAATTGCTTTGAATGAATCAGTAGGATCTCTATTATGTCATTGATCTGGTAATTAAAAATTCTTAAAATAAGTGCTATGATTATTTAATGATGATAAAGTATCTGACTTGAGAGCTCGCTTATTAAAGTTTACCATAGCTTTGGGGAAAATAAAAATGTATAAAAGGAACAAAGCAAACAGTACAGTGCTTTGTAATTCTAGAAGGTGAGATTAGATTGTAAAGATTCATTTTTCCTTAAATATAAATTGTGGATACCACGGTTGGAAGTTTATTAACATCAAATAAATCATAAAAAACATGCAAGCTTAATTGATAATTATGTCACTAAATTTTCCCCCTGTATATACTTCAGAATTTTCCACAGTATATTCTATAAACTCTAGATATTTCTGTGATATGTGAGTGTTTCAGAGACGGGAAGAAAATTTTCTAGATATGTTAGCTCCTGGCTCTGTACAGCTACTAAATGTACTATGTGTCAAAAAATAAGAAATTTTACTTTTAGATGCATGAACAGCAAATATGGCTTTGGTCATCTTACAGGAAACATTTTGCACTTTTCTAAGTTTTCTGTGAATCAGTCTGATGACATATTAATGCAAATTACATTGTCTTATTTTGTGACTTCTACAATTAGTCAGCTTTATCATAGACTCACCAAGAAACTCCCCCCCATCCCGCCGCCCTCATTTAAAATCACTAATGGATTTGCAGCTAACCTCTGGCTTCAGTCTCGGTCAGTTGCCTTCAGTATCACTTGTGTATGCGTTGAGCTGATAAGTACTGTGGTTCATTTTACTCTTGAGCAAACCAAGTTTAAGGGAAAAAGAAAACAGAAAAAAAAAAAAATCAAAACTGTAGGCCAATAATTACCTTAGCTTGAGAGGAAGGTAGTGAAAAATCATTTGACTGCTTCCTAATCCTTGGTGAGATATAATGAAATAAGGCTGTGGAGGGGCGGAGGGTGAGAGGAGGGCCCCACAGCCGGAGGGAGGGGAGACAGCAAGGGCTATGAAGTAGCTTTCTTATGCTCCTTATTATGGTGTCCTTGGATTCTTTCAAACTACGTTTCGCTCTGTATTATCAGTTTGATAAAATTGTAATTAAAATGTATATCTTGGTTTAATCATGGACCCTTCCCACATCAGTGGCTATTCCTCAATATTCCCAGTGTCATCATTTCACATTACGTTTTAATTTGTTAGTTCGTCAGGAAGAACAGTGTACCCTAGCATGTAACGGATTACTTGTCATGACTCAGTAGGCTAACAAAGCTTTTGTTGGAAGGGGAAGTCTAATGAAAAGAAAAAAGATTCTGGTCCTTCTATGTCAAATTATTAGCTCAGATATTTCATGCAAGAGAGAAATTGAAAATTAATTTTTCTCATTGCACTGTAAAATGTACTTAAAAAACTAAAGATATATAAAATGCATTACTCCTATAATGAGCAAGAAAATATCATTTAAGTGTAAAATACACATACAGAATCGAAAGCAACTGTACTTTTAGAAATAACTAAGAACTAATATTGCATGGGAGAAAGTTTTTAATATTGCTCTCTATTTTTTTAATTTAATTTTAAAAGAATAGAAATCATCTCTGGTAACCTGGGAAGAATTTAAACAAAATGATTAAATATAAAGGGGGAATAACAAATTCCATGGTAATTTGGCTATTTACCTTCATGTATTTAAATTACATTAGTTTATATTTTGGGCTTCTCTACTCATACTTCAAAGAATGTAAATCAGTTAACTGGTACTTATAATTACCTGAAGAATAATATACTAGGCAAGTTTTATGGAAATAGGTATACCAACCACAAAATAATGAAATTTCTTTTCATTTTGAAAATTTTCTGAGTATCAGCATAGCATTTTGACTTCAAATTGAGAATTACCTGTTAAACAATGGAGTTTTATAACACTCTTGAGGACTTGAGAGTATAGCACAATTAAGGAGGTAAAACTCCTGAGTCAATCTTTTGTGTCCTTACTTTATTTTTTAAGTGAATAACTCACAGCTATTTATGCTCATTGTAGGAGTTCTTCCCCAAAGACAGCACATATTGGACAGAAAGGTCGATGCTTATGAGTCCAGTTTTAGGTCTGCCACTAACCAGCTGCTTAAGACTCGTTCCTTACCTTCTCTCAGCCTAGAGTTTTCGAAAAGATTCCTTCAGTTTCCCTCATTAATAAATTTGTAACTTACCTCAATTTTGAAAGGTCTTTGTTTTTCAATCATTTTTTAAGTAGGCAAATGTGTTCCTTCACTCAATGGGTCTGAAAGAGTTAAGCATTTTTAAAAAATCTTAATTTTATCTGCTTTTTCAATTATAATTTTAATGATGGTGTCAAAATATGTTGTAATGGCCTATGTATATCTGTACATATGACAATAGACAATTTATTTTATGACATCTAGCACGTGTTAACTGAGAGACTGCCATGTTCATTTGTGCACACTCGTATACACACACACACACACACACACAACACACACACACCCCAGGCTATATTTCTGGAGAAAGATTATCTAAATTGAGATATGACAAATAATAAAAGTTAGCTAATAGATAATAGGGAGAAGTAGTATTTTTAGGAAAAAGGAGGGTGTAAAAACCTACTGAACAGAGAGAATAGTCCTTTTGAGACATTCTGAAAGTTCATTAAGGATAAACTTCAACTTCAAAAGTCTTAACCTAGTTTAGGGAAAGGAAACTAATATTTGTTGAAGGCCTACTCAGTTTTAGGCAGTATTTGGTGAGTTATACTTGTTCTGTTACTTGATATATTATGTATCTCCATGTAGCTCTTCGTGCAGACTCACATGTAGCATTTTAATTAGGCAACTATTTATTATTGGTCAAAATGATCCAATTTAATTTTCTTCTTCCAGTCTCACCATTGCCATTTACTAGTGAATCACAGCTAGCTCTTATTCCTGCCCTTGGAGTGTCGTCTTTGTCCAGGCTGTTCTACCATCTCCCTTCTGATATTCAGATAGTATTTTAGACAGTGGCTCATGTACAGACCCCTTTGAGCTGATTCTGTTGAAGACTATAGTTTTTTTTCCCCAAAGATCTCCTAATTCTCTCTGTAGACACCTGCAATTTATGCTTTTCACTTATTACAATACATTTTACAAAGAACAGTAAGATCTTTCTTTTAAATTAATGTAAAATATTGATGTTTCTAAAATTATATATTTATATTCAGGAGGTATATTCATTCTTTGACAGCTATTCCTTTAGCTGTGTGTTTGTACACACAAACATGTACTTATATGTGTGTTGGGGATATGTAGGGGAAAGTGGTACCAGTGGTATTTTTTTCTCTCTCAAATAAGAATTCTAAACATTTTAAAAAATTATTTTGATCATCTCATTTTATAATATAATATCTGAAACCCAGAAATAAGAGTGTATCTAGTTTTCTTACTAAACTTCTAGTGCTCTTAGTATAATACAGGTTAGCCATGATAGCATATCTGTTTCAAAATGTGAACTTGTATATGACAAGGTACACATTTATAAAAGTACTATTCAGTGGCACCCAAAGGATGCTCAACTTAAAAAGTATTTTTAGAGGATAGCTAGAAAATTGATTCTCTGAATTTATGCCTTTCAACCCAGTGGATTTGAGAAAGTATGCCCTATTTGGAAAACGTGTGCACAAAATTAGCTGGCTATTATCTAGTTAACTAGTAAGGTCTGCTGTCTGGTGTGCTGTGAAGTGGAAGTGAACGGCTGTTGGAAAGAGGATATAAATGGTGCTTTACGAGGTTATATTGATCTTTCTTTTTGTTTTCAATTTAAGATTTTGAAAAAAGTAATTTTAAAGAGAAAGAAAAGTTTAGTGAAAGTCACCACCTCTCTTCTAACATGTAACGGCTGATTAGGTTATTAAACTAGCATGTTCAGGATTCTCTTGTAAAGTAAAAGGATTAGACTGTTTTGGATATGATTTTTTTGCACAAAGAAAAAGAGCAACTAATAATAAATTATTCTATGAAACATGGTTTATTTTTATCCATTCATTCAACAAATATTATCTTAGTGCCTATTATGTGCCAGGCATTATGTTATGTGCTAAAGAAGAGAACTCAAAAAGCAAAGTCCCTTCTGTTTAGGAACTGCTAAGTGTTTTGAAAGAGACTCACCTTTAAAGCAATAATTGGAGTACAGGCTTAAGGTACAGGAATGTGAGGCGTATGAGAGATACATACTTTAGGTTCATATAAATAAGCTCAAGAAAAGAGTGGAAAGGGGGATGGTATGAGCTGAGCTATGAAGGATTCAGCCTGAGTTGGAACTTAGCCAGAAGAGGAACAGGAAAAGAGTATTCAGAGAAAAAGGAACAGAATATGAAAAACACAGACATGAAAGAACATAGCATATTCAGGGAATAGCAAGTGGTTTGTTTTTTTCTGGAGAAAAAAGGGTGATATGAGTGAATGGTGGGAAATGAGCAAAGTAAGAACTATTTACTTCATGAAATGCTAAAACCAAGAAGTTTACATATTGTCTTAGGTGATGAAAAGCTCTTTTAGGACAATAGCGGGAGAAGGACATAAGCAGAATTTACTCTTGAGATAATATGCCTATTATAAAATAGAAGATGGATTGATGAGGAAAGAATTAAAGAGGTGAGACTGATTAGAAGATTCTGGCTTCTGGATGCTGTATGAAACTGCCATCTACCACTCTTCTTCCCCAAAGAAAGTTTCAGCGTAGAACTATAAATACTCAAAAATCAGTGAATCCTTAGATTGAAATTCTAATTATTTCATTCTTCAATACAGAAAATGAGGTCAAACACTTTAAATGACTTGCCCAAAGTCAGAGGGTTTCCAACAAAGTTAGAATTTAGAACCCTGATCTCCTCTTTCCCAGAAAACACATATTAAACTGCACAAGGAACCAGCCCTTCAGCTTCATAGAAATATTTTAAGTAAAGTATTAATGATGATGGGTCTGTGTTAGCTGTACCATAAAACAAGTGACCTTCATGAACAAAACTCTCTGTGGTTAAAATTAAAAAGACAAAGGGAAATCAGATCTGATTATTAATGTAATTAGTTGATGATCCAGTGGGGTGTCAGATCCATAAATGCCAGTTATTGACTGATGATAATGGAGCATTCAAATCTCCAAACTGGTGCTCAAGTCCTGCTCTCAGAAATAATGAGGGACCTGCTCCCTCCATCCTGCCTCCTTGCAAGGCATTAATGCTGCATTCTGATTAATGATGTGCAAACCTGGCACACAGGGAAGTGCTGCTGTTGCTCCACATTAAGTCCACTGTTTTGTTTTCTGTTGTTTTAGGTTCTGATTTTTGTTTTGTTTTGTTTTGTTTTGAAAATTGGGGATTTATAAAGTGCTATCATGAATACGATGGGGAAAGAATATTATAATCAACCCTTCTTAAGAACTGCCAGATGTACAGTATGTTCACAAAACTCAAACAAAAGAAATATGTTGAGTTTAACCCACTATAGTACTTAGCATTTACATAGAATCTTTTTTTTTTAAATAACCACCTCGAGGCTTCTGTTGGTACCTGAATCACATTTAAAAGTAAAATTTGGCAACCACGTTGCTACTGGCTCCTTCAAATTAAAAATTTCAGTGTCTGATAAATAGAATCACTTGTTCATATAGAGAGCGGCCACTTTACAGGTACATGTATTTATTCAGATGGATGACTTTAGTGGGCTGTTAAACTTGGTAATATTCACTGTGAGATTATTCAGATAGTCATCATGCCCAGTGAGGATAAATGATTTGCTCAAGAACATAGGTTACTAAGTAGTAAAACAATGTTTTATTTCTGAAAATATGGATTTGCTAAACTCTCGCTTGGCAATCATGGTACAGCAAGGTTTAGACTGTTCTAGTCCATTGAAACAGTGTTTGTACCTCATAAGAAAGGGGTTAGATTAAAGTATGGAATGTTCTTTAGTTTATGGCTTATGTCATGAGATACTTTGTGATACCTCTGTGAGGAAATAAAGGAAGACTACCTCTTGATCCTCCAAATGAGAAAGGAAAGTTGTAATCGGAAGTCATCTTTACCAATTGTTTTGGCTGTAAAAGAGAGAGAGGCAGTTCATTTTAAGAGTGAAGCAGTTGCCAGTGTGTAGTCATAGACTGTAACTGTTGAGAAAATCTCTTTCTCCCTGCTCCTTCTGAGGTAATGGAGGACTCTGCTGAATAACTTATGTCTATTTCTTGGAATTGAGTGTTTCACTAATTTATAAAAGAAGACTCTTCAGTTTAGAGGGAGCAAGACGAAAGGGAATTCCTGAGTTTGGGGACTGAGTTTTACACAATGGACTCCTATTGTATCCTGATGTGTTCACCTAGAATTGTAAAATTCACTTTATGTTCCCCTGCCATTAAATTGTTTCTGAAAATATGGTTACAAATTAAAGCACAGAATTTCCTTATCTGTGGGAGCAATTCAGTTTCTCTAATCTATTATAAGATATTTAGTATGTTTCCATTTTGCGGGAAGAGGGGCTGGTGTGAAGAGTAGTGAAATGGGTTATCAGAATACATAAATGTTTGTCAGCATATGTTGATATGTCCTTTTGAGAGATTCCCAGAAGTGAAATAACTGAGTGAAAGGAAACAAATATTTTGTAGTCTTTGCTACATGCTGGAAAATGGCTTTCCAATTTATACTACCATCAGCAATGAGTGCAGGTAGCAATTTTATCACACCTGTTCATCACTCTCAAAGCAAAACAAAATACCACAAAAGGCTTGCTTTATAAAAATGATATTATTTGCTTTTGGCAAACAAATACCCTCGAATATAGATATAGGCCAAGCTGTTCTCAGTAATTAAAATCTTTGTGTTAGACTATTTCTTTAGGTCAGGAGAGAATCACTTTGAGAGTACATTTGGGGAGGCAGGAAAGCGAAGCTGTGTCCACTACAGACAAGCCCTTGAAAACTGGGAACATCAGGAGAGCATTGGTTATGCAATAAGCCCATAAAATAGAAAGATAAGTATTCAATGGAAAATGGGAGAACATTGAAGATAAAATTTACCTCTGTTACATGTTTGTGTATAGCTGCAATCTAACTTTGGAAATCACCAATTGCATTAGTTTTCTATGGCTGACATAAAGAGCATATCTACTGAACTTGCTCCTGAAATTGGGTCATACATCAGTAGGAAAATGAAAATGAAGTGAAAATTTTCTTCAAAATAGTTTGAAAAATTAAATCATTATGAGGACCTAACATTTATATAAGGTAATGTGGAGTAGCTCTGGTCCTATCCTTATGATCTTCTGACAGTTTTGACAGGGAAAAATGATATATCCTGGAGAAAGTCTTCCATGATAAGCTCTGTTGCTTATGCTTACAAACTTATCATATGTAACATGTAAATGGATACATCCAATTGTGACCATAAATGACATAAAGTTATTCTGTACTTCACAATATGAATAAGCTATGGAAAAAATTAAATGTAGCTCTTAAACACATGCACTGACTCATACATACATTAACAAGTTTTTACTTGGTACTGCTAAAGAAATAGGCAGGGATGAGAAAGTATAAACACTGACTTTGTATCCGAAAATTAGCTAGATACATTGTATAGACTAATTTATTGGATACTAATAGTTAAAAAAGGTGGGAGCAATAGCAAAAATCTCTAAAGTATTCATATTGGGTAAAAGGGCCATAAATCCCTGTGTTACTCGTTTATTTTGGAGTCAAATAGTGTTTCCGCTCTGGTTGGCTTGGATATACTTTGGTAAGAACCCCTTTTGTGCTTAAAGCATAGGAAGGACATGTGGGTCCTGTGGCATTTCGTTGCTATGCATATTTGACCATTTCTAAGTTTGCTCTAAATATAGGCTTCTCTTTTGATTCACAAAAATAAAAACATAAAGTCGCCTATTCTTTTCCTCCTCCTTTCCCCAATGCATCGCTTTTAACTGTAGAAATTCATCTGTAATTAATGAATGGTTTTAGGGAATTTCCTCCTGAGATTTTTGGCTTTTGCAGAGAAGATCCTTGAAGACAGTCTCCAAATTAAAACATGCTATGTTTTTTAGTTTGTAAATACCACTACATCAATATCAAGGAAACATTATAGTTTACAGGTGAAATACTCTTAGCAACATCATAGTAATAAGATACTCTCAAATGAGCAAAATGAGAACAGTGCATAATTACACCTTAGTTCATCTTAAATAGTAACAAATTGTTATGTGTAGTTTTAGTCTAAGTCACTGCATATATTGTTTCTTTATGTAAATATTGGTTGTTAGCTATTGAAGTATGATGTACTATCAAATTTCTAATAATAAGGCACATCACTTCTCAAACTGAATTATTTCAAGCAGCATAATATATGACCTTGAATTGTGTTCTTTAAGAGAATAAAACTAAAAAATGATAACCCACTAAAATATTTTCTGACCTTTGAAAACATTTGAGAAAAGGAGTGAGAATACAGTTACCTATAGGGTTCAGATTGACACAGTATAAAAAACTTTGTGACTAATAGCTGATCAACCTGTATTTAATGCATGGCTTCATTAAGTACTAGGTAGGCAGCGTTTCAGTGGGACTCTTGCCACCCAGGGTTAGTGCTCTTTTTCCTGAAGATTCACTCTACATAAATGATGTGTTCTCATAATTTGGGAGGGTTTGTGAAGAGCTGAGGTAGCAGGAGGCTCCCACATCCCCTGCTAATTCAGACAGGGTTTCTCAACTTAAGCACATGATAGATATTTTAAACTGAAAATTTTTTTTTCATGTGGAGGCCTGTCCTGTGAATTGTAGAATGTTTAACAGTGTCCCTGGCCTCTACCCACTATATGTCCATAGCACTCCACCCCCTGTTGTGACAACCAAAAATGTCTCCAGGGATTGCCAAATGTTGCTGGCCATGGGGGTGGAAATTAGCCTTGGTAGAAGATGCCTGAGTTAAAATAATTAAATGATGTTAGTGAAATGATAATAGGTCACCACCTCCCCTTCACTACCATCACCAGATCTGAAACATAGCTGCTGGTCAAAACATAGTTTTCCAACTATATTGTCTGTTAGGTTTGATATTTAGAATTTTCCTTATTGAGTCTATAGGTGTTTTATTCTTGTGTTTCTTATTCTTCCTTTTTTTTTTCTTTTTAATTTTCTCATCTCAAGTCTTTTTTTCCCCTCTTAATTCTAGGCTATGCTAAGTTCAATTAAACCACTATTTTAAAATATGTCTCCTCCTTTCCATTTATAGTTGTACACATTCCTGTTAGAAAAATCAGACCAAGCACCCTTAATCCTATCTTTAAAACTCCAATTATTCCTACTGGCCAGAGAAATGGAGACTTTAGAATTTGGGGATTATTTTCTCTGTGAATCCAGCCCTGGCTTTGTTGATACCATGTTTTTCTGTGATCAATTCGTTATAGTCTGGCTATAATGCTGACTATCCAGAGGTTTGTACTTTCTCTTCACCCTAGCTTCCTCTCCCATGGATGTTAGACAGTTGGACTCTTGCTTGGCTGGTGGAGAACTTTAAGTGCCTCCCTGTCATTTACCGAGATTTTTCTGTTCCTCTAGTCATGCCAGACCATAAATAAAACACAGAACATAGAATTATAGCTATTAAATACCACTTAAAATACCTCATTCCCCACAAAAAAGAAAAAGAAACCAAAAAAAAAAAAAAAACTCCTGCCACTTTTACTTTGATTTCTCTGAATTTCTTTCATGAGTAAAATTTCATGTTTTTTTTTATGTTTCTCAATTATTTGCACATAATTATAATTGTGTGACTATAAATATAATTGTATCAAAATAGAAGAAGTATTGGTTTGGCCAAAAAGTTCATTCAGGTTTTCCTATAACACGAAAAACTCAAATGAACTTTTTGGCCAATCCAATACAAACTTTTTTCATACTGAGAGATGAATAGACTAGAAAGCTGAGTTAAAATATTTTTAGATATTTAAAAAATTTAATATTTTTGAGCTATTTTTACTTTTAAAACATTTTATAGTTTTTAAAAGCTAATATTTATTTACTACGTCCTATGCCCTAGGAAGTGCCCTAAGCAACTTACTTGTATTAACTCATTTAATCTTTACAATTTCAATGTAACAGATAAACTGAGACTAAGAGAGGATTATGTGCATTGTCTAAATCCAACCTGGTTAGTAATCCAAGGACCAAGGTTCAGCTCCAGAAAGTGTGAAATTCTACTTTGGGCCATAAAATTTAGAAGATGCCGTGTTTGTGTGTGTGTGTGTATGTGTGTGTGTTTGTGTGTGTGTGTGTTTTAAGCAACAGAATCCTGTCACTAAACATTACCTTATGTAGACCCTTCAAATGAGAGAGGAAAAGTGTGTATGAATGTGTATGTGTTTGTGTATGCACTTGTACACGCCTACTCGGCTTGAATAATGGTTTAGGGAATGTTACAGGCAACACGAAGTCCTGGTTTCTTCCCATCGCCAGAAGTTCCTGAGGCATTTCCATACAAAAATGAGAACGCTTTAATTCAGAGTTTGAATCCAGTTTACTGGATTACCACTCAAGTGCCTTCTAAACTAAAATCATTTAGGTTAGTGATCTTCAAACATGGTAGAAAACATTATATTTACTCTATTTTATAGATGCTATTTATTATTCATGGTTAAATTTTTATTCCAACATACTGGTAGAGATCACAAAAGAAGTTTGTTTCTCTGATTTTTTTTTCCCCCACATCTGGAAATTTCAGGCAGATAGAATGTCAAAAACCATGAATGAAGTGAGTGGTTCTTTTCATACTGCATTTAATTGAAGTCCTTGTAATTAGTATTATCACATTTGCAATGAGGGTTCTTAGATTTAGGTCTGTACTTTTATGTAGGTGGATCTTGAACATATTTGGGAATGTGTCACTGAATCTAATAGAATAATACAATAGAAATGATGGAAATATTGGGCTTTAGTGCAGCAACATGTGATTCTGTTTCCTCTTTTGATTTGTAAAGTACTCAAGTTCATTTGAACATATTTACATCTATTATCTGCACAGATTTTAGTCTCACTGCTGGAAAGTTTGAAACATTGCTTTGAAAATGATTCTCTGTTAACTTTAATTGGTGCTCTGATACAACTTTTTGATCAACAAATATTCTAAGGTTTTTATTATAAAACCTGTTTAACCAGCCTCTTCATCTTCCTGTTTTGGACATAATAATTCATTTAGGATTTTTGAAAAGTGATGTCTGAATTTTTGCCTAAAATTGACTTTTATGTATCAGGAGCTAAATTTGCTTCCATATTTCTTCCTGGGCAAAAAAGCTTATTCTAAGACATTAAGAAACAGAGCTCCTTTGGAGATTCAGATTGAGAGATATATCAGAGTATTTATCTCTAGTCATTTGTTTTTCTTAATGAATTTCATCTAAAAAAGACAAAAGATAGACCATCTTTTTGAAGTTCATGGACAAATACCCATTTTGAGCAATGGTTGAGGTTTAAGCCATGTTCTTATTTTATGTATTGGTATTTCTCAATCTGTTTATAATACTATGTATATTAATAAGAGTATATATATTTTTTACAATAGGTTCCTGTCCTGAGACCACAGCAGGATGCGCCTTGGACAAAGGTATGCACATTTAAAATATATTTCAAATTTTCTTCATGAGGAAAGTATAAACATGTTATGATAATTATTACAATATTTTCTCAGGCTTAGATATATGGAATTATAATACATTTTTGTGCATATGATATATACTCTTTCATCTGGAAAAATATGATTGTAGTGATGAAGTATCAGAATAAAAATTCTGATTATTAAATACATCGCATTGCCTGGCCACAGAATGCCTTAATCCACACAACCTATATTCAAAGGATCATTGTCGCCAGTGCTCTTTCAAGGAAAACAATGGAACTATTCTAAGGCTGATGAAAGGTATTTAATATAGCCTTTAAGGATGCTGATGAGTAAATTATTCAAATAGGATACAGGTCAGTTAAATTACCAGTCAAGAACTACCTAAGAGTGTCTAGGTTTTGGCCAATCAAATGGTGTAATTAGTTTAAAACTACAAATTAATGTGAAAACAGGAAGCAAACAGGAAAATAAACACACACATAGCTAAATAAGAAGTATATAAATGTGCTCCATGAAAGATAAGGGGGCAAGTACAAGGCTGATACAGGATGCCTATGATTTTCTACCATGTATAAAATTGATAGCTAATGGGAACTTGCTGTATACCACAGGGAGCTTAGCTCTGTGATGTCCTAGATGGGTAGGGGGTATATGTATACATATAGATGATTCACTTCATTGTACAGTAGAAACTAACACAACATTGTAAAGCAACTATACTCCAATGAAATAAAAAAATGGCACAAAGAACATTATATAGATCAAGAATTGTAATAGCCTTGAATCCTAAGAGAGAGCTGAAAAGAAAACATATACAGTGAATAAAAAGTATTTGGTGGGAACTTTTAGTTAAGACAAAAGGAGCTGAGATTCTCAGGGACTGTAGTGGACAAAGGTGAAGACTGATGAAAGTGAAAATGAAACTCACAAATAGGAACTATTAGAACCACTCCTTCACTATGGAGAAAGCATGAGAAGATTTGCTTGAACTACACATGAGGAATTTAAGTGATAAAGCATTGATAGAAGGTTTGATGTTGTGTATTTAGAGGTATTTAAATATCAAATGGATTCAGACATGTCTGATTATAATTTCTCTAAAGCTTCTCTAGATCATTTACTCGGGGTTCTTCCAACCCCACACAGAAATTGGCGAGGCAGTTCTTTTTATTTTTCTGCATGATAAAGTAACTTTATATTGAAATAAAAGTTGGAAGTCCATGGTTATAAGGAAAATGTGGCTATACATGGCATCATGAATAATAATTGACGTCTATTCTATTTTATGCATAGATTTTGGGGAAATACATTTATATACACATCTATATTTTAAATTTGGCTCTAAATATATGGTATATGTTCTACATATTACCCTTATATGAAAGAATAAACTATTCATCTGTGTATATGGATAATTTTCTGAGATTTGAAACTTGAAACACTTGTTTTTTTCTTGACTCCTTTTCCTATGTTTTTCCTCTTAGTCATTTTCAGTCCCTATTCAGAGACTGGTGTGACTTTAGAATATCCAAGGAAAATATGCCAGCCGATGTGCTCTGCCAGGCCGGGAATGAATGGCTCCAGGCACAAATCTCTGTTGTGTCAAGGCTTTGGCATGACATTTGGCAGGGAACTAAATCAAACATAGCACAATGCAGATAAGCTCGGTTTCCCATAGATGTACAGCCTCAACCTCGAGCCTGCTGTTTGCCATTACTACCCTTTCCCCTGATGTTCCAGGGAGCAGCATTTCTGGTAACGCACTGAAAACTAGGGCATTTCCTGGGTGTTCTCACAGTGTGAGGAAGTAGGAGGAGTGTGGCTTTGAAACTCGACCTTCCTGAGTTTGAAGTGTCACCCTGTCATTTACTAGCTGTGGACTCCTGGGCAGGTTACCTCACATATAAAATAAATTTAGTAATAGTTACCACAGGGGTTGTGTGCCTATTGAAATGGCGTAACTTGTCCTAAAGCATCTCTTACACGTGCTATGTAATAAACATTTAATAAATGTCCTTTACTCCTTCCCATTTCTGTAATGAGTTCAGTTTTGCATTAAATTTGTGAATAACCATGTCAATCATTCTGTGAACAGAAGAGAAATGATTCTACATTTGTAAGTTTGAGGTTATAGAAGCATGTACAGTATAATATTTATCTTTATCTTTGTGCATTCTTTTTGGTGAAGGAAGTATTGTGAACTTGTTGATCATTTTTTATATCTTTTTTGTGTGTGTAAGATTGCATTTGAGGGAGTTCCCTGGCAGTGCAGTCACTGGGACTCGGTGCTTTCTCTGCCTGGACCTGGGTTCAGTCCCTCGTCAGGAAACCAGGATCCCACAAGCCTTGTGGCATGGCCAAAAAAAAAAAAAAAATTGCATTTGATACAAAGGGCCTTTATGTTGTACAAGAGTGGGTTGCATGTCTTTGATTTAATTTTAGGCCTTGTTAGTGTGTTCAGGGATGAAAAACCACATTGTAAAATGTAGATGGCTTAGAAAAATTACATTTCCATAGCACACCGAAACTATCTTAGTTTAATAGTTCACTTTAACTCCCTTATTGAGAAATGACTATGCGTCATATACTGCATTAGGTGCTAAGGGTGCAAAGAAGAAAGAGAATTCCCCTGCCTTCAAGGGAATTATAATCTTAGAAGGAAGGAGACTTGGAAACATGTCATTTGGAAATGATGTGGGGTGAGGGGTGAGGTGCCTATGAGGTGCCCTATGGAAAAGTCATTCTAATCAGTCTGGCTCCTTGGACGATTTGACAGTCAGGTATCTTGAAAGGTGATGATGAACTGGTTGGTTATCAGTCAAATGTAGAGGCATGAGGAATGGGAAGATATCAAGAAGAAAGGCAGGAAAATCAGTTGGGAATCTGTTGTCTGAACTAAAAGAGAGATGGTAATAAAGGTATAGACTTGGAATAGGGAAGTGAAATCCTCCCACTTTGTTCTTAAAAATATAGATTTAAGATATATATGGAGGTTATTTTTATAGGAGTAAGATGTTTATCATAGTGTTATTTATTACAAGATAATAGGAACAAAATTAACTGTTAAATCATAGGGAAACAGTCAAGTTATAATATTTATTACAGCTTTCTAAAATTCATTACTTTGAAGATTAAGGATGCTGTGTTCTTAAAAATCAGACCAAACTCTGAAACAGTCTTATAATACCATGCCTCTTTTATACATGTGCTTTTATACACATTTTTATATAAAACACAGAAACACAAAGATACTCAAACAATTATAAGTATGATGTGCTTTTGTTAGGGGATAGGGTTCAAGGAAAGCACACAGAAAAAGACTGGAAAGAAACACATCCTGCGTGATTAATGGTGATGATTTCTATGTGGTAGGTGTGTGTGTGACTTTTATTTTTCTTGAAACTTTATGTTTTACATTTTATATGATAAACCTGTTGAACACATTCTGTGTGACTCCCATGGGTCCTGCCTCCTGATGTCCGTACCTTTGCATAATCCCCTCCCAGTGAGTGTGGGCAGAACCTCTGACTTCTAACCAATGGAGTATGGAGAAGGGGACAGGATACCACTCCTCTGTGACAATGGTGATAAACTGACAGTCCCATGTGTACATTGCATTGTGTAAGACTACATTTTGTTAGGAGACTGGCTCTTGCTCTCCTACTGGCCTTGAAGTAAGCTGCTATGGTGGGAGAGGGTCCATGAGAGGAAAACATGGCAAGAAAACGAAAGCTTCTAGAGCTGACATTGGCCTCTGACTGGCAGGTGGCAAGAAGTCAGTGATGCAGTTCCTACAGTCATAAGCAGATAAATCCTGCCAACAACCTGAGTATACTTGTGTGAAATAAAGTATATATCTGCCCCCAGTTCCTGGCACAGGACTCCTAAAAACACTGTAATTTCCTAAGAGTACTAAGAGTGTATTTTGTTCTAATATTTGGTCTTTGACCCCAGTTCCTGTTGCAGAGCTCCTAAAATCCTTTGGAATTTCCTGGTAGACAGGAGTGTTTTTTGTTCTGGCGAAGTGACTATTGGTGAGCTCCTAGATAGCTTCATTATGGAGGCTGGTCACCAAAAAGACCAAGCCTTGATTAGAAGATTAGAACTTTCAGTCTCTCTTCCCATTTTTCAAGAAGGGGGAGAGAGACTAGAGATTGAGTTATGACTGATCATACCTACATGATAAAGACTCCAAAAAATCCCCTAAATCAAGTGTTTGAAGAGCTAATGGGCTGGAGATTACATCCACGTGCTGGGATGGTGACACGGCCCAACTCCGTGGGAACAGAGGCTCCTGCCCTCAGGACTCTTTCAGACCTTGTTCAAAATGTCTCTTCATCTTGCTGTTCGTTCACACCTTTTAATATACCTGTAATAAACCAGTAGCCTAGTAAGTAAACTGCTTTCCTGAGTTCTGTGAGCCACTTGCTAGCAAATTAATCAAACCTGAGGATGAGGGTCATGGGAACCTCTAATTAATAGCCAGTTGGTTGCAAATACAGGTAACAACTTGGACTTGAGATTGGCATCTCAAGTGTATGGGTGGGGACGCAGTCTTAGGAGACTGAGCCTTTAACCTATAGGATCTTCGCTAAGCTAACTCTGTGAGATAATAAATAGAAACTGTGAGATAATAAATGTGTGTGTTTGAGCTGCTGAATTTGTGGTAATTTGTTACACAGCAGAGGAAACTAATTGCTGCAGACTGAATTGTGTCCTCCCCAAATCCCTACATTGAAGATGTCACCCCAATGTGACCATATTTAGAGATGGTGCTTTTAGGAGGTAATTAAGGTTACATGACCTAAGTGTGGGTTCTTGACCTGATGGATTGGTGGTCTTAGAAGAAGAGATCCCACCCCTCCCCCACCCTTTGCACACAAAGAAGTCATGTGAGCACAAAGTAAGATGGTGGCTGCCTACAAGCCAAGAGAAGAGGACTCAGAGTGACACCTACCTTTCCTCTCTGCAACCCTGCCAACATTTGCTGTTGTCACTGTTTTTATTTTAGCCATAGGTGTGCAGTGATATCTCATTGTAGTATTAATTTTCATTTCTCTAACTGCTAATGAGTGAACATCTTTTCATGTGCTTATATGATATCTATATATCCTTTCAATGAAATACCTGTTCATGTAGATTTCCTGGCTCATAAATGGAGTGCTGCTTTTAAATTGTTAAGGTTTAAGAGTTCTTATGGTTAGTGTGTCGAGTAATATATATATGATGACTGAGTGGAGATGGTAGAGAAGATGAAGAGGTATTATTTAGAAGTCCAGACAGGGAAATCATCAGAAAGTAGCTTTACGTGTAATTTGGAAGTCCTGGCGGATTATCAAGAATAGAAATAGATTATAAGGATGTGATAGTCAAAGATATTGGCGCAGATCTTGGAGGACAACAACTTCAAGCTCTTGTATTTCCCTGAAATACAGATTGGTCCCTTACCCTCAAAAATTTCACTGAATGTTAATAAAGAAAGGCACTTCCATTCCCTGGACTTGAAATTTTACATAAAACACTGTTTTCTCATAGACCTTCAATACTACTAGTATTTGAGTGATTTCAATAAGATCTATGAATTTTCTTCAGTGGAAAAATTAAATTTATTTTTGGTGTGTGGCAGAGACGGGGAGACAGGAAAGGCTTGGTAGGGCTACAGTCTGGAACTCACGTTACCCTTAGAAGTAGGGCAGATATTTTGTAAGGAGATATATCTCAAGACACTGTAAGCAAGTTTGATTCAGAGGGAAAACCCATTATCTGGGAAGGCGGGTGATACAACCATGGAAGTTCATTAAAGCAGTGAATGTAGGGACTTTCACATAAGCAAATGTACAGCATCAGGTGGGAGGAGAAGAAAGCACTCTCTACAAGTCTAGAAAGACTAGAGCATGTTTGTCTATAGAGGTATCCAATGGCAAGGTAACAATTCATTTGAGAGAGAAATTGATAGTTCAAAGATATCTACCTCATTTTCTGATCTTTGTGCAAAATTTAAAATATGGTACTGGTGCAAACCAAACAGAAGTCCACTCAAGGGAACAGGGACCAAGAGGCTCCCCTGCTGCACAACACTACCCTGTAGCTGCTGGGTTGTGGGGACTCCTGGAGGGGAGTCCAAGTCTGCAACGACAGTGGGAGAAAAGGGGTTTGAATCAGGGCCTGTGTACCAACTCTTTGTAAATACTTTGATATTTTAATAACCAGTGTAGCCAATACCAATACCCAATTGGCCAAATACCAGCAGGGACTGTATGTCTGTTACTAGTGGGTCTCAGTGGAACGGGCTAGGAATAGAATGACTCACCAGAATCAACAGGCCTGCTTTGTCACAGATAAAAATTGGGAGAAGAACAATAAGGACTTACTGTATAGCAAAGGAAGTATACTCAATATCTTCTAATAAACTATAATGAAAAGGAATCTGAAAAAGTATACACACACACACACAATGTATGTATAACTGAATCCCTTTACTGTACACTTGAAACTAACAGAACATTGTAAATTAACTATACTTGCATTTAAAAAAAAATTGGGAGAAGGATCATTTTTGTCAAGTATGTTACTGTTGGGATTAACAAAATTGTTTTGGTAGAAGAGTCTGAAATACTGAAGACATAAATCTCTCTCTCTCTATCTATATTTTTTGTTAAATACTACGTGCTGTCCTCTGGCAATATCACTTTCCTACTGGATAGTGTGTTTGCTACCTTAACCACAGTTGGAGACCTCACAGCTTTTCAGTCCCTTTTTGTTGTTAAAATGTCTTATTTTTATTGTTAAGAAATTGTTTTGGTTATCTTAAAGTTTCAACCTAATATTTGATTCAGAGATCTTCCCCTTGCCTGGGCACAGGTTAGACTTTGATGTCCTGTTAGTTCTGTATGTTTTGGGGGTTGTGGGTGGTGCTGGGGGTGAGCGGCAATGAAGGAATAGTGAAAGGGTTCCAGAGCACCCTGCTTTCTCACATCCCTTCCTCCTTCCCTGTTGTTATGTGTTCGGATTGGGGCAGAGGAGGGAGGAAGAATCAAATATTTTCCACATGTGACTATCCTTGGCAAGTGGCTATCCACTGTCTTTTGCTTGTTACTGCTGCTATATTTCTGGCATTCAGTGCATTCTACAAACCTGGAGCTCACATGTTCCCAAATAATGCTTTTGGTGGTTCTCCAGGACACCTCTTAAGAGCAACTCTGATATAGTTGCCTAGTGTGTCAGGCCTAGCTAAGATCTGGTCTCTTTCTACCTATCCTCACCCTTCATCATCCTCCATCATACCTAGATGGTCATTACAGACTTTACCTATGAGGACATACATGGTTCCCTGTTGCTCTCAGTAAGATGAGACTTGCCTTAAACTAAAAGTAAACATTAATAAAAATACACAGAGGTTAATTCTGTGGGAGTAAAAGAGCCTATAGTGAATAATGTCTGTTTTCTTATAATAAAATAAATTGTCTTCTTTCAATTGGAAAAATTAAGTCTGTTGTGGGAGAGTGTGATATATTGAGACATACAGAGAGAGATAATTAGACAGGTAGATAAATATAGATATATACTGTTTTTACTCATGAGATATGATAGCTAAGTAGTTCAATATTAGGCTGTATTTGTAATGCACCCAATCAGGATTATTTGGTGACTTTTCCCCAGCAATGCTAGATGTTCACCAGAGGAAGAGTGCTATTAAAAGCATCTAGGAAGTGGCGTCACATGGACTACAGACTGTGTTAGGAGGGAAATGAAGCCAAAGTAATGATGATGGTCTTGTGGAAAATGGAGAAGTCAGGATTCTTGATTATGATGAGTGGGATGGTCAAGTGTGTATACATATTTCTGGAAAGATAGATTACCATCTATATCCTATGTAGTTTTTATAAAAATTCTGCAAGGTAGGAATATCCATGTTTAGGTGGGGAAATTGAATTATAAAGTTTGACAGGCAAACTCAGTTGTGGCTGATTCTAAATCCCATATTCTTTCTATGAAATGATAATGGTTAATGTCGAAAAGGGGAATAGGATTGGGAGGTAAGTGGGTTATGATTAAAGAGTAAATCATTATTTTATAATACATCATTGCTCTTAATTTCCAACTCCTTTAACTTTTGCTGAAATTGTCTTCCTTAATGAGAAAAATAACTGAACCAACAAAATCCCATAAAATTTATACAAAAACGTCTTTTTTTTCAAGTGCATAAAGGTCGTGTTTTCAGTTGCTTATGACAGACTTATTTTAGCCTAGAAGCTGCTGTGCTAAAAATCAAAGGATACCAAATCTATACTTTCCTACGTATTTTGTTTTATCATAAAATTTAAGTAGTTTTATGTGCACACAGCAGAGCTACCATTTGCCTGAAACTTAACTAAAAAGTAAATATTAAATGTTTTCAAATATTAAATGTTTTCAAATAGAATATAAAAGATGTAATTGCTTAGTTTTCTTTGCTCTTTTACTCTTTCTATTATAAGTGCGAAGGAAATGATCATAAAAGGAATTTCAGTAGACTGCTCTGTCTTCATTATATTGCCTGAATTTCTATGAAGTTTGCTGATACACTAACTAGCCTATCCAAGTGAAAATAATTCTGTAATAAACATTTCTTCTGGAGCCTTGAAGAAAACAGTGATTCCATAATGGTGTTTTATGAAACACATCTTTATAGAAATGCCTCAGAGAAAACGGGTTCCATGGAAAAAGTAATTTGAGAAACACGGTTTACCACACTCTTACATATCACATCACTTATGGGAGGTTTAGCATGTTTATCAGCATGATGACGACATTGAAAATTTCTGCAATAAAAAGTTAATAATTTTGTGCTAGAAAAACTTGAGGCCAATATAGCCAAAATAGGAGACAGTATTTTGTAATGCTTCAGAGTGTGGTCTCTGGAGTCAGACTGGGTTTGATTCCTTGCTCTACTGTTTTTTTTTTTTAATTGAGGTAAAATTCACATAATGTAAAATTAACCATTTAACATGAACAATTCAGTGGCATCTAGTGCATTATCAGTCTATTCACAACATCTATCTAGTTCTAAAACATTTGTGTCACCCCAAAAGGAACTCAGTATCCTTTGAGTAGTTGCTCCCCATCCCTCCTTCTCCCACCTGCTCCATGATGGCAAATCGTATAGACATTCTACTTACCCTTCTTGAGAACCAGTTTTCCTCCTTATTCCTATAAACGCAGAAATAACTTTCACCTTATACGGTGGTTCTAAGAAGTCAGTAAAATAATCCTTACAGTGCACTTACAGAACATTGTATGTATTAAATACATGTTAAACTTACTTGATTCTATTCAGCATCCAAGGGAACAAGTATAGAAAAGCAATCTCAAAAAAAATGCTGATACAAGTCAGCAGAACAGGAAACGACTCAGAGAAGCTGTAGACCTTGGATTACTTAGATGCTGACGAATCTCACTGATAACCTGGTGCTCCAGAAAACTGACAATTAGTACCCATGTTATCTCTCTTTACATATAACGGTTTGGAGGTAGAAGTTAGGGCAGAGACCTGTTGAGGGAAAGAGGAAATTTACCAGGGATCACTGGTCTGAAAAGAAGAGGAATATAGAGGTATTTTTGAGAGGGAATCCTTTTCTTCAAGAAATAAATGGAGATGAAACAGCTAACAGCAGCTCTAACCTAGGTCTAATTATTTTCCAGTTAATACCATAAGTATTCATGATGATGAGGATTTTTTTACAGTGTCAATGGCATGGAAAAGCAACATGTAAAAATATAAGATTACATATAAGCACATATTTATATTTATATATGTAAATATATGTAAATTTAATTATAGTTATAATTGTGTATAATGGAATCATATCTTACAGTCAGAGAATAGCTCTAGAAGAATTTTCACCAGAATGAGAGCAGTAATTGCTGCACACTGTATCAGAACTTCAGGTGTTTTTCATTTGCTTCTGTATTCTTTTCTGTAATTGTTGAAATATTCTACATGACTATGTGCTATCTTACAAACAGAAACAAAATAATAAAGCTGTATCCACTTAATAACAGTCACATTACAACCTTATTTTGTTTTGATATTTTTACCCAATTTGTCTTGATAGTTGCTGGGAGAACAAACCCTTAAAAAAAAAGTTACCAAAATATTTAAGAACCTGAAGCAGGTTGGCTTGCCTTCAGGACCCTACAGAAGAAAGAATGAAAGAACTTGTGGAATCTTCCTTTTTCCCCATGGGTACAAGTTACCTGTCGACCCTGACAACATACAGCAAACTGAAGCTGTCCATTATTTCTTCCCCTTTTCTGGTCAGTCTCCCCAAGATTTCCCCCAAAACAGGATTTTACCATTAATTTCTAATTTGTTTGCGAATTCTACAAAAGATAACATACTTGGTGATTTTTAAAGGGGAAAGCGTTTATCACTTTTTGCTACACAGGAAAGTTTAGCCTTCCTGCTCCTGACCTTCTGCAATCTGTACTTTCTTCATTTGCCTCCTGGACCAGAGTATAAGCTCTTGTAGTGGTTCTCAAACCTGTGTATCATCATGGAAGTCATCTGGGGACTTTGTTTAACATCCAGATTCTTTGATTCCACCCCAAACTTTGTTATTCTTTACATATAGAATGAGCTTTGGCATTTCCAGACTATCCTAAGGCATATGATTCATGGATTACACTTTGAGAAACACTGGAAAGTTTATCACCCTCAATGTTTAATCTGTTTGCAAATCTGTGATTTAAAAAACAAGACAAAAATTTCATAGAATCATTTTACTCACGAAAGTATCTGTCATTCTATGTAGCCCCTCTCCTTGAAAATGCGTTTGGTGCTTCCGGTAGAACATGACAATTTCATGTATCATCATCATCACACAGACCATCCCTACATGCAGAAACAATTGAACAATCTACTTGACATTCCACTTCTTTATAAAATGGATGCAGTCCAACTGCTCATGACCTGTGGAAGAATAAAAATGTCTAGTTATGTTTTGTGATTAGGCTAATGTGATTTCACCAGATAGTCTTATTTGCAATAAATTGGTATTTAGTACATAGCATGCAATAGCAATGTAACAATATTTAATTTATATAATATATATAGTTGAGACTTTTTCTTTAAACTATCTCAGATGTACTAACATAGTTTCCCCCAAACATCCCAGAGAAGGAGACAAGAACTGCTATTTATCACCATTTGCAGATAGATTGAATCACTGAGCTATTAAGTAGCTTGAAGAGGGTCACAGAGTCAGTGACTAAGTCAGAACAAACACTTCATCTCCTAGCTCCTTGTTCAGTAATTTTCTGAACAAATCCTATTGCATATATTTCTTCATATACAAATTTATAAATAATTCAGTTTTATGGAAGATTCTTTACTATGGGGAGTGTGAGGATTTCTACCCTTTGGAAAATCAAAAACTGGAAGTGGGAAATCATATTAAAGACTGTTCTTACTTTTCAAAAATGACTTTATCCTTCGATTTTTCTTTTCATTATTCCTATTTCATAGAAAACTTACTCCATTCATTCAGTAATGTAACCAATATTTACTCAGCATATTTAATATGTCTAGTGCTCTGCAAATAAATAGGACATAATCCATATCAGTTTGTGCAGTTGATAAGGAAACAGATATGCAGAAATGGTATCATGTGATAATAGCTATATTAGAGCTAGATGTTATGTGCAAAGTGGGTTATAGGAAGAATCCCTGAGTCTGTTTGAGGGAGTTGGGAAAGTCTTCTCAGAAATTAGAAAACTTGAGCTGAGTTTTGAAGGAAGGGTAAGAATTTACAAGGATTCAAGGTAAGGATAGGAGCATGGAAAGGGGAGGATAGAGGAAAAATCTAAACATAATGTAGTCCTATCCCATCCAAGATATAAACAGAGATGCCCGGATTTAAAATTTAGAGGCCTAGTGAATACACTTGTCATTTGTGGAGGACATTTTCACCACATTGGAATCCTCAGTTTTGGAGCCTTGGCATCCTCCACAGAGAACAATGTGGATCATACCCAGAAATGAGAACTTCAGTGAGCTCACCACATTAAAACCATCATCGTTCTGGCAGCCGTGTTGATTTAGAAAATCAAACCTCTCCTCATTATAAGATGTACGCAAGCAAACACAAAAGAGAGCTAGTGTTTTTAAATGGTAAAGCTAAACAAAGGGAGGGCTCACGTCCAAGGCTAGCTTTGTATGCTTCAGCCTGAAGGTCATTTTTGCAGCCAAGTAAGAAGCCCACGAAACATAATGGAAACACTGACAGATACTTAACTATACCAGCTCTGGGGGGTACAGCCATAATTCACTTCATAATACAAATTGATATGTTGTCCAGAGGGGTCCCTGCATTGGTGTTATTGAGTGTCTTTTGAAAAGTTCTGGTTCTGGGCTATCAAGCTACAAAATAAAACTGGATGATTCTCTCTGGAATAGATTCTGAACTGAGCCCCTCAATTACAGTACTGATATCCTTGGGGCAGGCAAAATGGAAATGTCCTATAAAGACTGGAAATATAAAATAATAAACCAAAGAGAAAAAAGCAAACAATGAAACAAAGTTTATCATTAAAAGTCTGATATTTCTTCAGACAAGGTCCGCTTAAAAGCTGAGTACACGGGAGGTGAAAGAGGGCAGCTTGCTATAATTTAAGTGGGGTTAGCTGTTAAGCAGGTTATAAATACACTCTGTATTTGCAAAATCATGTGGCAGGGCAAAGTTCAGCCATCCCAGTGATCTTGATGACCAAAGTGTCCTATGTGTTTTCTAATCTAATGCAAATGACTTCAATTTTAGGTATCCACGTTTCCAAAAACCATTTAGAGCTTTAATGACTTGTCCTAGAAAGGTCCTGTCAAGCCATTTTTAATGGGTCTTCTAAACAACGTAAAATTTTTTTCTCTAAATATGTTATACAGCTTATAATTTTAGCATAAAAAATCATTGTCCTCTGTCCCCACTACTGCTCCCTTCACCTAATGCAATTTTTGAGGCTTCTTTACTGAAAACATTACAATGTCACTTTCTTCTTTCTGGATCTGAATGCTCTCAATCATGGTCTTAAGATTCCATGTGCAGTGCTGGGGTTCTGAGAATTAGAAAAGCTTGGTAGAATTTGGAAAATAATACTCAGAGAATCCTGAAAGGCATAATTTTCAAGAGAAAATTAAGAAACAAAGATTGTCGTGTCAGCTCTTCCAATGTAAACTATGTAACCTTGAGTTCATTATAACCTCTATGAGGCCTGATTTGCTCGTCTGTAAAATGAAGGTCACAGACTGCCTCTTATGTCCTTTAATGTTGTTCCATGGCACCATTTAAGCCCGCTAATGAATTACTTAAATATTGAAGTCCACATTAAGCCTTATGGAAAAGCATAACTGGCAAGATTTTCCTCTCAATTACTTGTGCTAATAGGGGCCAAAATGGCATGGATACTTTAAATTCACAGATAATCCCCAAACTTCAATTTAGCTAAGTGTTCCAACCTCCTCTCCTGCCAAACCATTTACAGGGGATTCAGACAATTAGCACACACTGGCATGAGATTTATCTCCTTTGTAATTCCTGCCTTTCTTACTGCCTTCCTACCAGAATATTTTAATATCTAAATTTCTAAAAATAGAAATGAAGAGTAAATCAAGAATAGCTGTTGCATAGTCTTGCAATGGTTATGTTGCAAAAATATTCAACAGTGTTATTATTCATAATAATTTATTAAGGGCTTATCTTATGTCAGGTGCTTTACAAGTCATTTAAGTCTCATAATCACTTTGTTAGGTAGTGTATTGGTTTTCTAGGCCTGCCATAACCAAGTACTATAAACTGAGTGGCTTAAATAACAGAAATTTATTGTCTCACAGTTCTGGAGGCTAGAAGTCTGAAATCAAGGTGTCAGCAGGGCTGGTTCCTTCTGAGTGCTATGGTGGAGAATTTCATGCCTTTTTCTTAGCTTTGGTTTTTTGGGAGGGTGTGTGTGTTTTGCTGGTTTGTTTGTCTTGGCAATTTTGGCACTCCTTGACTTGTAGATGTGTTATTTCAATCTCTGCCTTCATCCTCATGTGGTGTTCTTTGTGGGTGTCTGTCTTTTTACATGGTGTTCTTTTCATAAGGACATGAGTCATGTTGGATTAGGGGCCCATCCTAATTCAATATGATTTAATTTTGGCTTATTTCTATAAAAGACCCTATTTCTAAATATAGTTACATTCTAAGGAACTGGGGGTTAATACTTCAATTTAATTCAATTCATTAGAGGTAGGTGGTATTCCCATTTTATAGATGGGTTAACTAAGGTTACAAGGTCGGATTAATTTTCCTAAGGTCATAAAGCCAGTCAGTGGCAGACCTGGGATTCACATCCACATTTCATGGCTTCATTCATTATTTAGCTAATAATCTTGATACTCAAAAAGAAAACAGGCTATATCAGTGTCCCAGGACTAAGAACACTGAACATAAACTTTCTGATAACTTTAGTGATGTAGAGGATTCAGCAACACTGACCAACATCGAGGTTTCATTAATGGCACCAGGGCTAAATCTGCATTTGTCAAAACTGATCCTTCAGTTCTCCAAGCTTGGGCAGGGATTAAAAAAAAATCCTAAGGAAAGCAGAAAGAGGGGTAGGATGAACTGGGAGATTGGGATTGACATATATACAGTAATATGTATAAAATAGATAACTATTAAGAACCTGCTGTATAGCACAGGGAACTCCACAGTACAGTAGGAACTAACACAACACTGTAAAACAACTATATCCCAATAAAAAATATTTTTAAAAAAAGCCTGAACCGCAAGTCGTCCTGAAGGAGCTCTATATACATCATAACCCTGAGAAGTTTTATATTCCAGTATGGCTGCAGGAGAGTGACAATGAACATTCCACAGTTATATGAGGAGTGTTGCATTAGAAGATCAAAATTAACCAGCATCGTATTTCCAGTTCTTTCCCCCAGTTCTCTTTTAATGTTATTAAACAATTGGTGTTTGTGAAACTGACTGGCTGCCCATTAATCCGGCTCTGCCCTGAGCACCTCTATTTAGTATCCCATATAGAAATGAATAAGGTGGAACCTTGGGCCTTTGGAGGAAGCAGATGGGCTTCAGGATGAGAGGGAAGACCTAAATTTAGAAATTGGGGTAAATAGGAAAGTTTCCATTAGGCCCTTGAGTCCCTGGAATACATGGGTTCCTCCAATGAATAACCTTTATTATCCTAATAGTTTCATAAAATGATACTTCCTCACAAGATATCCTGACAGTGGTTGGAGATGTCACTTTTTCAAGATGCCTGATATTATGGTAAATGGGGAATTACTTACGTTAATAAACATAGATTTTTAAAAAATACAAATCTCTGTGGGAAGTTAAGGGACGTTAGCCATTTACAATTTAATGGAATCTACAATGTTCACGCTGCTTTAAAGAACACTCCAGTTGGTTACAGTGAAACAAGTGAAAATCTTGATGTAGTTCTGGGTCAAGAAGAGGAATAAGTAGCTCTCAGCAAAGAAAATTTGCAGCAGAGGCATCTTGGTTTGTGGATATGTTAGCTAGCAAGTCTATTTTCCTTTGTATTGATTGGTACTCTAGACTAGAAATTTGATCTTTTCATTTTCAGCCATATTTTGGTTTGCTTTAAAATTGAAGAAAAGCAAAAAGTTTTTTTTTATGAGTGCCATTAACATTATTTTGTTCATGAGTATTTCAATAATAGATACTTGGGATATACAATTATTAGGATAAATTTCCACTTGTAAATAATTATCACCTTTGATCACACTTAGGATACACATTGGGGACCTGAATAAAGGAGTTGCTATAATGGCAAAACCTTTGCAATTTGTGTTAGTAATGGCTGGTAAACTGGGGGTAATGTTAAGTGAAGCAGATTTACATTAATCACACAAAAGTTAACGTTTTCAGTTGTTATCAGTTGAAATACTCATTTCCAAAATCACATAGCTATTTCTTAGGAAGTGCTGTATAAGTAGTTTCACAAACATCAATCAACATGCAAGCATCCTTTATTTTATTTAGGTACTAAGAAAAGATTGCTAGTTATTTGAAGTCAGTTTGGCTGAATCCAACTTTAACTGAATCCAACTTCTTTTTCTTTTCTTTTTTTCCCCTTTGTTTTTCTTTCTTCTTTTTTTTTTTTTTTTTTCCTTCTTTTTTAATGGATGAAGGGGAATAGAGGCAGGAAGTATTCCTGAGTGAGAGCTGTCCTAATAAGTATACTTCTCCCTTCTGTGTATGAGGTTTCCAAATGATCTGCCAGACTTTTAATATAAATCCCTTCCTGAGGCCTTCCTTCCTCAAAAAAAAAAAAAAAAATTAGAACACACAAAAATGATTTATTATTAAAAAGGCATACTTCCTCCACTGACCCTGGGGTTTGTACACTCTGTGGAGTCTACATAGAATATTGTCTTGTTATGGAGTTTTGAATTAAGACTGTTAAACAATGATTGATCTGATAATAATAAATAGCTGATGATACCATCCAGTTTTTTATTATATTCACTGCTGTTAGGGTTTAGGCGATCAATAAATAATACCCTGTTCTTCCCCTCCTGAGCTTAGAATCAATTCAGAATTAAGACCCAGGAGACAGAGAAATAGAGGTAAAATAGACAATTTTATTATAAAGATGATGGGAAAATATATTTTTAAAAGTTTAGGCAAGTAACTTTATACCCCATCACTGATTTAAGCAGACTTTCCAACTTAGGCATTGGTGCAGCTGAAGTGAGGCCTTCCTGGTAGGACACAGTTTTCCCCTCTAAGCTTATCATATGAAATCAAATAAATTGACTGAGATGAGAGGACCAACAGGCATTGAGAGAAGCTATAGCCCACAGGGGGCTGAGCAAGATGTGCTTCGTACTTTCTGACAACCTTTAGGATCAGAGGAGTTGGGAGAAGGCCAGGTGGGTTCCTCTAATGGATACCCTCACAAAAACAAGAAGTGAGGGGAAGAAGGAAGATTTTTACCCAACATCCTCCATCTAGGGTTCTCTCAACTTGGGCTTTCTCACACTACTAATTTCCCCCATCTCAAATTATTGCCAGCAATGTTTTAAATTAAACATTAAAATATTACATGATAAATATACATCAGTGTGCAGTCATATAATGTCTCTGATATAGAAAGCCTCAAGTGTATTAGACAATATAGTTTGTCCATTATCAAATTCCCAGAGATTGACTAAAGTTCCCTAATTGCATCATCTTGCAATGTACACCTCCAAGCAAATCAAAAGCTAAAATTGCTAATCTAAACACCACAATGAAATGTTTTGCTCAGCCAGCTAGTCAGTGGTAACTGCTCTGATTCCTGCGTAGTGCGTGTGACCTCAGCAGCTGTCATTCAATAAAATTGCTCCTAGTTCCTTCAGCACTTCATAAATACTCCTCCACACTCAGGTAACCCCCATCCTGAATTTCTCTGTGGTTTTTATTATGTACATATCCCTCACAGTTAGTTTTACATGTTTTTGAACTTTAAATACATCAAATGATGCTGGACGTAATATTCTGTCTTTTTTCTTTTGGTACCATTGGTTCTGAATCATCTATATTAGTGCATGTAGCCAGAGTTCATTGATCGCCCATGCCACAGTTTATTACTTCCAATGGATCATTGTCTGTTTTTCTTGTTCCTGATATTAGGAGCAGTGCTGGTATGAACATCCATGGAGATATTCAAGGATTCCTTTAGTGCGGGGTCTCCGTTTTTAAAAACTACAGTGAGCGAATAGGTTATTACAGCACAAGCTTTATATTTACCACATTTAGAAAACATAAAACCCATATCTTACAGCAGTGAATCAGATATTTAGTGGTGCCTGGTGGAATGAAGGTATTACATGAAAATCTTACTTCGATCAGCCTTGCTAAGATGCCAGTCAGCTCTGTGGTTTCCAACTGTGGACTCCTACAAGATCTCTTCTGTCATTAACTTAGTCATGGCACTACATTGACCATGGAGGAAATCTACCTGCACATGCAGTCCTTTCCCAGAGAGTGTGATTTGAAACTTTCTGGCCATCTTCCTAAGTTTAGAATCTTGTAAAGTTGGCAGATTCAGCCATTAGGTATAAACTGAGGTGACTTTCTTTCCCAGATGATATATTCAAAACCTTTTAATTTCCATTTCTTATTTGAGCCCTGGCTCTGTGGAGCCCCAATGCTGTGATAAGTTTGATTTCTGTCTTAAGACGTAGCTGACACACTTTCTTGTGAGCAGTAATACTATTTTGTGCTGTGCCAACTGCTGCCACTAACTCTATTTATGGAAATACTTACACCTGTGAAACATGCTTTCTTGAGAGGGTTCATTGTTTAACCTCGCATGTGTTTCATCTGGAAAATCGGCTTGATCTGAACTATTGTTAGTCCTGAAGCATGTGTTCCCAGGTTGGTCAAGTGAAGCCCAATACCTCTGCCAGGAACTGCTCCCCAGAATGGTCCCTCCCCAAAAAAAATCTACACCTTTAGATGTCAGAAACTTCTTTATTTCTGTAATACTTTTCTCTGTAACAATAGAGATGTCGCTAATGTTCAATTTCCTGCTGCTGTTCTTTTACAGGTTTCTAGGAGGCTCAGCTGAGTTTTTAACTGTTCAACTTGTTAAACACTTTCTAACTTATTTGGAACTGGTACTGTTTGCAGATTCAGAATATTCTGTGTCTTTTTTCTTCCATTTTGCTTTGTGGTCCAGGCATTTGTTTTGGCAATATACTTCTCTAGACTGTGTCTTATGACAGTTAAAAAAAAATGAGTACTGCGTCTGTCAAAAGGAAGTACTTTTCAAACACATCTTGTATAACTTCACCTCCTAACATGGAATTGTCTTGCCCAGGATATAAACTCCTGCAAAGTATGTAACTCAGACCTGAGTCATTATGTTACTGCTACCTCACGACACCATATGCAAAGACATTATGGAGGTGATGAAACACAGTGAATTTTAGAAATGGAAAAAAAAAGCCCATATGGCTAGAGTACAAAGATGGAAAAGAAACTGAGGTTATAAAGGTAGGCAAAGGGCCAGACCACGCAAGGTCATATAGACTGTGGTAAGGATTATGAACAATAAGGGATACTCTGCTCTTGAGTTTAGAATCATCAGAAAGTTTGTGCAGGAGAATAAAACAGCTAAAATCTTCTGAGAAGTGTTGTGATATGTAAATGAGTAAACATCATGGTAGTACTGCTGAAGGAAATAGTAATTTGTCCTGGTGTGTTGGGGAAATTAAAAGAATGACCTCTAGCTAAAGGATATCCATTTTCACTGGAATGAGTTACATCATCTTGCTGTCTGTGTGCAAATCCATGACCATGTAGCTTTTTATCCAGAGATTGTCCAGGAAGCTAGATTCAGCCAAAATTATTTGGGTAGTGATGGTGATTGAAGAAGGGGAAATGGAATGGAGTGATGTTTTCCAAATTCTGATCTCATTTTGTGAGTCATTTCGTGGAAGAAAGAGAAAGGAAATTTTTTTTCTCTACTTATCTCTCCAGGTGGGATTGATTTTAGTTCCAGGAAACAGATTATCAACAAAAGTAATAGAGTTACTGAATTCAACCTCAAAAAAAGTTTGTATTTCGCATAGCACAAGACATAAAGCCATTTTATTCCCATGTTGCATGTAAGACATAGCCACTCAATCTATATCTAGTTAAAATAATTATTCAAGGAAAAGTACAGACATGATGAACTTTGGTTTCTTCCCAGTGTCTGAATTTTAGTCTGAGTCTGCAGTTGGCCCTTGAACAATGTGGGGCTTAGGGACACCAAACCCCAGTCCAAAAGCTTCCTATAACTTTGCAGTGGGTCCTTCCTATACATGGTTCTGCATCCCTGGATTCAGTCAACCACATGGAATCATGTAGTAAGTAGTTAGTGAAAAAGATGCATATAAGTAGACTCCTACAGTTAAAACCCATGCTGTTCCAGAATGAACTGTACTTTATTTTAGTTAACTATTCCCATATTTTAATTTATAAGAATTAAGTATTTTTCATATTAACCATGTTTTACCAATCCATTTGTCTTTGGACATTAAAAAATGTTTTAATCAAAATCATTTCTTTCCTTTACATAGCTTTCAGTTAGCTGGTTATCATGGGAATCAGCTTCAAAGGAATGTTTTTTTAAATAAATTTCTGATATATTGATAGTGTTCAAGTGCTGCATTGGAACTGCACGCAAATGATATTTTCAAGCATATATTTATAATTTCCAAATTTTTTATCATTAAAGTTGCTGGATATCTCACATAAAAGCTATATGATGAATTAGATTATGTTCCAGTTTATAATCTTAATAATAGCAATTTATTGAGCACTTACTAATTGCCAAGCATTTCAGGCTATCATTTATTGATTAATTTACCCTTTAATCCTTTCATTCAACGTGCTGAATGACCTACTGTGTGTCAGACATTATCCTTAGTTACTCAGTGAGTCAAATCAACAATGTCTCTGTTTTCAACATGTTAGATCACAATGGAAGGACAGATTTTTATAAAATCTCTTTGCAACAAAATAAAGCATTACATAAGTATTGCAAGTGCTCAGAAGAACAGGCACAGATGCTTCAAAAACAAGATAAAGAATTGACTGACGCATGTCAGAGAAGGTGTCTCTCATTTAATTCTCAACGTGATTCAATGAGCTTGCACTCTGGCACCAGACTGCCTGGATCGGAAACGTGACTCTGCCACCATTGCTGTGTGACCTTGAGCAAATTACTAAAACTTTCTGTGACTCAGTTTTGTCATGTATAAATGGATATAAGGATAGTAGCTTCTTAATTAGGTAGTAGTGAGCATTAAATGTTTAAAGGAATAAATAACTTGCTCAGTGATAGTAAGATTAAGAATTAAGATCCAAACCCAGTCTGACTGACATCAGAATGCAAGTTTTAATCACTGTGTGATTTTTGCCAAGTGGCCAATAATGCTATTCAACATATTAATCTTTGGTAAGAGGGAGGGGCACTGGTCATCTCACGAGGAGATGCCTGTGCAGGCTTCATTGTGGTGATGTTTCTGAAGCATGTGTTCTTTGTGACGTATTCCCATATTTGGTGTATGGTACAGTATTTCATTTGTTACTTCTTGTTAGGCCACTTGAGGAACAGCATAATAAAATGGTTAAGGGCACAGACTATGGAGCTAAACTGCTGGGGTTCCAATCCAGGCTTTGTTACTTACTAGCTGTGTGACCAGGAGTAGGTTGTTCATCTCTGCGCTTTTGTGTCCTTTCTATGAAATGGAGATGGCGATGGTAATATGTACCTGCTAAGGGTGTTTTAAATACTAAGTGAATTAATATGTATAATAGAGCAGGGCCTGGTCTGTAGTGAGTCCTACATATGTGTCAAATGACAAATAAAAATGTATCCCATTCTTTGATGAAAGTTCCATTGTTTGGATGCAATTATCATAAAATCTAGTTCCTGAAGTCACTCTTCAAAATACTGATAGCAATTTGAAACCTGTGAAACAGGATCATATTTCCTTTTTTCAAAACGCTTCTTACAATCCGAAACAACCTAATTCCCAGACTTAGGCATGGCAAAATAAAGGAACATTAAGAAGGCAAAATGTTGTTGTTGTTTTTTTCCTGTCTCAAGACTGGTGTGATGATGCCACTCACACGTGGAATCTATAAAAAACAAACAAACAAAACAAAAGCAAATGCATAGATACAGAGAACAGACTGATGTTTACCAGAGGGGAAGGGATTTGGGGGTGAGGGGTGAAATGGTGAAGGGCATGAACTGTGTGGTGATGGATGGTAACTAGATTTGTAGGGGTGAGCACTCCGTAGTGTATACAGAGCTTGAACTATAATGCTGTGCACCTTAAACATATATAATAATAAAATGATTGGTCTGATATCTTTCTACATTATTTTTTTATCTACCACAAACCAGAAAAAAATCACAGCAAATAGAACTGGTTCTGTTTACCATCCTATCCCCTTGTTGAAAACAGGAACTAAAAAATTATCTCCTTGGGAATCACTCAAGAAAACAGTAGGTTAATGTTGGAAATGTATTCTTTGAAACAATCTCCATGCTTCATCACCTGCTATCTGAGTCACCATGAACACCAACTAACTGGAAATTGTTTGTAGCTCATTTAGGTATTTATGAATCACTTTGTATAACACTGTCTACAGGACTAGCTGTGAACACCAAGAACTTCAGTGATTTTTCTCCTTGTATCTAGTTTCCCCAAACACCTGCCTTTATACTTTATTCTATAGAAATAAAAAGCATTCCATTTTCAAGGAACTACTCCACAGAGGGGTAGAAAAGGGATATTTGTCTTCAAAATGCATTCTCAATTAAACATGTAAAACAAATAAACAGACAAATAGGGTTTTCCATATTATTCTTTTATAAAGCATTTATTTCAAGCAGGTGGAATCCACTCTGAATATCCAAATATGAGGCTTTAACAGGTCTCTAGGTGTTATAGTGACATGCAGGAACAGATCAACTAACTGGCAGAAAGATGAGAAATTAGCGGAAGATGGAGTCTCCTAGTGAAACTTGCCATATAAATGAAAGTTTAAGGGATTTATTATGGCATCCTCACCAATTGGAACTAAACACAGGGTAGGGGCTGGCAAGTAGAGTAGATCACTAGAGTATTTGATAATGAAGAAACAGACTGAGAACAACGGGATACTAAAGGTGTCAAAATCAGAGATTTAGGTCCTAGAAAATGGTATTTCTGGCTTAGTGCTTCAGCAAAGCTTAAATAACCAAATAATCAGTTTATTTGCAAAATTATTAAACTTAGGAACTTTTCTGAGTATGATGGGGAGGAAGGATCTTGTTATGAGACATTTCTAACTGATTCTACTCCTCCTTCTAGGTTAGAAAGTATGATGAAGTTTCCATAGTTGTTGCTGTAAAGGGACTTGTTTGGAGAGGTTACTTCTCTTCCACGGAGCTGTGGTTAAAATTGGAATTTTGAGAATTGAAGTGCCTGAAGTATAAAGATGACAGGTTCATGAGTAGACATCACTGGTACCGTCAGTACCAAAAACTCAGCATGAAGAGAGCGGTTGATTCAACAAATATTTATGTAGTACTTCCCAAGTTTTAAATTCTAGAATCTAGGAACTGGTATATAGTAGTGAATAGAACAGACAAAATGAGTGCAATTGGCCGTCTAGTGAGAAACGGAAACTGATTTTTACAAAAAGTACACAGGATGCAAGTGAAATCCACCCATCATAAAACTCCTCTACATCTTCCTCTCAGTTGCTGAGTCTTTAGGATTGTCAAGGTCGGGGGAGAAATTAAGGTATTGCTATCATTGATCCCTCTGAGTAAAAGAAGTCGGCAAACAGGAGCCATGTGATCCCTGAAAAAGGTATTGATTTGGACAATTTGGAGAATTGCTATCTATAGCACTAGAATCTCAAAGCAGTTTTGTGTAATTAGTTTGTGGTTCTATGTACAAACACTTAAAACATTTACCATTCCTGGCAATTATTTGTTTACTACAATTTTCACTAACTAGCATAAACCTTTTAAAAGCAGAAATTGTATCTTAGTCATAATTATTTCTGATTCATAACTTTTTTTCCTGAATGGATGAATTAACATATAGGTATTATTGTTAACATACGATAAAAGGAAAAAATGTAGAGTTTTTGAAATATAGTGGAATCAATTATTCCCACATCAAACTACCTTTAATATTACAACTAATTTAATATTCACATTCAGTGTAAACAACTGATTTATATGGAAAAAAAACTTTCCATGGTTTAAATGAGTTTAATGAAATTTGGTTTAAGGCAACTTAAGCCAAATTAAATCTCTCCCTCTTAAGGGCCATCTGTAGTTCTTCATTTGCTAATGTGCATTGTAGATAGGAAGAGGACTGATACAGTAATAAATATATTTTTTCATAAAGTAATATTGAAAGAAACACCTTTCTTCAAAGCAAAATGAAGAAAGTATCAATTTATATAACTAGTGAAACCATTGCTATAACAGAAAATGTTTTGTGTATTGAAATAGATAACCTATATTTAATCAATTAGAGCCATTTGAACTAAACCAAGATAATGCTATGCTATGGCAAATATGTCAACTCATCATTAATTCTTTGAACTCAGTCTTGTAGAGTTCTAAATAATTAATAAAGTTGTTAAAAATAGAGTATCTAGCCTTTAATATCTACATTCAAGATCTATAGAACATACTTGTGCTTAGTAGCATCTTCTGCCTCCAATCTATCTGTTCTGCTTTCCACTTCTAAAAACAACTATAGATTCCCTTTAAAAAAAAAAAAAGGTAAAATAAAAAAAGCTTTCTTCCATCAGGTGATGTAGATAATTGCATGAACCTCCTTTATAATTCATCATACTTATTTGAGGAGTGCAATAACTTGGAAGGTTGAATTAAGTTACCCAACTGAGTGAAAATTCAATTTGAGAATGGTAGAAATCAGTACTACATGTGCAGGAGAATTCATAAAGCTTTGATTTTTTTCTATCTATTTAGTCAAAGAAATGTATATGGAAGTTTAACTAGTATGACCTCATCAAGTTACTTCCCAATCAGATAAGTTATGCAGGACATATAAACATTAAAAATAGTAGGACATTGATTATTAATCTGATTATTCACGTATTAGCCTGTTTCTTTTTCTTCTTGGATAAAAATTCAAGACGAAACTGAGACCTAAAGAGAACTCATCAAACCCACTCTTAATTGTTGCCAGGGCAATTTAGTCAGAAGAATTCTAAAATATACATTTATTTTATATAAATGAAGTTTTGAGTAAAAAGCACTAAGAGTTGAGGTTTGAGATCACATATGTGTTGTTTTAATCACTTCTTCCAGTTAAAGGTCATGACTTTGGTTAGGGAAGGTGATATGGACTGTGAGCAGCTGACTACACAGATGGTATTGAAGAATAGATCATTGTTTATGGTACCTAAAAAATGGGCTCTTAATAAGGTCAGATTGCATCTCAGATCCAGGTTTATCAACACTTATGAACTCTTACTCAGGCACAGGAACTATCTTAGGCATCTTCATAGAAATAACTATTGTAACAATCCTGTAACAATTGCACATGAAGATCTCTGTTTATAGGTAAGTAAGTGGAAGGTTAGATAAATGATCTAAATTAATAAAACTCAAAAACAGTTGAGTCAAAACACAAACTCTGGTGTCAGTGCCCCTCGCCTTATAACATGGCTTCTTCCCTCTGAAGGAGCTGAAGTATGCATTTGACAGATGACTTTCCATTTACATAAAACTATTTTATTCATTTGTGACTTTACTTTTTTTCCATTTATACTTACTTACTCACTTAACAAACACCCTCTGAGGATCTATGATTCCGAGACTGTGTAGAGAGGATAGAAAGTTAAACAAACATGGGAACAGAGTATTCTAAAGGACTTAACTGAAAGAAAAAGATAAATTTTTACAGTAAGAGTATACGAAATGGTCACCATTTGGAATAACTGGAATGACATAGGCAATTATGCTCAGTAATTATCAGAAAGAAACTAAAGAAAGTAACAATTGAATTGATTTTGTGTCTCTGTGTAGCTGTATAATGAGTATGTACAACATAAAAAGGATACTTGAAATTTCAGCAAATGTAGTTGAATATAATCCCACAAGTACCAGTGAAAATTACTTGCCACATATACCTTGATCAAAAGAAGTTAATAAAAGGAATGAAAATAGTTGATGCTTTCAAGGGACACATCCAAATGATCTAAATATGAAAGCGCTGTGTCACAAGTTTACCTGACAAGAAAAGGAGAAACAAGTAAGGTGTCCTTAGACGTCTGCCAAATATTTAAGTGGACGAAGAACATAGGTGAGGCTCTCTGATGACCTAAAATTTTGAACGTAACTTGTGCATAAATGAGAGCTCCTTTTCCTTGAGTCCACCACCACACTCCAACTTCGATTCTGCCCTTTTCCTTCCTTTCTCATACAAATTCAAAAAAAATCATAATTTGATGAACTATATTTCTTTAAGTTACCATTTTTCACTCAAACTGTTAAACCTTAATCTCCACATTCTGCTTCAATGTCTCTTACTAAAGGCAACAGTGAAGGCCAGAATTTTGTTGTCATCATCTTGGAACACTCTGAAGAACATTTTGCATTGCTGACACCACTTGTTCTTGGCTCCTTGCTCCTTCTACGTCTATTAAGTTTCTCAACCAATTTTGCTTATTACATTTTTGCTGCCTGTTCCAGTAATGTTGATATTCCCCTAAGTATCCATTATTGATCATCCCTTTTGTGTCCTCCTTTTCTCCCATGCTTGGAGAGATATTTATCACTAAAACACTGATAAATCCCAAATCTATTTCTCCAGTTTATAACTTTCTCCTGAACTCCAGATCTACATGTCCAGTAGATTATTAGAGCTACTCGCAAAGAGATGCTACAGGCTTCTTAAACTCATTTGTAATTTTACTTTTCATATTTCTCTACTACCTACTCAGATTGCTCCATGTTAGTTAAGGTCATCAGAACCCTACTCCAAAATCTTCTCTGCCTTATCTTTAAATTGCTAACTATCTATAAAAGTCTTGCTGTTATCAAGACCTTCAAATCTGGTTTTAAACCATGTCTTCAAATATTGGTCATATCTCTTTCCATCACACGCTCAGACCCTAGCCACATAGAATGCATCGCTGTCCGTGTTACATAAGCCACTCTTCCTGATTGGAATATGTGTTCACCCCAGTTAAATCCTCCTTTGACTCTCCCTGGAAGTGCAGGCAATTCTGACTAGTGATTTGACAGCCTATATATTTACTTTAACGTGCATTTCTTTCTACTAAAATAATTTGTTGTTCTTTTGAGAAGTTAATATAAATGCTGGCACATTTCTATTGATTTCAAATGGAACTTAGAAACACATGTAGTATTAGAGTTAAAATGGAACTGCTACACAAGAACAGTTTCTATTGAACACAAGGGTATAAAAATTATAAATTTGTGTATATTTCTTAATGTATCCTAACATATAAAATATTTTTTAAAAGATGATACTAGAGTAGGGGAGAAAAGATGGCAGCGAAGTAGAGAGACGTGGAGTGCATCCCTCTCCACAGATGCATTGGGAATGCACGGAAGGATGCAGTCATTCCCACAGAGAACCAGCTGAACACCAGCAGACAGCCTCGGACACCAGAAAGGACTGTGGGGAGCCCGACATTGCCGGTAGGGAGGCATCTACGATGGCTCAAAGAGGGTGAAGCGGCGGAGCTGTGGCAGATGGGAGGGAGTGAGAAACATACGGAGGGTCTGCAGCGCAGCTCAGCGTTCCCGGACCGAGACATGGATCTGTGGCTGAACGGAGAGTCCAGGAGCGGGAGCGTGGGGACGGGAGAGCTGGTTCAGGGTGAGAAACATTGTTGCCGGTAGGGTGACCGACCGAGAGCACAGGAGGGAGGAGGTCCGCGGAGAGGAGTGCCCGTCCCTGAGAGCTGCCCGGCCATGATGGCGGCTGGAGGCTGCAGGCTCACGGGCGGGGGGGAGGAGCTGCGCGCATAGCATCTCCCTCTCTTTCGGCGCCTCTGCAACAGGCAGTGGAGAGACGCCCATGGGCCACCTAAGGCGATCAGGGATAACAAGCACCCTCAGGCGCTCAGGCAGGGCTAGATTAAAACCCCTTGCAACGCCAGCAGCAGGGAGGCTGCCGAGAGGAAAAAAAAAAAAACAACAACAACAGCAACAAAAAAAAAAAAACCCGAGAGAGGCCCAACTCTAAGACTTTCTGTTTACGACTGAGCCACCAGCGTCCCTCTGCAACAGGCACCTCCAAGCCCGACTGAAACAACAGTGCGCCACTGCTCACTCACTCCCAGGAGAAGGAGCTACTATTGCACCCTCTCCCTCCCCACACACCGACGCTTACAGACGAACAATAAAGGAACCTCTGCTGGTCACAGAATAATGCAAAAAAACCCAAGGCAAGGAGAAAGACACTTACAACTGAGACGCTAAGGAAACAGAAATAGTAGTATCAATACCTATTGAATTGCTCCATTCTGGGATCAGTTCTGGATTTTTTTTTTTTTCTTATTCTCTCTCTCTCTTTTTTTTTTTTTCTTTATTAAATACGATCTCAGCCCTAAGGGATCCACAAGTTTTATAACATTTTTTAATGATATTTTTTATTCTTTTTTTTTTTTGCCTTTTTATATACTTCTATATCTAGCTAAGTTTTTGGTAGTATGGACAATATATCTCTCATACTTTCCTTTCATCCCTATCTTTTATACATTTCTATTCCTTTCTTTTTATTTGCATATTTCCAACCACATTACGCTCTTCTGTTCCCCTTTCTTCCAGCCATTTTAAGTATATTTTATCTTAACATACTTACAAGCAACACTATCGGTCTGCTCAGACTCCTTGCTCTATTCTCCAGATGATGCACTGCCTTGGTATTTAATATTAGGCTTTTGTCTTTATCTTAGTTCTTAGTACAGTTGTCTAATTACATTCTGAGAATCCCCATTCTCTCTGGTGGTACTCTGGCTCTTTTCTATATTTGATCCTAGCTTAAAAAATCTCCCTGGATTAATGTTTGTATGTGTAAGGTGTTATTTGTTTGTTTGTTTGCTTTTGCTTTTGTCTCTGATTTGTTCTGTTACAGTTGTCAATTTCTGTTGGGTTTCTCTTTGAATATCTGATAGCACACTGGGGTTCTGTCAGGTCTTTCTAGAGCCTTATGTCCTAACGGATTCAGTAATTGTGTGTCTTATACATGTATGTGTTTCCTAGACTTAATATTCGTTTAATCCAATACTTGGACATTAGTCTGAGGCTTGGACAGTCTTCTATAAACACCTCTATCACCAGGACAAGCAACCCCAAAAGCTTGGACAACCATGAGGAAACAAAGAAACCCCATGCAGGCAAAGGAGCAGGAAAAAAACCCCACAAGACCAAATAAATGAGGAGGAAAAAGGAAAAATGCCTGAAAAAGAATTTAGAGTAATGATAGTAAAAATGATACAAAATCTCAATAACAAAATAGAGAAAGTACAAGAAACAGTTCCTAAGAACTCAGAAAAACAAACAGCAATGGATAACAAAATAACTGAAATTAAAAATACTCTAGATGCTATAACCAGCAGAATGACTGACGCAGAAGAACGAATAAGTGAGTTGGAAGATAGAATGGGGGAAATAACTGCCACAGAGCAGGAAAAAGAAAAAATAATAAAAAGATTAGAAGACAGTCTCAGAGACCTCAGTGATAACATTAAGTGTACCAACATTCGAATTATAGGCATCCCAGAAGAAGAAGAAAACAAGAAAGGGTCTGAGAAAATATTTGAAGAGGTTATAGTGGAAAACTTCCCCAACATGGGAAAGGAAATAATTCACCAAGTCCAAGAAGCACAGAGAGTCCCATACAGAATAAACCCAAGGAGAAATACACCAAGACACATATTAATCAAACTAACGACAATTAAACACAAAGAAAAAATATTAAAAGCAGCAAGAGAAAAGCAACAAACAACATATAAGGGAAAACCCATCAGGATAACAGCTGACCTTTCTACAGAAACTCTGCAGGCCAGAAGGGAATGGCAGGATATACTGAAAGTCCTGAAAGAGAGAAACCTACAGCCAAGAATACTCTACCCAGCAAGAAGCTCATTCAGATTTGAGGGAGAAATCAAAAGCTTTCCAAACAAGCAAAAGTTAAGAGAATTCAGCACCACCAAACCAGCCTTACAACAAGTGCTAAAGGAACTTCTCTAAGTAGGAAACACAAGCAAAGGAAAACACCTACAAATACAAACCCAAAACAATTAAGAAAATGGTAATTGGAACACACATGTCAATAATCACCTTAAATGTAAATGGATTAAATGCTCCAACCAAAAGACCCAGACTGGCTGAATGGATACAAAAACAAGACCCTTCTATATGCTGCCTACAAGAAACCCACTTCAGACCAAGGGATAAATATAGACTGAAAGGAAAGGGATGGAAAAAGATATTCCATGCAAATGGAAGTCAAAAGAAAGCTGGAGTAGCAATACTCATATCAGACAAATTAGACTTGAAAGTAAAGACTATTACAAGAGACAAGGAAGGACCCTACATAATGATCAAGGGATCCATTCAAGAAGAACATATCACAATGGTAAATATCTATGCCCCCAACATAGGAGCACCTCAATACATAAGGCAAATACTAACAGCTATAAAAGGGGACATCGACAGTAACACAATAATAGTGGGAGACTTGAACACCCCACTTACATCAATGGACAGATCATCCAAACAGAAAATAAACAAAGACACACAAGCTTTAAATGACACACTAGACCATCTCGACTTAATTGATATTTATAGGACATTGCATCCAAAAAATGCAGACTACACTTTCTTCTCAAGTGCACACGGAACATTTTCCAGGATAGATCACATCTTGGGTCACAAATCAAACCTCGGCAAATTCAAGAAAGTTGAAATCATATCAAGCATCTTCTTAGACCACAACGCCATGAGACTAGATATCAATTACAGGAAAAAAACTGCAAAAAATACAAACACATGGAGGCTAAACAATTCACTCTTAAACAACCAAGGAATCACTAAAGAAATCAAAGAGGAAATCAAAAAATATCTAGAAACAAATGACAATGAAAACATGACAACCCAAAACCTATGGGACGCAGCAAAAGCAGTTCTAAGAGGGAAGTTTATTGCAATACAGTCCTACCTTAACAAACAAGAAAATTATCGAATAAACAACCTAACCTTACACCTAAAACAGTTAGATAAAGAAGAACAAAGAAACCCCAAAGTGAGCAGAAGGAAAGAAATCATAAAGATCAGAGCAGAAATAAATGAAAAAGAAAGGAAAGAAACCATAAGAAAAATAAATAAAAGTAAAAGCTGGTTCTTTGAGATTAACAAAATTGATAAACCATTAGCCAGACTCATCAAGAAAAAAAGGGAGAAGATGCAAATCAACAGAATTAGAAATGAAAAAGGAGAAGTAACAACGGACACCTCAGAAATACAAAAGATCATGAGAGACGACTACAAGCAACTATATGCCAATCAATTGGATAATCTGGAAGAAATGGATACATTCTTAGAAAAATACAATCTTCCAAGACTCAACCAGGAAGAAATAGAAACCATGAACAGACCAATCACAAGTACGGAAATTGAGGCAGTGATTAAAAATCTCCCAACACACAAAAGCCCAGGACCAGATGGGTTCACAGGTGAATTCTATCAAACATTTCGAGAAGAGCTAACACCTATCCTTCTCAAACTCTTCCAAAATATTGCAGAAGGAGGAACACTCCCAAACTCATTCTACAAGGCCACCATCACCCTGATACCAAAACCAGGCAAAGATGTCACAAAAAAAGAAAATTACAGACCAATATCACTGATGAATATAGATGCAAAAATCCTCAACAAAATACTAGCTAACAGAATCCAACAGCACATTAAAAAAATCATACACCATGATCAAGTGGGGTTTATCCCTGGGATGCAAGGATTCTTCAATATATGCAAATCAATCAACGTGATACATCGTATCAACAAATTGAAGGATAAAAACCATATGATCATCTCAATAGATGCAGAAAAAGCTTTTGACAAAGTTCAAAATCCATTTATGATAAAAGCTCTCCAGAAAATGGGCATAGAAGGAAATTACCTCAACATAATAAAAGCCATATATGAAAAACCAAAAGCCAACATCGTTCTCAATGGGGAAAAACTGGAAGAATTCCCTCTAAGAACAGGAACAAGACAAGGGTGTCCACTCTCACCATTATTATTCAACATAGTTTTGGAAGTTTTAGTCACAGCAATCAGAGAAGAAAAAGAAATCAAAGGAGTACAAATTGGAAAAGAAGAGGTAAAATTGTCACTCTTTGCAGATGACATAATATTATATATAGAAAACCCTAAAGACTCTACCAGAAAACTGCTGGCACTAACTGATGAGTTTAGTAAAGTCGCAGGATACAAAATTAATGCACAGAAATCTCTTGCATTCCTATACACTAACAACGGAAGAGCAGAAAGAGAAATTAAGGAAACTCTCCCATTCACCATTGCAACAAAAAGAATCAAATACCTAGGAATAAACCTGCCTAAGGAGGCAAAAGATCTGTATGCAGAAAACTTTAAGACATTGCTGAAAGAAATCAAAGACGACACAAACAGATGGAGGGACATACCATGTTCCTGGATTGGAAGACTCAACATCATGAAAATGACTGTACTACCCAAAGCAATTTACAGATTCAATGCAATCCCGATCAAATTACCAATGGCATTTTTCACAGAACTAGAGCAAGAAATCTTACAATTTGTATGGAAACGCAAAAGACCCCAAATAGCCAAAGCAATCTTGAGAAGGAAAAATGGAGTTGGAGGAATCAGGCTTCCTGACTTCAAACTATACTACAAGGCCATAGTGATCAAGACAGTATGGGACTGGCACAAAAATAGAAAGGGAGACCAATGGAATAGAATAGAGAACTCAGAAGTAAGCCCAAACACATATGGGCACCTTCTCTTTGACAAAGGAGGCACGAGTATACAATGGAAAAAAGACAGCCTCTTCAAGAAGTGGTGCTGGGAAAATTGGACAGCAACATGTAAAAGAATGAAATTAGAACACTTCCTAACACCATACACAAAAATAAACTCCAAATGGATTCAAGACCTACATGTAAGGCCAGACACTATCAAACTCCTAGAGGAAAACATAGGCAGAACACTCTATGACATCCATCAAAGCAAGATCCTTTTGGACCCACCTCCTAGAATCATGGAAATAAAATCCAGAATAAACAAATGGGACCTCATGAAACTTAGAAGCTTTTGCACAGTGACAGAAACCATAAACAAGACTAGAAGGCAACCCTCAGAATGGGAAAAAATAGTTGCCTATGAAACAACGGACAAAGGATTAACCTCCAAAATATACAAGCAGCTCATGCAGCTTAATACCAAAAAAGCAAATAACCCAATCCACAAATGGGCAGAAGACCTAAATAGACATTTCTCCAAAGAAGACATACAGATGGCCAACACACACATGAAAAGATGCTCAATATCACTACTCATCAGAGAAATGCAGGTCAAAGCCACAATGAGGTATCACCTCACACTGGTCAGAATGGCCATCATCACAAAGTCTGGAAACCACAAATGTTGGAGAGGGTGTGGAGAAAAGGGACCTCTCCTGCACTGTTGGTGGGACTGTAAGTTGATACAGCCACTATGGAAAACAATTTGGAGGTTCCTTAAAAAACTACAAATAGAACTACCATATGATCCAGTAATCCTACTCCTGGGCATATACCCAAAGAAAACCATAATCCCAAAAGAAACTTGTACCATAATGTTTATTGCAGCACTCTTTACAATAGCCAGGACATGGGAGCAACCTAAATGCCCATCAACAAATGAATGGATACAGAAGATGTGGCATATATATACAATGGAATATTACTCAGCTATAAAAAGGGATGAGATGGAGCTATATGTCATGAGGTGGATAAAACTACAATCTGTCATACAGAGTGAAGTAAGTCAGAAAGAGAAGGACAAATATTGTATGCTAACTCACATATACGGAATCTAAGAATGGTACTGATGAACTCAGTGAGAAGAACAAGGATGCAGATACAGAGAATGGACTGGAGAACTCGAGGTATGGGAGGGGGCGGGGGGTGAAGGGGAAACTGAGATGAAGCGAGAGAGTAGCACAGACATATATATACTACCAACTGTAAAATAGTCAGTGGGAAGTTGTTGTATAACAAAGGGAGTCCAACTCGAGGATGGAAGATGCCTTAGAGGACTGGGGCAGGGAGGGTGGGGGGGACTAGAGGGGGAGGAATCAAGGAAGGGAGGGGATATGTGTATAAAAACAGATGATTGAACCTGGTGTACCCCCCAAAAAATAATAAAAAAAAAAATAAGAAGTAGGTTACAGGCCCTGGGCTCACAGAATTTAGCAAAGGAAAGAAATTTCTTCACCCTGGTCATTCATAGCAATAAACTTTAAAAATATGGTCAATTAAAAAAAAAAAAGATGATACTAAAAGGAAGAAAGGACAAACGCAAAATCATGGTGGGGGTGTGCAACATGCATCTTCTGGTGTTTGAATGAACAACATAATTAATGTTTAATATAATTTATGTGTATAGAACAATGCACATAATTGCAGAATTATATCATTTTCAAGGACACTGAACATTTATAAAAATTGATCAAACGCTGAATCATAAAGCAAGTTTCAATAAGGATTGACATCATGTTGAGTTAAGTGCTTTGTGCACAAGTTATTTGAATCAGAAAATCTCCAGATATTAGGAAAATTAAAATATACTTTTTTGGAATACTTCAGTAAACAATCAACTTTAAATTACTCAGAAATGAATAAAAATTAAACTGCTGTATTAAAAAAAAACCCTAAAACTAATCTTAGAGTGAAGTATACTTCAAATACATGTATAAGAAAAGAATAAGGCAGAAAATCAGTTATAAACATCCATCTCAAGAAGCTGAGGGAAAACAGCACATTTAACTCAAATACAGAAAGAGAGAAATAACAAAAATCAAGAGGTAATATAACAAAAAATATTGTACATTGTACCAAACATAGAATAGAGAGGATTTAACAAAACTAAAATTGGTTCTTTGCATAAACTGATAAAAGTGATAGATATTGGTGTTACTGACCACGTTAAAAAGAGGTGTCAAAAGTAATATCAGGAAGAGAAGTTAAATTTCTACAAATCCTGAAAAAGGATGTTGGAAATAACGTTTTTAAAAAATAAAATTTTGCTTAAATTTCTTGTTAAAATATAACAACAATACTGAGAAAAGAATAAGACAATCTAAATAATTACATACCTATTAATGCAATGAATAATAAAAATTTCTATATAACTAAAACTTGTAGTAAATTGAAATAGAGGTCATCTTTTTCATTATGATGAAGAATATCTACCAAATACCTGCAATAAACAGTGGGCTTAGTGGTAAACTTGCCTCTGAATTCAAGAGAAGAGTGCCCAGGAACACCACTTCTGTTCGTTGTTCTGGTAGTCCTAGTGAGTGCAGTGGTTTGAAATGCATATGTATGCACACATGTGTCCATGTGCATACATACATGATTGCATACACACAGGTATACAGGCACACTTCTTAAAGTTCAAAGATTTAAGTAGAATATATGAAATCGTTATTATTTGTGTATAATGTGAGAGTGCAGATAATAAATTGAAAAGAATACGCAGGTCAATTAAGATTGCTCAGTATAAGGTCAATAGAAAGTCAATTGCATTTCTACACACAAGTGATAAATAGGAAATAGAAATACCATGTTTAATGACATAAAATATCAAATAGAAATTAATTTATTGAAAGATGTGAAACCTCTATATAGAAAATTTAGCATTTTTGAAATAACACGACAAGATGAAGAGGCAATCCATGGAATGGGAGAAAATGTTTGCAAATCATATGTCTGATAAGGGTTTAATATACAGAATATAAAAAAAGCAGTGAGAACTCAACAGTAAACAGATAACCCAACTAAAAATGAATGAAGGATTAGAGTAGACATTTCTCTTAGAGTAGATATTTCTCCAAGGAAGATATACAAATGGCCAATAGCCACATGAAAAGTTGTTCAATGTCATTAGTCATTGGGGAAATGCAAATCAAAACCACAGTGAGATACTATCACTCACTGGCTATAATGGTCATATTTTTTAAAAGTAGAAAGTGACAAGTCTTGGCAAGTATGTGGAGAAATTATAACCCTTAGGCATTGCTGGTAGGAATGTAAAATGGTTTACCCACTCTGGAATAGAGTTTGACAGTTCCTCAAACAGTTACACATAGATTTAACATATGACTGAGAAATTCCCCTAAATATATCCCCAAGAGGACTAAAAACATATTTTCACACACAAAACCTGTCCATGGATGTTCATAGCAGCATTATTCATAATTGACAAAAAAGTGAAAACAATCAAAGTCCCTTTGCCCTTTGCTAATGAGTAGATAAACAAAATGTTCTATACCCATTCAGTGGAATATTATTCAGCCATAGAAAGGAAGGAAATACCACTGTGTGCTACAACATAGATGGACCTTGAAAACATTTTGCTAAGTGAAATAAGATAGACAAAAATGTCTACAAATTGTATGATTCATTTGTATGAAATGTCCAGAAGAGGCAAATCCAGAGAGGCAGATTAGAGGTTGCCAGGGGAAGTGGATAAGGGAGAAATGGGATTGACAGCTAATAGGTGTAGGGTTTCCTTTTCAGATTTTGGAAATGATCTGGAAATAGCGCTGATGTTTACCCAACATTGTAAAGATAATACAAACCATTAAATTGTCCAGTTTAAAACAGTGAATTTTATGTTATATGGATTATATTTTTTAAATAGTCAATAAACTCTTAAGGAAAAGGTAGAGGAGCCTACTCTTCTACCTACATCAAGTTGTGGTAAGATATGATATAGACACGTGTTATAGACAAAGAGTTAAATGAGATGCATTGACATCTAGAAACGCCCAAGTATCTATGGACACTTATATGACAAAAACTAGCATTGCACAGCAGTGACAAAAATGAGGTGTTTTCAATAAATTTTAATGGATCAATTTGGAAAATAACATTTTACCATAAAATCACACAAAGCAAAACATTAATGTCAGGCAGGTTTTGGGATTAGATGTGAGTGGCAGAAGAATCATACAACAGCAAACTTTCAGAAGAAGGTAGAGAAGAATATATATGATCATTTTATGTAATATATGGGCCACAAAAAGAAAGACAGAGATGGTTAAATTTCACTGCTGTAAAACTAAGAATTAATTTGCAACATGAGGCACAATAAGTGAGTAAAAGGGTGAGCTGTGGAATGGGAAACATATTTCACCGAATATAACCAACAAAGGGCTCACATCTAGAATACATAAAGCACTTCTACAAATTAATAAGGAGAAGACAACTCGCATTAAATGGACATGATAATTGAAAAGTATCTCCTTAAATGAAAAAATATATGTATGAATTATGTATATCAATGCACTAAAACACATTAATAAAGAAATGTAAATTAAAAGTATAATTATGCTACACAGTAAACTGATGACTAAAGTTAAGCAGAATAAAAATATATTCTGGTGAATTTGTGCAACAACGGCAACTTTGATACACTGTTCCGCAGTGTCTGCTAAAGTAGAACATATGTACTCTCGTAAATTACTTCTAGCAAATAGCCAAGACAAATATGTGCACATGTATAAAGGATGCTTATAACAGAATTATTCATGATAACTAGAAAGTAGAAACAATCCATATTTGTCAATAGAGGATTGAATGTATAAATCATGTAATATTTATCCAATGGAATTCTATAGAGTAAGGAAAACTAATTATAGTTACAAGCAACAAGATAAATGAATCACATGGACATGTTAAGGGAAAGAAACTAAATATAGATGAAAATACACTGCATGATTTCAATTATATAAAGTTCAAAACTAAGGCAAAACTATAGGATGAACAAAAAATCTGGAAACAGACAAATATATATAGTTTTTAGTTTATTGCAATTACAATACACAATATGTTCAATGACATTACATGATACATCCGAAGGATTGTCCCTCTCTGGCAACGCATAGTCAATCTGCCATGAGAAATCATGATAAACGTGTGACATTAGTGCTGCATTTCCACATGCACGGCATATGCATCTGTGTTGCCTCAGATGGTGTGCATTTTACTTGAACCTGTGCTTTAGCATAACCCACAAGAAGTAATCAAGTGAGTTTGAACTGTATGTATTTATGTATGTGTGCGTGTGTATACTGTGTGTGTATGCCGCTCATATATATAGTATGCATATGTATGCTGTGTATATAGGTGTGTGTACACACGTGCACACACACACACAGTGACAGAACAAGGTGTGGGCCTCTGTGTTTGTTGGGTTCTAGCTGTCCTCTGAGTGTTGATTACACGAGCATTCATTTTGTGATAATTTATTCAGCTATATACATTTGTAGTTCTGCAAGTTTGTTGTGTGATTTGTAACTCACAGTAAAGAAATAACGTAAAATGTGAAAATGAAAGAAAATATACCAAATATTTTCTGTGGCTTTCATGATAGGAACTAAAATCCGGGGACAGAGACTTTGTACCTTTGAAGCCAGGCTTGGGCCTCTCATAATCCAACAAAATCCACTGCTTGCTCCTCTCAAGTGAACCACTGGTCTTCTCAAATGATTCTAAGCCCTAGAGAAGGAATTTTAATTGATTCGTTCTGGCCAAATTGTTACGAATCAGTGGTCCAACATTATGTATGTAATTCCGGCCAGATAACCTAATTTAAATGTTGTGACAATAGGACGTAGATACATACTTATAGAAACAGAAAACTGTATACATAGTGTCAAATTTTCACATTTATTATCATTCTTCATTCTCTTTTACAGAAAGATAATTTTTTCAATACTTGTACAATATATAATTTCAAACAATTCCCAAGGTAAAAGGAAAAGATGATCATCATATGTTTTAAAACAATCTCCTTTATTTTATAGTAATAATGGTTAGAAGTTCAATATTTCTGCTCAAACACAGAGGCAGGCAGGCATATTTACAAAAGGCCTCACAGTGTTTGCCATTGCCTTTGTGCAAGACAACATTTATAAAACCTTTGCATCCCACAGTAGGTGCTGGGTCCTCTCTTGAGGATTTATGCTGTTCACATACTGCCTTTCATTTGAACTTCAAATACCTTAAAAACATAGAGGCTGCATTTTAATATAGTTTGGAAATTAAAACCCTTTCATTTTTGTCATTATAATATCTTCCATGGATTTACTTTTCAAAAATGAATCAAAGTCAAAACTAATGACTGTCTGATGCCAGCAAAGGCAGAAAAATGGGGAAATGTTTTTAAAAATGAGACTTTGGTCTGCCTTGCCCATAAGAAAAATAAATGCATGTAATAAATATTAGGCGATTTCAAGTATATTTAGTAATTATCTACCTTCTTTTGAGAATTGAAAGAACTAAACTGAATAATTATAATCATCTATATAGTTGAAAACATATTTTCAAGATCTAGACTGTATTTTCTTTGTCTTTATTTAATAGCATGATATGAGATTAAATACTTCAGTTTAAGTGAAAAACATATTTTCACCTAGAAAAATGGCTTCCTAAGGTATTTTCATCAGTCTACAGTATTTATAAATGTAAGAGTGTTATAGAATTATAAAAATTTTATTGTGTATCTATTTTTAAAGCAAAAAAACTAATCTGTTTTTCTCTCTCTTTTTTTTTCTAATTAGGCTTGGACTCCTAGATCATCTGGTGACTTCAAAATTCTGGTAAGACACTTTTTTTTTCTGTAGTACTGTGAAAATTTTCATTTATTTTGCCACAAATTTTTGGAGGTTCTCTTCTTTTTTTATCTCAAACTTAATCTTTTTTCTTAATTCCCCCTTCATTTCCATCCCTTGAGGTTGAATCTCCTAAGGCCAATAGAAGGTCAATTACATCTTAACCCATGTGAGATGATCTGTTAAGTCCACATATTTCTTGAAGATTCAGCTTCATGGGTCAGGAGAATATTGCAAGGAGGGGTAGCATTTGTTTCTTAAGGAAACAAAAATAACCACTGAAACAGTCTGAGATAGGAACAAGGATTATTCAGGTAAGATGCAGAAAATATCAATTTGAAAATATTTCTTCTAAAAGAGATCAAATATAACAGCAAACTAAAAATCACAGAGGAGCCGAGTATGATAGCTGAATTTTTAAAAAGGTTTTCATTGCTACAATGTTGATATTATAGTTTACATATTATAGAACTAGAAATACATTGAAGGCACTGCACTTTCAGCATAAAAACTTTTAAAATTCATGTGGTATTTGCCTGCTACATACATTATAGCCATGGGGAAGATAGATTGTTTAATTAAAAAGGTAACTGGTTGAGGTAGAAGTTTTTCTGTAAGTTGTATTTTCCCAAACATCAGCTTTTATATTCATCTTACCCTCCATTCAGTCTCTTTTTTTGCCCTCCAAACATTATAGAAATACTGCTCACAAATTCATGTATTAGTTTCCTACTATGTTCTGAATATATGCAAGATTATAAAACATAGTTTATCTTATTTAATTTTTCTCAGTAATACTCTGGTTTGGGCTCTTATTCTTGTGTAATATGGGAGTCTGCAACTTTCCTGATTCCTAGAGCCACCCTTTCTGTAATACACAGCCAGGAATACTATGAAATTTCAGCTAGATGCATGGTAGAAGTACAGTCTTATACATCATTTTTTTACTAAGAATTGGATATTGCTAGGTTAGAATGGGAGGGTGGTGAGAGTTCCACGTCTTTGTTATTGTGCATTACCTGTTGCTCCCAAATGCTTTCAGGGTTTCAACACTAGTATCATCTGGTCATCTTATCATGACTTTTCTGTGCTACTTCAGGCGGTATCCAGTCTACACCTTCTGTCAAACAATAACAAAGTTGACACTGTTCATTCTCAGGATGAGGATGTAGGTTAACCTCCTACTCTTTAGCACTTTCTGCAAATAGAAAGCTTTGCTTACTCATTTGATTTATTATGATGAAAATTGGGATACAGAATTTCATAATATCAATATTTGCTAGATTTTTCCCCATCCTAAACCTTCTCTTAGTTGCATTTGTGGGATCTGGACCTGCCTCCTGTGATTATCCTTTTTCTCTAAATTCTATCTGCCTACTTCATTAAAGTTGACAGTGTGTTCCTGCAATTCTCATCATCACAGTTATCTTCTGGGTCTTCTTCTATCTTCTAATTTATCTCATTTCTAATGCATTTCATAAAACAGACAGATGATTCATTGAAAACAGCACTTATCCTCATATGTCTATATCCTGCCATATTGCCTATAAGGATTTTTTCCCCAATCTGTTATACATGTAACAATTGAGTTATTCAAAAGCAATCTTCCTTGAGCACATACCAAGAAATTCAAAGCTAAGTTCTTTCCTCTCACAGACCCCGTCGTCACTATTTCAACTTCTGCGAACAGAGTGATTTTCCTTGTCTTCCTATACACCCATATTCTATTCATCTCTCAAAGCCACGTTCAAGTCCAACTCATTTTCTCCTGGAATTCTTCATTGCTTTAAATATTGTGGTTTGATTCCCACCTGCCCCGAACTCTTTATTTTCAAAATCACTAAGTTTAGCACTTTAACTTGTACTGTCTTGTGGTCTAAGCTTCTTGTATCATGTGCATATTATCTACTTAGCAATTTTGCAAGCTTGTTAAATGATGTAGGAACACCCTCTTGTGTCATTTACTACAGTACACCTTACATATTGCCTTTGTTTAGTAGTTCCCCAAGAAATATTTTCAATCGACTATCTTATTTACAATCCCACCTGTACTCACTATACTATAAAGCTCAAACCTAATGTATAATTACTATAGTGTTTGCTTCTATCCAGTTATGGGTTTTAATAGGAAAAAATGACCCGAACATGGAAGATAATTGATACGTAATTATGAATTTGTTTCAGGTAATAGTTATACAGTCTATAAAACTGTATTTTTAGAGTGCAATTCAGTGAAAAGAAAATAAATGTAAAATTCAAGCTAGAATAGTATTGAAATGTAAATGATAATATGCAAACCATTACAAAGTAAATACATTGAAATATATTCTATTCAAATATCATATAATTCTCAAGCTTAAAAAATAATATTTATTCTGGAACTAAACGCCAGCAATAAAAAAATTCACTTCCATATGACATAGTCCACATTGAAGCTGAAAATATTTGCAGAAAGCCTTATTGCAGCATTTTTTCACTTACATAAAATAATGTGTTTAATGCTTATGATTCACTGAATTTTGTATCTGTGTGTGCAATTACAGCAATCTGTTCCAATTCATAAATTTTATTTTCTGCACCTGGAGTTTGGACCTTTTAAGAGGTCAAAATAATAACACATGCACAATTATGTACAGTTGAAGGGAATTCATATTGTTAAGGATTTACTGTGTACCAGGTGCTTTGCTAGGTGCTTTTTTTTAATGTACATAGTCTCAATTCTACCTTCTAATCACACTCTGAGGCATGCATTTTGATCACCATTTTAGACCTGAGGAGATTAAGGGTCAGAGAGGTTAGTTAGTTCATCTACAGTTGGTTATGAAGCTGAGATGTCAGTCTGTTCCTAGGATGCCAAAGACTTCACTGAGATGTCTTCCAAAGAAAATTTACCCTGGTGTGCTTTTAATAATGTCCAATTCTACATATGTTGGAATAGCAGCCCTGGTTTGCAGTCCTTAAGAAAAGTGATACATAAGTGGTTAAAATGAGATTTAGCCTTTTGTACTTTATAGTTATTTGAGAAGATGAAAAGCCTGCTTACTTTAAATCCAAGAGGAGGGAAATTATCACAGTCTATGCCCAGATTGTGTGTTTGCATATGTATTTTATATCATGTATATCTATCTTTTATATCATATTGTTATCTGTCATACACACACACACACATTCATGTCATTAATAACCTAAACAGAATCTACATAGTGGAAACCCACATAATCCTTCTGTAGTTAGACTATGGTGATTAATGGATGTTTCATTCACTCATTCATGCTCACAGTTTTTTAATGCAAATTTTATGTAAGTTTGGCCACCCTGATTTTGTATGTGTGCTGCCGAAGTGAGCACTATCCTGATTTTGTAAATAGTATTACAGACAACCTGCAGATTACATTCGTTTGCTGAGTATTAGTCATGGAATTTCTTTCAAATAAGATAAATTATTCCACCGAGTACTGCATTTTCCAAGAATTGAGTGCTGTCTCCAATACAGAGGGTTTAAAAATATTTCTTGGACATATACTAAAATATGAGTATGTTGTAAAGTGTTCCCTCATCAAGAATTAAATGTTTGGTGTTAAAATACTATGTGTTTTCTAAGGGTTTTAAGTTGTGTGTAAAAACCGAAGGGAACAAACCACACAAGTAAGTCTACTTCACAATTTTGAGTTAGGAAACATATAGACATACATAAATATTTTTTATACTCCATTTATAGTTATTATAAAATATTGGCTATATTCCCTGTGTTATACAATATATTCTTGTAGCTTTTTTTTAATACCTAATAGTTTGTACTTTTTAATCTCCTACCCCTATTTGCCCCTCCCCCTTCCCTCCACTGGTCACTACTAGTTTGCTCTCTATATCTGTGAGTCTGCTTCTTTTTTGTTATATTCACTAGTTTGCTGTATATTTTAGATTCCACATATGAATGATATCATACAGTATTTGTCTTCCTCTGATTTATTTCACTCAGCATGATACCCACCAAGTCCATCCATGTTGATTCAAGAGGCAAGATTTCATTCTTTTTTATGGCTGTGTAGTATTCCATTTTTAATATATACCACAGCTTCTTTATCCATTCATCTGTTGATGGACACTTAGGTTGCTTCCATATCTTTGCAATTGTAAATAAAGCTACTGTGAACATTGGGGTGCATGTATCTTTTCAGATTACTGTATTTGTTTTTTTTGAATATATACCCAGGAGTGGAATTGCTAGGTCATATGCTAGTTCTATTTTTAGTTTTTTGAGATGCCTGCATACTATTTTCTACAGTGGTTACACCAATTTACATTCTCACCAACAGTGTATGAGGGTTTCCTTTTCTCCACATCCTTGCCAACATTTGCTAATTGTGTTCTTTTTGAGGATAGCCATTCCAATAGGTGTGAGATGCTATCTCATTATGGTTTAGATTAGCATTTCCCTGATGATTAGCAATGCTGAACATCTTTTCATGTGCCTGTTAGCCATCTGCATTTCCTCTTTGGAAAAATGTCTATTTGGTTCTTGTGCCCATTTTTTAATCGGGTTGTTTGTGTATATCAACTATATGTCAATAAAAAATTAAAAATTAAAAAGTAAGTAAATCAATACTTTGTAAATTTTAAAGCAATATAGAGGTATTAAAATTATTTGCAATGTTAGTTTACTATTCTGATGTAAATTATCATGATGTGAGCATAAGTTATATGTTCAGCAACCAAGGAAAGGAATTATATTCTCATCAATTCATTTATTCATCTCTCACATCTTATTGAGTAACTTATTTGTGCAGATAATCTGATGTTAGTATAAAAAGAATGTAATTGAGTTCAAGGACTATCATTTATGTGTTCTGGGTAATGGTAATGCTTTTATTTATTTATTTTTAAGGTTGGTATTGACTAAAGTTCTAGACATTTGTTTTAGGCCTTTCATTGTTTCCCTTTACCTTGCTGGGATACCAGGTTATTGGACAGTTTGAGAGGCATTGTTGGTGCCCATTGATATCTGGGTTTCCTTTCATTCTTGAGTAACAGGGAGATGATATTGTCCCTGTACCTTACAGTTAGGTGGGGGCCATGTGATTCTTTCTGGCCAAGGAAAACTGGAAGTGAAGTGTATCACTTTGGGGCAGAGGAGGTGAAAGTACCCTGTGTGCTTTCTCTCTCTCTCTTCCTCTAAAGAAGAGGCATCACTCTGAGATAACAGAGCCACAGTAGTAAATCATTCTTGATCCCTGAGTCACCTAATGGAAGAGACCTGCTGTGGCAAGACTCCTAGTTCTAGAGCCAATTGATAAGAACAGGAAGTAAATTATTTGTCTTAAGCCACTGAGTTTTGTGTTTTGTTTTTGGTTTTGGTTTGTTACAGCAGCCTAAAACCTGCTCAAACTAATCAAATGGTGCTTGTGAAAATGTGCATTGTAGTATTTAAGTAATTATGAAATTTCATGTCATGTTTCCAAAGCTATATTTTGGCAATATTATTTTTGACTTTAAAATAGCTTTCTCCTGTCACCAAATAATCTGACTACTACTAATGTGCTTGTTGTAGCAGGTAACAAAGGCCCTGACAATGAAAGCCTTGGGAAAATCTGTACTGAAATATTTAATAAAAATCAGCTATTATTCACTTACCAAATATCTTTAGACCCAAACAATATGAAGAAGGGAAAAGATACAAGACAAATATCTAAATTTAAAATGGCACACTTTCCAACTGAAAAATGAAGAGCATTCTTGTAATAATGCTCTTAGTTCTTTCATCCTAACTGGCATTAGATCAGATCCATATTAAGGAATATAAAATAGTCATTTCCTTTTTCCTAAGTTAAAAAGAGTCTCCACGTCTTAGGTGATTTTATTTTGGTAGGGTATTCAGAGTAATCTTTGTTCAATGTTTTACTCTTCGAATTGACCTGAAACAACACCTCGTCCTATGCCTGTTTTGCTTTGTTTTGTTTCGTTTCCTTTCGTTTCCTTTAGTTTTGTCTTGTATTGGTGGAAGCTTCTGTGTGCTAGCTTGGTTTTACTTTCAAAGAGATGTAATAATTTAAATGCAACCAACATGCCAACTAGCATCATTTCTGCAACTGATTAATTAAACATAACCTCCTTTCTTCCCACACAGTAGTGGAGATCAAAAATAATTGTATACAATTACCTGGAACTAAAAAGATTTAAGTCCATTACCGTGGAAGGGGCACAACAAATTATACCTCATCATATTTAATGCCAATCACTAAAAGTATCTAAAATAGTCGTGGGACATTAAAATCTACCTCTATAATGTTGATTCAATTTTTAAGAATCAGAATCATTACATCTGGAATTCAGTCTGACTTGAGTGGTACATCCCTTCAACAACTTCTATTAATTTTGTATCTGCTCATTCCTCTCACCTAATTTCACCTTCTGGTTCAGAGTTCAAGTTCTCAAGGCAGCACATTCCATTTTGGGAGAACTGCTAGTTATTAAACATACTTCCTTAGCATTGAGCAAAAATTATGTCATATTAGTAGTTTACTTCTCAGGGTGGCATAGGACTTGCATATTTGCTAATAATAATCCTTAGTTGGATTCTATTAGTGTCAGTACTTGGACTACATGGAGAAGTGTCCTTTTAATGGAAAGGTGCATTATCTACATTTTTATTTGTCACTCTCATCTAACATATATTAATAAATATTTCTGTAAAAATAACTTAAATAGGCTTTCTAGTGAATCTACTGACATCTACCTTAGTACTAATATTCAATATTTTGAGAGAACATTTTGTGGTTAACTAGGCATGGCATTCCCTGGTTGATTTCTTACCTGCTGTCCTAAGCCAATCAGTACTTCTCCAGGTGTTCATAAAAAATAGAAACACTACCCTAATAGTTTTTATGGATTTTAAAACTCCCTGTTTATTGCTCTATTTGCTATTGCATGTTACTTCCTCTGTCCTGGGTACTTAGAACATCAGACTTACTGTCCAATAAGTATCAAGTGATATCAGGGAAACTCTACAATTGGCATCGATGCCCCTCTCATTCTCATCCCTCCCTTTGTTTTTGAAAGGGACTCAGACAATCATTTCTACTTTGTCCCAGCCTGAAAACCACTCCTGCAATACAGACTCTAGTATCAAAAAAAAAAAAAAAAAAAAGCCTTAAAAAGTTGCCCATGAACATGCTGAGGTATATGAAAATGTCTTTCCATATATCATTTCTATTTTCTAATCATCCTGAATTGGTTTACCATTTTTTGCTAGTGGGATATATATGGTAGAAAAATTCTTTTACAATTTCAGAAATAAAGGAGGAACAGAAAATGCGAAAAGGTAATAAAATGATTGAGGTTGAAGAAAGGCATACTCCACAATATATTTAATTTTCCTAAAAAATTAAGAGCAGACTTTTGTAAGTGATCTTATATATTTTTGTTTATCACCATTGTCAAATATTAATTCACTGTCAAATATATTTCCCTATTCTGTTTTGTCACTGGCACAGAATATGTTGCTTTTTCTATTTCTACTCCTAGTTAGACTAATAAATCCTCTCAAATATTTTTATTTATTCATTTAAATCTCCTTTATACCTAATAATATAGTTCTATTGATAACATGTTGAAGCCAGTATCCCAAAGATGATCACTAATTTTCAGGCATGTATGATATCATACATATGCACTTGTATTGTTGACGTGTATTTATCTTTTTTATCATAACCATCAAAATTGCTTTGAATTTTTATGTGATCTTATTAAGTAAAATTTTATAAGAAGCCATATAGACACTTAAAATGGGTTTTAAAAAGCATGCCTAGGGCTTCCCTGGTGGCACAGTAGTTAAGAATCCACCTGCCAATGCAGGGGACACGGGTTTGATCCCTGGGCCGGGAAGATTCCACATGACATGGAGCAAACTAAGCCCGTGTGCCTTAACTACTGAGCCTGGGCTCTAGCGCCAGCAAGCCGCAACTACTGAAGCCTGTGTGCCTAGAGCCTATGCTTCTCAACAAGAGAAGCCACTGCAGTGAGAAGCCTGAGTACCACAATGAAGAGTAGCCCTCACTCTCCGCAACTAGAGAAAGCCCATGTGCAGCAATGAAGACCCAACGTGGCCAATAAATAAATAAAAATTTTTTTTTAATTTTTAAAAAAGCATGCTTAAAGAAAGTCACAGTATCTTAAAGAAAATCACTGAACAATGATAAGCAGCAAGGTGGATGGGCTTTAAGGAAGTAGGGCTATGCTAATAGGATGAAATATGGAGGATTTTATACTGTCCTGCCAATGGTTCCCCACCCCAGCCTCTATCATAGTTTCTGAGATACCCTTTTTAACCTGAATATGTGTACCGGTTTCTAGATATTGAAGACACCTAAAGGCTTGCCACATGTCCATGGCAATTGCACTGTTACCGTATGGATCTCTGAGACTGAGGAGATTTTTTGATATAAGATAGAATGGAAATAACCAAGGCGGTTTCTAAGAAAGATCATAATAGAAGATTAATTCTGGGATAATGTTTTCTAGGTATTTATGAAACATCAGTGCTCTGTTAAATAGATGTGCAAGCAGTTCATAAACAATAGCATAGGATTTATTTTTCTTACCTAAAATTTAACAGGTCAATAAATCATGTTTCCTCCTTAGATAGTTATATAGTTGCTATAGGACTCAACACTGGACTAGTTGGGTTCTGTCTCTGCTCTTGTCTGATTCTCCTGAAGTCACCTGCTTCTCTAAAATTGGCTCCTGCTAGAAAAGACTTAGAACAAAACCTCCAGTTAAGTCCTGCAATTTGTCATTAATTTTTACAAAAGCATTTGCCACAGAAAAACTTCTCAAATATTTCTTCTTCTTGGGAAAAAAAAGAAAATGTGGACATTTTTTCCTACCAACATGTATTTGAATAATTGCAAATACTTTTATCCTGAAAAGGAAATCAAGAAACCTGGGAAAAGGGACTACATTAAAACATAAAGATATTACTATACTAGCAAGCCTTCCTCACTAACACTCATGCAGACCTTATCTCAGAAATAAGCAAAACCCCTTTTTAAATTATACAGCCAAAAGTCTTATGTAGTATTCACAACTTAAAATTTTGTGTAAGACCTTATATTTTGTTTTCTGTGCCTTTGTTGATGACTTTTCATTCCACATTCCAGAGCATTAAAATGGTTCAGTACCATAATTCTTAATACTAATTTGATTAATGCACCCTTCAAATGAACACAGACATGCCTGAGTGGCAAACAGCTGAGGTTTCAACAAGAACTCATGACACCCCAATGTCCATCTGTTTAAAAACTCTATCGTGGAGAATTGAAACACATGACATCATCATTCCAGAATCCTAAAGTCAGACTTAAAAATACATTAGTGAAACTGTACTTTCCCCCTTTTTCTTCGTAGTATCACTGCCTTTTATCAAAACAGAGCCTTTTCCTATTTGCTTGCAAGTTTAGAATATCAAGGTCAAATTCTGCCCTGATAGTGGAAAACAGATGAAGTTTCTAGTGTTCGCTATAGAATAAAGACACACAATTCAAGTTTTATTGTGGTATGGTTTTGTTCTGATTGATTTTTATGAAGAAGTAAGACTATTTTTTTCTCATTAAAAATAGTATAGTCCTTAATTCTCCCCTCTCCATTTGTCACATTTAGGAGCATCATTTTAAGGGATTTATTTTATGCTGTATTATTTTACAGTGTTTATTCTGGCCACGTAGCAGTATTTTAGCATATGCTTTTTAAAGTAATTGTATATGTAGCATATACAATTTTTAAATTTAATAAATAGAATCTTATATATATTCTTGGAGAATATTTTATAATCCTCAGTTGCAACTTAGCTTCCACTTTCCCCCACTGTTTTAATGTAACAAATGAAGCCAGATTTCTCAATAGGGAATTATTTGTATGGGAGTAAGCATCATGTATGGAGATTCTGTCAATTTTTTCAAGTTACTCCAATCACCTAATTCAGTACAATACATAGTCATTCTATATATGCTTAGCACACTGCCCAGATTTTCTATGTTTGTCTTGATTTAAGATTTTTTGCCCTTATATCCTTAAGTAAATAAAAACCTAAACCACCAGGTGACTTATTCTTGGTTTGAGAAAATATGACTATGAAAATAATATTGTGCTCTAGGAGTACCTTCATGATCCTTGAGCTTGACTTGTAGGCCAGCTCTACTACTGACTTTCCTGTGACTTCTGACAGACAAAGTCTCTAGGTCTCAGTTTTCTCCTCTGTGAAATGAGTCTATGTGTAGTTATTACCAAAATTATTTTCAACTCTTGGTGATCTATTTTGGATAAAAAGGCTCAACCCCACCCTGTCTTTTTATCTAGGTAAATAGTTACAAGGTGTCATCTTAAATTCTCACCAAAGCTCGTGCAGAGTTGAGTGTGAACATCCTGACAGCATGATGGTGTTTCATCTTTACCGTTGATCTTTTTGTTTCATTCTCATGCTTGTGATGCCATTTTATAAAGGAAAATGTTTTGGTGTACTTTCTTTACAGAATGCCAATGGATAGCTCAAGTATTTCTTTTATACTTACATCTATTCCTTGACATGCTAAAGACAAATTTTATGATTCTAAAACATATGCTATTATCTCTCAAGCTTCCGTAATAGAAAAGAGCAGCTTGAACTGCTGCTGATTTAACACCAATGCTCAATTCACCACAGGTATGTACGGAAATTCTAAGGAAGGTATTTTCTGAGAAGTTAGGAATGATTAGAATTTTTACTCAAGATTGACATAGAGAAAAATTAGATATTCTGTTTCAAGTCTTTCACTACTAGATTTTAAAAATTATTTTTTGAGTCTTAAAAATATATACTTTTTTTAACCATGAGAGTATTACAGTCAGAAATATCATATAGTTTATATGTTCCAATATTCTTTTTATAAATGGAGTCTTTGATAATCCAAAGGGAGGAGTTTACCCCACCAAGTATAATTGTTTCCATCTACTGCACAGAAACCTGGCACATTCTTCCCATCATTCCCTGAACTGTCCAAGGCTTGCAGGTCTGAATTATGGAATAAGTACCGCTGCTCCACATCTGTGCTAAACTTTCCCTTGGGATCACCTATTTTTGCTTAAAATCTTTCCTTCCGTTTCTGTTATTTTCAAAACTGAAGTTGTAAGATCGTGGTTGAAATGGCCACCAAAATTATGTAAAATGAGTGAGCTTAATACATTCTTTCTTTGAAAGATAAACTCATTAAAAAGTTTATTGACACTGGTTTGGTTATTGAAGTATTTCATGTTATTCACTTCTCTGCTTAATATCTGTTTGGAATAAGATTTTGAAAATATGTCCTTTGTCATGCTGAGGTGAAAGTGCTCATTACAAATGCATACATTTTTATAATAATGTGATGCATTCTATTCTTCATCTACATATCAAGTATCTGTATTCTTTTTGAAGCTGAGAATTTTCATGTATTTAATAATATTCTATCTTTTTTAGTTTTATCTGAAACAGGTGTTCGTTCTTTGATCCTAGAAATGAACCCAAACAGTCTCTCTCTTATTTCAGTTAGCATAGTGCCCTCAAGATCCATCCATGTTGTTGCAGATGGCTAGATTTCATTCTTTATTTATGGCTAAATAATATTCCACTATATATTTATATTAACTTATATTTATTTATTTTTATATATTTATGCACACACAGACGCACGCACACACACCACATCTTCTTTATCCATTCATCCATTTGATGGACACTTAGGTTGTTTCCATATCTTGGCTATTGTAAATAATGCTGCAGTGGACATGGTGGTGCTGATGTCTTTCTGGATTAGTGTTTCATTATTTTAAGATACATACACAGAAGTGGAAATGCTGGATCAAATGATAGTTCTATTTTTAAGTTTTTTCAATTTCCATACTGTTTTTCATAGTGGCATACCAATTTACATTTCCACCAACAGTGAACCAGAGTTCCCTTTTGTCCACATCCTTGTCAACACTTATTTCTTATCTTTTAGATAATAGCCATTCTGATAGGTATTGGGTGATACCTCATTGTGGTTTTGATTTGCATTTTCCTAATGATTAGGAATGTTGAACACTTTTTCGTGTACCTGTTGAACATCTGTATATTTTCTTTGGAAAAAATGTCTATTCAGATCCTCTGCCGATTTTTAAATCAGATTGCTTTTTTGCTGTCGAGTTGTAAAAATTCTTTATATATTTTGAACATTGACCCCTTATCAGATATATGATTTGCAAAGATTTTCTCCCATTCCAAAGGTTGCCTTTTCATTTTGTTCATGGTTTCTATTTCTGTGCCATAGCTTTTTAGATAGATGCAGTCCCACTTATTTATTTTGTTACCTTGGCTTTTGAGGTCAAATCCAAAAACTCATTACCAGGACTGATGTCATGAAGCTTACTGCCTGTTTTCCTTTAAGAATTTTATGGTTTCAGGGTTTATGTTCAAGTCTTCAATCTATTTTGAATAAATTTTGGTATATGGTGTAAGATAATGATAAAGTTTTATCTTTTCTATGTAGCTGTCCAGTTTTCCCATCATCATTTATTGAAGATACTGTCCTTTCTTTACTGTATATTGTTGGCTCCTTTGTCATAAATTAATTGATCATATATGGATGGCTTTATTCTGGGCTGTTTATTCTGTGCCATTGATCTCTGTGCATGCTTTAATGGTGAATATCATAGTGTTCTGATGACTATAGCTTTGTAATATAATTTGTAATCAGGGAGCACAGTGTCTCCAGCTTTACTCTTCTTTCTAAAGATTGCTTTGGGTACCCAGAGTCTTCAGTGGCTCCATAGAGATTTTAGGTTATTTGTTCTATTTCTGTGAAAAATGCCATGGAACTTTGATAGGGATTGCATTGAATCTGTATATTGCTTTGGGTTAAGTTTATCTGGTCTAATGTGTCATTTAAAGCCAATGTTTTCTTACTGACTTTCTGTCTAGATGATCTATTCGTTGATGAAAGTGGGGTATTAGAATCCCTTACTATTATTGTATTGCTATCTATATATCCCTTTAAATCTGTTAGTATTTGCTTTATATATTTAAGTCACTTGCCCATTTTTCACTAGGATTTTTATAAAATTCTTACTGAGTTTTACAAGCTCTTAAATATTAAAATATGCATATTTTAAGACTCAAGAGATTTGTGTCTTGTTTTTCAAGTGTGTTTATAATGGATTTTGCTACTCAGAATTTTTTATGTTGTTAAATTTCCTAGTTGTTTCCTCTGTTGTTTCTGGTTTTCATGCCATCTTTGAAAGAATTTCCCCATTTCAATATTCTATACTAACTCTCTTTTCTTTAGCTATTTTTAGTGTTTATTTATTTCATTTCAACTTTGGATTAATCTTAATTTTGCTGCAAAGCATGACAAAGAAATAGAGCTTCCTTTTTTGGCCAAGAACTAGCTAATTGTCTCAATTCCATTACTGAGCCATCAGTATTTCACTCACTGATTTAAACTAGTGAAATGGTGTTCTTATTGTCATTATAATTTCCATTTTTATATTTATATGCCAAAATATGTTTCATGCCAATCATAAGAGCTCTCAAAATTTTCTCAGATTTGCCCAGAATTGTATGATTATGGACAGAAGCCAAGTCAATCCTTACAGCTTTCAGTTTGGTTTTGGTTTAGTATTTAGTGTTGCCATGATTTATCAGAGCAGTTTATACTGTTGCTGTGCAAAAATGTATTAAATCCAGTGATCCTCTTCTGAAAAATGGTTAGAAGACAAAATATGCTGTAACCCTATAGGAATAAAAAATGCCGCTCAGTCTTAGCTTTGAATATAGAAAGCTCCAATGAGGCAAATCAGTGTCCCTTATTTATGTATGCTAATTTGTATATAACAGTTTTTTTTGCTCAAATGGACCACCTGCTTTTAAAGATACATTTGTCTCATTATAGCATTATGTATCTATATAAGCTCCTTCAGACACAACACTCTATTTTGAATATGAAATTTAGATAAGTAAATGTAAAGCTTGCTGGTTGCTAGAAGTAGGGAGGATTATTTACCTTCTTAGAAGTTTTTCTTAGAGTTTCCCAGCACTTACATTGTAGAGACACAATTTTGGAGAAGAAAACCATGATTAATAAGGAAGGGTATGAAATGAAGCCTCACCAAAGCCCCAAATTATAAAATTGAAACAAATTACCATAATTTTAGTGAAATCTGTCAACATTATATTGAAGATTTATTCTACTAATATTCTGTTTTTATGTTTCTTACTGTTCCTGTGATGAAAAGAACACAAGTGGGTGCTGGCAAGGTGACAACTCTGGCAGACTCACTGTGGGCTCCCCTGCCTGTGCCGGGTGCTGCTGTTCCTCTCACAGCTCTACTTCTCCTACAGTGGATCCTTAAATTTAGAGCATTGGCAGCCTCTTGCTCACTCAGTAAAGGATCTGAGACCAGCATAAACATTCACAGTAGTTCCCAGGGCAGCAGGAAGTACTGAAATTCCTCCTTATGTGATGAAGTGTCCAAGCAATAGTTTGCAGAGCAGAATTCTTGTGGAGTGAGTAGAATCTAGAACCAATTTCTCCTGTGTTTCTTGGAAGCTTGCCATTAAAAAGAAATAATTAAAAGAAAGGAGTATGAATGAAATAGTTTATATAGTATCTTCCCTGATCTAGACAAGTGGGTGATGTGGAATGCTCCACATTTATTTATTTTTTTTAAAGAGAGCCATCCTTTCATGGGCCAGCTGTATTTTAGTGCCTCTATAATACTTTAAAATGTCACAAATTATCTCTCTTGGCCTTAAACTACCATTAATTTGTAGTTTGAAGCCTGTATTTTGCACTTGGCATAATACCATTGTTACTATAAATTTTCCCTCATTGTTTATGATACCTTTCCACTCCATTCACTGTAAGTAAGCAAGGACAGAAGTGTGGTACACATTTTTTGCTGTTCTTCGTAGTGTGTAGCATGAGCTCTAGAGATCTAGGAGATTCTTGATGCTTAACGTTCTTCGGTGGTAAGAACCATAATCTCTTTCCCCACCCCAAATGTCCTCAGTCTTTGATTCTGTCTTGTTTCAACAACATACAAGAAAAACTTACACCTTTAAGCTTTGTTATTAAACAAAAAGCATTAAAAACTTTATGTCTGAGCTTATCTGTCAGAAATAAGATGCAAGGCCATGAGCATTTTATTTTTAAAGTAGCAAGTGTGGACATCAGTGCAGTGGGTCATTTATGAAATGAAATAATCTCATCCATTTATAGCTATTTTATTTAAAAGTTTGTGTATGGACTAAGAAGTGCTGAACATTAGGATTGTTTTCCAAGGATTTGAACAAGTCAAGTTGGACAAGGATTAGTGGCTGATTTAGCAAATGAGTTGTTTATAGTGTATTGTATATTCCTCATCCATCATAGGCTTCATTTTTCAGTTCTGTCACGATAGCAATCACCTAACCAACCTACTGAAAACAGTGAATAAGCACCATAGAAAAACATTTTATGGAAGTTTTTAAAAAGCTTGATTAGGTGGTATGTTACTTTTAATGTGTTTTTTAGTTCTCCCTGGTATGTTACTGGTTTTCAAGTGCTCAAGTGTAATAAATAAATTTGCATTATTCTGAGACCAACTGCATAAACTGGAAAAAGCTATTGTCAGTTTAACTGGTTTAATAATGTATTATAGTTTTCAAGGATACATGTTGAAAAATGTTAATGTGTCACAAATAGGTATGTTACCTAGCAGAGATTTGCTGTCAACCATTCCAGTAGTTGGGAATGTTTTTCTTGACAAGCTGAGGAAGGAACCTTTTCTCATGGGGTAGTGTTTCTCCTTCCCTAAGGGTTTAATTTGTTTTTGACAAAAAGAGAACATCGTGCTTTTGGCAGTGTGGAAATTAAAAATATTAATGAACTGAAGTAAAAAGTAAAATAAACTTTTTTTTAAAATCACAATCAAAGTTTATGTTCATATCTCAGATTTGTCAGCCTGCCTATGTGTCTCTAGGCTCAAGCAATAGGGGAGAAAATGTGATGAATTTTATTTCTTTGGGCTTATGGTTATTGCTGTTTTCTTTTAGAAATGGGAAATGTTATTGTTTCCTTTTCCATCCAGATGGCTACTATTTTCATGTTCACTAATAAAAGAAATCAGAAGTAAATGAGAAAAAATATTCAATGGGTATTAGTTTCTTTTATTACAGTTATTTTGTATTTGGTTTTATGTGTCAGAGAAACTCAAAATTAATTTCTGCAGGTTAAAATCAGTGAAAAGCTAGTTTGAGTTGTGTGTGTTGCAAAGCTGTTGCAAGATCTCAAAATGCTAATGCTGGATTGAATCCTAAAGGAAAAAGTAGATACGTTCATGCATCAAAATGACAGTATTTGTGTTGATGGAGTTATTACCCGTTTATTTTCCCAGTGAACAATTCTTCATGTAGTTGGATACAGCTGTTTAGCTTAGAAGTCATGCCTTGACTCTGAAGCAAACCTGTGTAATTATTTAGGCTGTGTGAATTCATCTCACTTGTAACCCACAACAAGAGCTATTTGAATAAATAGTGTTTCTCAGCCTTCACAGTGTTGACATTGAAGACTGTCCTGTGTATTGTAGGATGTTCAGCAGCATCCCTGGCTTCTACATACTACATGCAGTAGCAACCTACCAGTTCTAACAATCAAAAGTGTCTCTGGACATTGCCATTGTCACGTGGATGCTAAAATTCCCCTTTGTTGAGAACCACTGGAATAAAGTGTGTGTAACTAACAGAAATCATTTTTCTCAGTATGTGTTCTGTCTCTGAGAATCAACCCTTAAAACAAGATAATAAGTAATCTAAATTTTAATTTTTTTAAATTTTTGTTGTTGCTAGAGTTATATGTTTATCCACTGAAAGTTACAATGTAGACAGCAACAAAATACTTGTTATCAACATATATGTGGCATATTTGATATATGATCTATATATATCAGCTAACATATCTATCCCTACATCTATCTATCCTCTGATTGGTATCAATTCATGATAATAACATAGGTAAGTTTTTGCATGTTTTCAAATTAAAATAGTATAGTCTTATTTAACCTAAAAGAAGAATGTCAAAATAAAATGAGATTCAGTTAAAATTTCCTTTTGATAAATAAAACTTTCTAGTTCTTTTATGAGTACCAACTGTACCAAAACAGTACTCAACCAAAACTGTACCAAAGAAAAAAATCTTATTAGAATTGGCAATACAAAATCTTTGAATGAAGTTAGAATGATCTAAAATAAAGAAGTATTCCTTTAAGTTCACTGAATTTTTTCTCAATTCATAATCAGAAATTAAGCACTTAGAATACAATCAGTCAAGTTTCTGTCTTTCTTTACTAAGAATTGAATTACATTATTGTACAACCAAAATCTTTAATAGGTTTCTTAACCATCCTTTCCATTATATAATTCACCCTTGAACAATGTGGAGGTTAGGGTCATGGACCTTAGTGCTATTGAGAATTCACATGTAACTTATTATCAGCCCTCCACATATGCAGCTTCTCTATTGGGGTTCCTCATCCATGGATTCAACCAACCCTGGATCATGTAGTCTGCAATATTTACTACTGAGAATAATCCATGTATAAGTGAACCAGCACAATTCAAACCTATGTTGTTCAAGGGTCAACTGTAATTACCACTTGGTATGTGAAAGAGCAAAAGACTTAAATTTTAGAGTTCTGTGTTTTTACCCTTGTTCTGCTACTGATCAACTATTTAAATAAGCCAAGCTACTTAACCTCATTTGAGCTTTAGTTTCCTTAAAGTAAAAATGGAGTAGTTTGCTCTCCTACTTACTTTACACCTTTGTAACAAAGGTCAAATAAGACATTAAACTATACACACTAAACGTATTTGGTACACAGATAAATTCAGCTCATTCTGATATGTTTTTTACTTGGTAAAATGGCATTCATAGTAGTGACACTAGAGACCTATTCTCTACTTTTTTTTTACTTGAGATAACAAAATCTACTTGCTAAAAGCTTATGCTCATTGGATGTGATCAAAACAATTGCTTTCTACTGAACTATAGTGTATTTAGACTAGAAGGTAGTTTCATAAATATTTACATAAGTCCATATAAAATGCAGAAAAAGATTCCATTATTTGGATTTAATAATTAGGTTTCCAGGGCAAGCCTATCTTTACATACATAACGTAGGCAAATCAACCTATGTAAACAGTCTCTAAATCTCCAAAGTGTGATGAAATGACTGCTACTATATAAATGGTGATTATAGTACTGAAGGCAATAACACAGAACAAAGAGTACTTTATTTTTGGCCCTTTAATGTTTGTTTAAATTTTGCCTCTGCTAAATAGAAATGATCTGCTACATCACCCAAATACTGTCAAATGTGAAATGTACTACATAATAAATCAGATGTAGCATTTTGTGGTATGTATTAAGATAGATTGGTTATATGAAATGGAAACAAATACTATAAATCAAAATAGTTCATTTTACATTTCTTGTTTTATAGTAATTTATCAGTTCTACTTTTAGCTTTTTTATTATTCATGTCTGAGTTTACTACCTGAATGTAGGCCTTCTTGTAAAATTTGGTTAGATGTATGCCTTTGCCACAATGAAACAATGCACATATAATATCTTGTCATTGCAAATATGAGATAGGGATTATTGAGAAAGTTAAAGTCATACTAGTTGATTTATTAACATTTAGTAAATGTTGATGGTATTATATAAATAGTGAGGATAATGTTTCAAAACACACAGTACAACCTACAAGATAAATAGAAATACAACAGGAATCCAGAAAGTTGTAAGAGAATTTAAAACACTCATGACTTATCTTTTCTTAATGTTATTCTGTTTTGGTATTTGAATCTCTGCAAAACCATGTGTTCTTAAAATTTCTGTGTCAGTTTATTCAGAGCAAGGAAATGTGTTATAAGGTCTTAAACTCTTGATATTCATTCACTCATGAAATTAAGACTACAGGCATGAAAATATATGATTACTGTTTTCAAGAAGTTCATGGTACAATTAATGCTGTATAATGCAACCTGGAGAGTCCCCAAAAAGATCTTGGATTGACAAAATAGAGGGAAAAATTCAATTTAATAAAATTATAATTTTAAGAAATTGTATTTTAAATTAATATACCATGAGATTTCAACTAAATAGGAATGCAGAAAATGTGCCATGTTGTCTTTTCATTGGCATCCTGAATTCAGTTGTTGGAAAGCCAGGTATTATGCAAATTTCCACCAAACTTTAAATTGAATTTGCATCAATCAATGGTTATCTGGCAAGTAAAAGCTTCCTCTTTCCCTTTCTTTTCACTCTGGATAAACTCTCTCAGCAAAAGTAGACGAGAAGAAAATTGCAACTAGGAAGTAAACCTCCAAGTAGAAAGAAAAATAAATACATATTTATGTATCAGTGACAAATGTCCTAAAATTAATAAAATTGGGCCCAATAATTGCAGAACTTTCTGTAAGCATATTTTTCCAGAAATTCTTAATACATCTATGGCTATCACGAACCCAGTCAATCACCACAAATTAGGTAGAATTCTATAGCCAAAACAAACACTATATAATTCCTGCCATTAATGGTACCAGTTCTTACAGAGAAACCTCTCCGAGTGTCATTTAGCATCTCTCCATTCTTAGTTCTGAGCAAATCCTAACAAGATTAGTCATTTTTTTTCTCATATTACTAACTTAAAAGGGCCACATTAGAGGGTGAGTGAGAAAATTCTCAGAGGTAGGCATGTGTCCGTGAGAAATGAAAACTGGCATTGAAAGAGAAAATGAGAGAAAACTCTAATTAGGTATAAGGCATTTCAAAGTATAGCAATGCGGAGCCCTTGGTGGTGTGGACCAATAACTCCAGCTTTCAATAGTCCTTTACATAGCAGAATGAAGCCCAGTGGAATAGGGTGCTGCAAACATACCACCAAAAATAAAATGAACTTGTACAACATGGTTGTAAAAGAGAGAAACTAAGCATTTAACATATTTTAGAAATATTTAATATATACATTAAAGGAAAGAACTTTTGATAATTTACATGTGACACCTTTTTCCCCCTGGATGATTTCAGAAAATGTGGGCTGTTGGATTATTTGAGAGCTCACATACTGGATGACATAGACAGTCATCCCAGTGCTGTTATAGGGAGTATGGCAGCATTATTCAGAAATGACTTATTTATATCAATTCTATTGCACATCAAAGGCTATTTTCTATCAAAACAAGTACCCTAAACTATTCTGCTATATTAGGTTCTATTACAAATGGATTGAAAATAAAATAGATTATGTCCTGTCCATGTCAAAATGATTAGTATTTTGCCTAAGTTGAATAGTGAGTAATGAGATTTTTTCATGAGTATGTGGTCTTTAAAGACTCCAGTATGTATGGCCTGCCAATAAAATACTTCATTCAACAAATGGTTTTAATTAACAATAACTGTCATCATAGCTTTCAGAATATATGTGTATATAAATGCCATTTAATATTGCCTTCAAAATACTGAATAATAAATGTTCTTCAAAACAGGAAAATATTACTTATTTACACAAGAATTCCTTTATGATATTTCAAAAATATTTCTATGTACAATATCATTGTTACTTTGACAACTGGCAATTTTAATTAAATATTAGATGTTAATTTATCTGTGATCACAGATTATCAGTGTTGAACAACATTTCTCGCTTTTAGTTCTTTTAAATAGTTCTTTTGTTTCATCTTTGCTGGTATCTAATTATTTCAGTGAGTATAGCCAGATAGTCTTTTGAATGGAAGCAAGATTTTTCAGATTTTTTAATATAGTGTATGTCTTCTAGCAATACCTGCATCCCCTCACACCTAGCTGAGGACACTCTTTTGTTCTTCATCTTGTGTTTAGATTTCTCTCAGAACATTTGCATACACAAATGAGTTTTTAAGAGTTAGCAAATGTATGGTGATGTGTAATGATATATTGTAAGTAATAATTTAATGTAACCTTTACCTGTTTTGGTGTCTGATAGTGCATTGGAAGAAAACCTTTGTGAGAAACTAGTCAGTGTGTGCAAAGGGCTTGATCACCTCAGTGAGTTATTATAGAATAATCAAAATTGTTTAGGAAAGAGTTTGTATCCAAAATATGTAACACATAAATATGCATCAATAAGAGATTATAAATAGAACATATTGTAGTTTCCTTATGTTGCAACTGTATATTTTCTCAGATTAGTGAGTAATTGAAAGCAAACCATGTGGTAATCAGAATATTTGTGAGAAAAGTGGTAGTATTCATAATAATAAATAGCTATATATTGATTGATTATTCATGTACCACTGTGTTATTTCTTTTGCTTGGATTATTTAACTTAATACAAGTACTTTGCAAGGAGATGATATTCTCATTTTGTAGGTGAGGAAACTATTGCTCAAAGAAGTGAAGTAATTTGGCTAGAGCTGGGTAAATCATGGTCTTTTGAACTTTGAAGCTTAGGGCACTCTTTCCACTAAAGAAGGCTGCCTTTCTCTTTGTCTTGTCTGATATCACTGGCAGAAAATAGAAAAACTTTTAAAGTGATTGAGTAAATATTAGCTCTATATCTTACTGTCAGACTTTCTCAGGAATGGGGCAAGTTGATAAAAATACTTAACTGAAAAGTCATTCTGCACAGATAGAAAAGATAAAAATTCATTGATCTTTTTATACATTAGTATGTGCAACAAAACTAGCTAATGTAGTTGAATTAACTTTTAATATTATAAGTAGGTATATTTCTCATAATATGTTTTAATATTAAAATACTTTTATTAGAGAAAAAATGATAGTTTAATCATCATACACTATCATTAATATTTTATTATGTGCTTCTAAGACCATGGAAAGCAAGGACCTTAAATGCTTGAGAGAGCAGTTTTGATTTTAGATAGTAGGATTTATCTCATTCTTGGCAATTGTAGAATAAAATATGAAAATACTTTGTATGTTATGTTAATGCCACTTGAGACTGTTTTAGTGTAGAAAAAATATGATTTTTATTTCAATATAATTATATTTCAAACTATTGGATTTCAGCCTCTGCATACTTCCTTGGCTGAGTACTGTATCTCATTAAGCTAATCATAATGGAAAATGTATAATTCTACTTTTCAAAATTATTCTCAAATCCTGATTCATTTATAGTAATTCAGCAGCACAAAACCACCAGCATGAGAATGAAGAAACCATTGTGAAATATTACCTGTCATATGCAATTCTGTGAATGTTTACTGAATAGTACTTGACCTAAGATGCAGCCAAGTATGTAAGATGAATTTCTAGCTCTATATAAAGTGCTCTGTGTAGTATTAAAAATTGCTCACATTTATTCCATTAAAAAAAAGGGAATGAAAGAATGGCATATATAAGACACGTAACTTGAGGAACCACAGTTAATTTACCTTTTGCTATTTAACACACTGCCCAAACACTTGGTGGCTTAAAGCAACAACCATATTACTTTATCTCATGAATTGTGGAGTCAGGAATTTAGGCAGGTTTTGGTTGGAGATTCTTCTGTTCCATGGGGCATCAACAGATATCATTCAATGGTATTCACCTGGAAGAGGACTGATCTGGGGTCTATAAGATGGCTTCATTAGTACTTTAGTGGATATTGAAGTCAAATCCGGCCTCTGTACCCCAACACCAAAGTAAATCTTAGAGACAGGGTTTTGGGTGAAGTAGAAAAGAATAGCTTTATTGCTTTGCCAGGCAAAGGGGGCCATAGCTGGCTATGTGTGTCCCAGCTTGGAGAGGGTAGTGAGAAGTTTTATTGTAATCGTTCAAAGAGGGTGTGATCATCTCATGGACATTCTTCTGATTGGTTGATAGTGAGGTAAGTGGGAGTCAACATCATCAACCTTCTGGTTCCAACCTGTCCAGGGTCTATGTGCTTGTGGGCAGCATATAGTTAACTTCTCCCACCTGGTGGGGGTTTCAGTATCTGCAAAACAGCTCAAAGATATTGTTGTGTGTATCCCTTGATGGGAAACCAGGACCTTGCCCCAAGGCTGAACTATTGTTTCTCTGGACTGTTCGTTTCTCCCTTGTCTTGCATCCCCTCCCTTCCCTAATTAACAACTGCTTGAATCTGCCCACTGGAATTCAGGGAAGGTCATGGAGGCTGAATGAAGCCTATTTCCTGTAATCAAAGAATTGGGGGACAGAGAAAGGCTTTTGGGCTTAGGAGCCCCACAGGGCTCCAGCCTACTATCAGTATGATTAGTAGGCTGCACTTACAGAGACTGTCAACCAGAGCACCTGTCTGAATTTTCCATCATAGTGGTGTCAGGTAGTCAGACTTCTCACATGATGAATCAGGGCTCCCAAAGAAAGTGATCCAAAGAAACCCAGGCAGAAGATGCAGGAGTTCTTCTGAGCTAGCCTTGGAAATCCCAGAATATAACTTTCACTTCATTGTTCAGATAAGTCACTAATTCTTCTCTACGTTCAAAGTGAGAGGAATTACACTCAACCTTTTTATTAGAGAATCATCACATAAATTGTGTGTATCTTTCCTTCTCCATCCACGGCGCATCACAAACTGGAGGCTCTCTCAATATTCTCTTTTTCTGTTTTGATTTGTCTTAGCTATAGATTTAGAGCACTGAATAATGATTTAAAATAATATATCAGTGGTTTTAAGTGTTTTTTTAAATCTATGAATAAACAGAGGTAAAGGAATAAGATTTTTTTTTAGTAAGCTGCAATAAACCGCAATGCTATTTGTTAGCCTAAACCATAGCTACTAATCTGTTAGAATGTATGTGGGTGTGCCACACTTGAGCTTGAGGGGACGCAGTAAAAAAGTGTTGAAATATAATGTCCAGGTAATTGACACCTACATTTTCAAAGTCTGTCTGGTTTCAGTAATCTTGGAGAACCATGTAATTAAAACTAAAATTAATCAAGTAATTATTTTTCGAACAGAGGAAAGTCCTCATTGTATATATTTGTAATTCTGCTTTAAAACATATATTTTTGTTCAAACTTTAGCTCCTTATGGTTATGTTATTGTGTTTTTAATCTCCCTGATTTCTTTTTTCTTTTTTTTTTAATTTATTATTTTTTTGGGGGTACACCAAGTTCAATCATCTGTTTTTATACACATATTCTCATATTCCCTCCCTCCCTCGACTCCCCACCACCCTCCCCGTCCCAGTCCTCTAAGGCATCTTCCATCCTCAAGTTGAACTCCCTTTGTTAGACAACAACTTCCCACTGGCTATCTATTTAACAGTTGGTAGTATATATATGTCTGTGCTACTCTCTCACTTCTTCTCAGCTTCCCCTTCACCCCCCGCCCCACCCAAACCTCGAGTTCTCCAGTCCATTCTCTGTATCTGCGTCCTTGTTCTTGTCACTGAGTTCATCAGTACTATTTTTAGATTCTGTATATGTGAGTTAGCATATGATATCTGTCTTTCTCTTTCTGACTTACTTCACTCTGTATGACAGACTCTAGGTCTATCCACCTCGTGACATATAGCTCCATCTCATCCCTTTTTATAGCTGAGTAATATTCCATTGTATATATATGCCACATCTTCTTTATCCATTCATTTGCTGATGGGCATTTTGGTTGCTTCCAAGTCCTGACTATTGTAAATAGTGCTGCAATAAACATTATGGTACATGTTTCTTTTGGGATTATGGTTTTCTTTGGGTATATGCTCAGAAGTGGGATTACTGGATCATATGGTACTTCTATTTGTAGTTTTTTGAGGAACCTCCAAATTGTTTTCCATAGTGGCTGTACCAACTTACAATCCCACCAACAGTGCAGGAGAGTTCCCTTTTCTCCACACCCTCTCCAACATTTGTTGTTTCCAGACTTTGTGATGATGGCCATTCTGATTGGTGTGAGGTGATACCTCATTGTGGCTTTGACCTGCATTTCTCTAATGATTAGTGATGTTGAGCATCTTTTCATGTGTTTGTTGGCCATCTGTATGTCTTCTTTGGAGAAATGTCTATTTAGGTCTTCTGCCCATTTGTGGATTGGGTTATTTGCTTTTTTGGTATTAAGCTTCATGAGCTGCTTGTATATTTTGGAGGTTAATCCTTTGTCCGTTGTTTCATAGGCAATTATTTTTTCCCATTCTGAGGGTTGCCTTTTAGTCTTGTTTATGGTTTCTTTCACTGTGCAAAAGCTTTTAAGTTTCATGAGGTCCCATTTGCTTATTCTTGATTTTAATTCCATGATTCTAGGAGGTGGCTCCAAAAGGATCTTGCTTTGATGGATGTCATAGAGTGTTCTGCCTATGTTTTCCTCTAGGAGTTTGATAGTGTCTGGCCTTACATGTAGGTCTTGAATCCATTTGGAGTTTATTTTTGTGTATGGTGTTAGGAAGTGTTCTAATTTCATTCTTTTACATGTTGCTGTCCAATTTTCCCAGCACCACTTCTTGAAGAGGCTGTCTTTTTTCCATTGTATACTCGTGCCTCCTTTGTCAAAGAGAAGGTGCCCATATGTGTTTGGGCTTACTTCTGAGTTCTCTATTCTATTCCATTGGTCTCCCTTTCTATTTTTGTGCCAGTACCATACTGTCTTGATCACTATGGTCTTATAGTATAGTTTGAAGTCAGGAAGCCTGATTCCTCCAACTCCATTTTTCCTTCTCAAGATTGCTTTGGCTATTCGGGGTCTTTTGCGTTTCCATACAAATTGTAAGATTTCTTGCTCTAGTTCTGTGAAAAATGCCATTGGTAATTTGATCAGGATTGCATTGAATCTGTAAATTGCTTTGGGTAGTAAAGTCATTTTCATGATGTTGAGTCTTCCAATCCAGGAACATGGTACGTCCCTCCATCTGTTTGTGTCGTCTTTGATTTCTTTCAGCAATGTCTTAAAGTTTTCTGCATACAGATCTTTTGCCTCCTTAGGCAGGTTTATTCCTAGGTATTTGATTCTTTTTGTTGCAATGGTGAATGGGAGAGTTTCCTTAATTTCTCTTTCTGCTCTTCCGTTGTTAGTGTATAGGAATGCAAGAGATTTCTGTGCATTAATTTTATATCCTGCTACTTTACTCAACTCATCAATTAGTGCTAGCAGTTTTCTGGTAGAGTCTTTAGGGTTTTCTATATATAATATCATGTCATCTGCAAAGAGTGACAATTTTACTTCTTCTTTTCCAATTTGGATTCCTTTTATTTCTTTTTCTTCTCTGATTGCTGTGACTAAAACTTCCAAAACTATGTTGAATAATAGTGGTGAGAGTGGACACCCTTGTCTTGTTCCTGTTCTTAGAGGGAAGTCTTTCAGTTTTTCCCAATATAGAATGATATTGGCTTTTGGTTTCTCATATATGGCTTTTATTATGTTGAGGTAATTTCCTTCTATGCCCATTTTCTGGAGAGCTTTTATCATAAATGGATGTTGAACTTTGTCAAAAGCTTTTTCTGCTTCTATTGAGATGATCATATGGTTTTTATCCTTCAATTTGTTGATATGATGTATCACATTGATTGATTTGCATATGTTGAAGAATCCTTGCATCCCAGGGATAAACCCCACTTGATCATGGTTTTAATGTGCTGTTGGAGTCTGTTAGCTAGTATTTTGTTGAGGATTTTTGCATCTATATTCATCAGTGATATTGGTCTGTAATTTTCTTTTTTTGTGACATCTTTGCCTGGTTTTGGTATCAGGGTGATGGTGGCCTCGTAGAATGAGTTTGGGAGTGTTCCAACTTCTGCAATATTTTGGAAGAGTTTGAGAAGGATAGGTGTTAGCTCTTCTCTAAATTTTTGATAGAATTTGCCCATGAATCCGTCTGGTCCTGGGCTTTTGTGTGTTGGGAGGTTTTTAATCACTGCCTCAATTTCCGTACTTGTGATTGGTCTGTTCGTAGTTTCCATTTTTTCCTGGCTCAGTCTTGGAAGATTGTATTTTTCTAAGAATGTATCCATTTCTTCCAGGTTATCCAATTGATTGGCATATAGTTGCTTGTAGTCGTCTCTCATGATCTTTTGTACTTCTGTGGTGTCCATTGTTACTTCCCCTTTTTCATTTCTAATTCTGTTGATTTGCATCTTCTCCCTTTTTTTCTTGATGAGTCTGGCTAATGGTTTATCAATTTTGTTAATCTTCTCAAAGAACCAGCTTTTAGTTTTATTAATTTTTGCTATTGCTTCCTTCCTTTCTTTTTCATTTATTTCTGCTCTGATCTTTATGATTTCTTTCCTTCTGCTCACTTTGGGGTTTCTTTGTTGTTCTTTATCTAACTGTTTGAGGTGTAAGGTTAGATTGTTTATTCGATAATTTTCTTGTTTCTTAAGGTAGGACTGTATTGCTATAAACTTCCCTCTTAAAATTGCTTTTGCTGCATCCCATAGATTTTGGGTTGTTGTGTTTTCATTGTCATTTGTTTCTAGATATTTTTTGATTTCCTCTTTGATTTCTTTAGTGATTTCTTGGTTGTTTAATAGTGAATTGTTTAGCCTCCATGTGTTTGTATTTTTTGCAGTTTTTTTCCTGTAATTGATATCTAGTCTCATGGCATTGTGGTCTGAGAAGATGCTTGATATGATTTCAATTTTCTTGAATTTGCTGAGGTTTGATTTGTGCCCCAAGATGTGATCTCTCCTGGAAAATGTTCCGTGTGCACTTGAGAAGAACGTGTAGTCTGTTGTTTTTGGATGGAATGTCCTATAAATATCAATGAAGTCGAGATGGTCTAATGTGTCATTTAAAGCTTGTGTGTCTTTGTTTATTTTTTGTTTGGATGATCTGTCCATTGATGTAAGTGGGGTGTTCAAGTCTCCCACTATTATTGTGTTCCTGTCGATGTCCCCTTTTATAGCTGTTAGCATTTGCCTTATGTATTGAGGTGGTCCTATGTTGGGGGCATAGATATTTACCATTGTGATATGTTCTTCTTGAATGGATCTTCTTGAATGATCATTATGTAGTGTCCTTCCTTGTCTCTTGTAATAGTCTTTACTTTAAAGTCTAATTTGTCTGATATGAGTATTGCTACTCCAGCTTTCTTTGGACTTCCATTTGCATGGGATATCTTTTTCCATCCCTTTCCTTTCAGTCTATATGTATCCCTTGGTCTGAAGTGGGTTTCTTGTGGGCAGCATATAGAAGGGTCTTGTTTTTGTATCCATTCAGCCAGTCTGTGTCTTTTGGTTGGAGCATTTAATCCATTTACATTTAAGGTGATTATTGACATGTGTGTTCCAATTACCATTTTCTGAATTGTTTTGGGTTTGTATTTGTGGGTGTTTTCCTTTTCTTGTATTTCCAACTTAGAGAAGTTCCTTTAGCACTTGTTGTAAGGTTGGTTTGGTGGTGCTGAATTCTCTTAACTTTTGTTTGTCTGGAAAGCTTTTGATTTCTCCCTCAAATCTGAATGAGATTCTTGCTGGGTAGAGTATTCTTGGCTGTAGGTTTCTCTCTTTCAGGACTTTCAGTATATCCTGCCATTCCCTCTGGCATGCAGAGTTTCTGTAGAAAGGTCAGCTGTTATGCTTATGGGTTTTCCCTTATATGTTATTTGTTGCTTTTCTCTTGCTGCTTTTAATATTTTTTCTTTGTGTTTAATTGTCATTAGTTTGATTAATATGTGCATTGGTGTATTTCTCCTAGGGTTTATTCTGTATGGGACTCTCTGTGCTTCTTGGACTTGGTTCATTATTTCCTTTCCCATGTTGGGGAAGTTTTCCACTATAACCTCTTCAAATATTTTCTCAGACCCTTCCTTTTTTTCTTCTTCTACTGGGATGCATATAATTCGAATGTTGGTGTGCTTAATGTTATCACTGAGGTCTCTGAGACTGTCTTCTATTCTTTTTATTCTTTTTTCTTTTTCCTGCTCTGTGGCAGTTATTTCCCCCATTCTATGTTCCAACTCACTTATTCGTTCTTCTGCCTCAGTCATTCTGCTGGTTATAGCATCTAGAGTATTTTTAATTTCAGTTATTTTGTTATCCATTGCTGTTTGTTTTTCTGAGTTCTTATGAACTGTTTCTTGTACTTTCTCTATTTTGTTATCGAGATTTTGTATCATTTTTACTATCATTACTCTGAATTCTTTTTCAGGCATTTTTCCTATTTCCTCTTCATTTATTTGGTCTTGTGGGTTTTTTTCCTGCTCCTTTGCCTGCATGGTGTTTCTTTGTTTCCTCATGGTTGTCCAGAGTTTTGGGGTTGCTTGTCCTGGTGTTATAGGTGTTTATAGAAGACTGTCCAAGCCTCAGACTAATGTTAATATTTCTGTTTCCTTAGAGTCTCAGCTGTAAGTGTTCTTCTACTCACCTTGGGTTTTTTGCATTATTCTGTGGCCAGCAGAGCTTCCTTTATTGTTTGTCTGTAAGCATTGGTGTGTGGGGAGGGAGAGGGTACAATAGTGGCTCCCTTTGCTGGGAGTGAGTGAGCAGTGGCGCACTGTTGTTTCAGTCGGGCTTGGAGGTGCCTATTGCTGAGGGATGCTGGTGGCTCAGGTGTAAACAGAAAGTCTCAGAGTTGGGCCTCTCTCAGGTATTTTTTTTTCTCTGCAGTCTCCCTGCTGCAGGCATCCCAAGGGGTTTTAATCCAGCCCCGCCCGAGTGCCTGAGGGTACTTGTTATCCCTGAGCACTGTAGATGGCCTACAGGGCGTCTCTCCACTGCCTGTTGCAGAGGTTTGGAAAGAGAGAGAAAGGCTAAGCAGGTGGCTCCCCCGCCCCCAGCCCCGAGCCTGCAGGCACTCCTAGCAGTGGACCTCTTCCCTCCTGTCCTCTAGGTCCGTCACCTTATTGGCAACAATTTTTCTCACCCTGAACCAGCTCTCCGGTTCCCACGCTCCCGCTCCCAGACCCTCTGTTCAGCTGTGAATCGACGTCTCAGTCTGGGAACTCTGAGCTGCAGTGCGGACCCTCCGTATGTTTCTCGCTCCCTCCGGTCTGCCACAGCTCCCCCGCTTCACCCTCCGTGAGCCGTAGTAGATGCCTCCCTACCGGTTATCAATCTCCCTGATTTCTAAGAACAAATTAAATTTGTGCTGGTTCTTGGCAAAAAAAAAAAGACTTGTTAACCAACAAATTTTCTTCCAAACAGGTGGACTATATGTAATAAATTAACAGATAGTAAAATCATCAGCTACACATATGCAAATGGTAATATATTATTTACCATAGTATATTATACATCAGTGTTTCTCATAATTTAATGTGTATATTAATTACCTGTAGATCTCTTAAAAATTCAGCTGATAATTCAATAAGTCTGGGGTGGAAACTAAGTTTCTGCATTTCTAACATGCTGCCCAATGATGCTTATATTCTGGTATATGAACCACACATTGGCTGTCAAGATTTTATGCGTTAAAATAATATCAAGACAAAAGAATTTAGAGTATCATAAAAGTTTGAGTTTGGATGATGTAATGCCTCTGTTTGCAAGGAGAATAAAAGCAGATTGTCTTCATGGTGTGCACCAAAATGGAATCAGAGACTCTGAGTCTTTGCCATTCTTTTACATTCTCCTCTCTCTCACTTTCTTCTTGTAAATCTTATAAGAAGCTGGCAACTAAATGTGTTAATTAATAATATCTTGATATTTCTGTTCTTTCACAGTTACTCCAATAAACAATGAATTGCTGCCATTTTGGAGTAAACTACCTTCTTCAATTCCCTTCTTTATGAGTGGCACATATGAAGTGGATTTTCCATTTCAAGAAGCACATTCCTCTGAAATGTCTTGTTCTCTTTCATTCTTTCATTACTGGTTTTCTCAAAAAATGGTTTGGTTTTACTAACTCTACTTTTGTCTTCTCTCCATTAACTATTCACCCAGAATATATTCCTCTCCAAGTCCCACTCCAGCTGATGAAATGACATTACTCCCTTGGAAAATCATTAGTAACCCCCAGCCATTAAATACAAGAGTTTTCTTAATCCTGTTGGTATCTTTGGAACATCTGAAGCAGAAGGAGCCCTCTCTGAAACTTGGTGCTCCCTTGGATCCCAAAATATTGTATTTTACTCAGCTCTGATTTGTCATTCTCTTCCACACTCCTCTTTTGTTACCAACTCTATAAATATCAACATGACAAAAGGTCTCTTTTTACATTACCCCTTTATTTATGCAGTCTCCCAAAGTGAATTCATTCTTTTTTGTTTTACTGAGATATAATTGACATATAACAGTATGCTAATTTGATTACAACCCCATGACTTATTATATAACCAGGCGTTATATAATTTTGACCTTTTGACAACCAATTTATTCTTAATCATGGATAAACTACTTCTTCATTCAAATGACTACCACGAATATCCTCGGCCCTTTCTTTACCTTCAGTACAAGACTTGAGTTTTCAACTAAGTTCTGATCAGTATGTGTATAAAACAAAACCTATTTTCTTCCCTCAGAAAATCTTCTTCCTTATGAACTCCCAAATTTTATTAAAAGCATAATTATCTTTCTCATTTGAAAATGAGTTATTTGGCTGATTTCAACTTTAACGTACTATCTCTCACATATAATTAAATTTGAAATCCTGTCTACTCTTCCTCTCTATGGTCTCTTCTTCATATCTTCTATGTTCTGGCCCCACTTCTACCATTCAGAAGACTAGTGACTGTATAAATCCAAATTGTTCATCAGTGTCTTTGCTTTGCAAATGCCAAATTCAACAAGCAATATTTTACAATAAATTTTTACAATAAATTTGGCTTCTGTGACATTTAAAACTTCTTATCACTTGTCCAATATTACAACTCAGAGTTACACACACTATCCAGATTGTCCCCACACATTTCCAACCTAATTGTTCTCTGTCTCCAGTTTCTCTGCTTCCCACCCACTCCATGAATTGTCAGGTTGGAATGTTTCTTTCCTTTTTTCTTTTTTTTTAAGAGCTTTTATTGAGATATAATTGACATACAATAAAGTGCATATATTTAAAGTGTTCAATTTGTTATTTTTTTCTTATTAGTAATGTATACATGGCAATCCCAATCTCCCTTGGGTTGGAATGTTTCTATAATGCAAATCTATTTTTGTGCTCAATTATTTTAGATTTGTAATGGCTTTTTATTATATGTAAGATACAACTGTCATAATATTGTAAAGCATTCTTAGTTTTTCTCTGTTTTGGGGCTTATCTCCTAATTTCCTCTGTGCATATCTATGCTCTGACTCTGTAAAACTTCTTAGCTCTTCTCAGAATGAGTAATACACATCTTTCAGTATCTGTGTAGGAACTGTTTATATTTTTTAACGGCCTCCCAACCTACTCTACTTGGGCAATGCTACTAATTTTTAAAATTTATGCATAAAATGTTTAGAAAGTTCTTCTGCCTTCTGCTGGGAGAGTTAAATACTACTTATTCTGAGCTCCCACAACTCTTTATACACACTTCTATTTTGCTGTCAACATTCAATACTGTAATTGTTTGTTTATATCTATAATTCTCTTAGATTGTAAGTTATTTGATGGAAGAAACCACATTTTATTCATCTTTACATTCCAGTAGCTTAGGATACTACCCAAAATCTACTGGAAGTTTTAATAGGAGATGAAAATAGTAGCTAACCATTGAAACATAGTTAAGGACAGAAAATAATATTTTATAACAATGATGGTAGTTATATTACATACACAATAAGTGATTGTTACAATTGTATTGTATATATAATAAGGAATATTATTGTATATAATTGTAATTCAATATTGTATTTAAAATCAGATTGTTGAAATTTTCTTTTCTTTTTTAGAGTATACAATTTGTTGTTTTTTTTCTTATTAATAATATACATATGGCAATCCCAGTCTCCCAATTCATTCCCCCCCAACCCTCTCCGCTTTCCCCACTTGGTGTCCATGTGTTTGTCCTCTACATCTGTGTCTCTATTTCTGCCTTGCAAACTGGTTGATTTGTACCATTTTTCTATATTCTGCAAATATGTGTTAATATACAATATTTGTTTTTCTCTTTCTGACTCACTTCACTCTGTATGACAGTCTCTGGGTCCATCCATGTCTCTACAAATATCCCAGTTTCATCGCCTTTTACAGCTGAGTAATATTCCATTGTATATATGTACCACATCTTTTTTATCCATTCATCTGTTGATGGACATTTAGGTTGCTTCCATGTCCTGGCTATTGTATATAGTGCTGCAATGAACATTGGAGTGCATGTGTCTTTTTGAATTATGGTATTCTCTGGGTGTATGCCCAATAGTGGGATTGCTGGGTAGTTCTATTTTTAGTTTTTCAAGGCGCCTCCATACTGTTCTCCATAGTGGCTGTATCAATTTACATTCCCACCAACAGTGCAAGAGCGTTCCCTTTTCTCCACACCCTCTCCAGCATTTACTGCTTGTAGATTTTCTGATGATGCCCATTCTAACTGGTGTGAGATGATACCTCATTGTAGTTTTGATTTGCATTTCTCTAATAATTAGTGATTTTGAGCAGCTTTTCATGTGCCTCTTGGCCATCAGTATGTCTTCTTTGGAGAAATGCCTATTTAGGTCTTCTGCCCATTTTTTGATTGGGTTGTTTGTTTTATTGCTATTGAGCTGGATGAACTGTTTATATATTTTGGAGATTAGTCCTTTGTCTGTTGATTTGTTTGCAAATATTTTCTCCCATTCTGAGGGCTGTCTTTTCATCTTTCTTATAGTTTCCTTTGCTGTGCGGAAGCTTTGAAGTTTCATTAGGTCCCACTTATTTATTTTTGTTTTTATTTCCATTACTCTAGGGGGTGGATCAAAAAAGATCTTGCTGTGATTTATGTCAAAGAGTGTTCTTTCTATGTTTTCCTCTTGGAGTTTATAGTGTCTGGCCTTACATTTAGGTCTTTAATCCATTTTGAGTTTATTTTTGTGTATGGTGTTAGGGAGTATCCTAATTTCATTCTTTTACATGTAGCTGTCCAGTTTTCCCAGCACCACTTATTGAAGAGGCTGCCTTTTCTCCATTGTATATCCTTGCCTCCTTTGTCATAGATTAGTTGTTGAAATTTTCTGATCTTTTATTTGCTTTGTTATTGTCTTTAATAATCCTAATCACTTTTAACCCTACATTGTTGTTATTTTTGTAAACATCTAATTTTCTCTACAAACATAATGTTTGTGAGAGCAAGAGTTAGGTTGTATGTAACCCCTTCAAAGTCCTGTAGAATACTTTGTACATCTAAACTCTAGAAATAATGGTTGATAAAATTACCATATTATAAGAAGATACAGCATTGTGTCATTATTTTCTTGTATGTTGCTATTACTCACTGTGTACACATTTAACATAGTTATTTTCCTAATTAAAGTACAGTGGGAAGAAAAAAAAGTACACTGGAATCTCTGAGAAAATAAGGAATTTAAAGTAATGATTTAAGAAATATTACTTTTTTTGTTATAAAATAATTCCACTTATAAGAGCTTAATATATATCCCAAAGCCAGTATTAAAACAAAATGACATCATGCACATAATAAATTAATTTCAATCAATATCAATCACAAGAAAAAATACATAATTCAGTATCTTTTCCAATTTAAGTGCTATATTGATCCTAGGTTAAAACGTGGCATTATAGTTAGGGAATTTCACATTTTGAATGTCAGTTTTTTCTCTTCAAATCCAAAAGTTTCTGTAAAAAAAAACCAAACATCAGCATACCAAACCTCCTTGAAATAATGAATAATTCTGAAAAATGTGTATTTGTCAGATTCAGGCTCCTTCTGCAGGGTTATCTCACAAGGAGTAAAAAAAAAGACACCATGCAACCCCAGATTAAATGAGCAGCTGGTATGGTGACTCTGATTAGATCATGTTGCCTTTCTAGACAGACTAATTGTTCTGATTTATTGTTATCACCTGTACTTCATGGCTTCTTGCTTCTAGTTCTAATTAATGGATAATTTTCAACTGTTGAAACTTTAATTGTCCCTCTGATTTCAGTGAGTGCAAGAAGCAGGACTCTCAGCAAATAGAAGTCCTGCTGTTGTGACCTTTCAATGGCACTTGGTTGGTCAAAATAAAACTCAGATTCTTCCAAGTGAGCATTTTCGAAAATGGGATCAAGTTGCTGATACTGGAGTAAAAAAACCCACTCTAACAGAGACTATTCCTTTTACAGTTCTAACTTCATTTTTTTAACTATTTGTTAAAGCATCACAGACACATACAGCTCCTGTGTTGTCAGAATATGACAATAGACACCCCGATTTTATAATTTAGTCATTCCCTTCCTAAAAGGGAAAGAAACAGAAAGGAAGTGTAGGTTAAGGAGGATTCAGTGAGATTTTTTAAATACTTTATTGATAAGTTAATGGTGATTAATAATTCAGAAACAAAATGAAAATAATTATTTAGATCTTGATCGTTAGCAAATTTGTAACAATATACTATTGTACTTTAAAATATAGACTTCTGTAGAAGCCATACATGTAGAATGCAAATGCTGTGTTTGGTTGCATTCCATAGAATCTGGTTGGCTAAAATGTAAGTACCAAAACTAAACATTTCTGCTAGCATAACCACATACAAAATATCCAATTATGGGTTCATTTTCAAATTACAAATTGGATTTTTTTAACTGAAGGAAGTATCTTACAGCTCTTTTCACAGGTCATAAACACAAGCAGAAGAGGAGATATTAGAAAATTTCACAGTAGCAAAGAGAAAGTTATGCTAAATATGTTTTTGAATAAAAAGGTAGACACAAATAGCAATGAAGTATGAATTTTTTAACTTAATTTGTACTTTGTGATATAGCTGTAGCATAAATAGATAATAAAAATAATAAAGTTAGATTATAAATAATTCATAATGTGAAAGTTTCCCACAAGTGGTTTTCCTTCACTTTTGACCTCATGGTTTATCAAATTTATTTTTTCAATCCATAACTCTTTGGTGTTCTTAAGTGAAAATAAATATTTAATTTATTTTAACTCCAAATGCTATTCCATATATTTATTATCAAAATGATTATTATCTCTTAGGATTTTGAAAAATACTGTTTTTGTAGATGAGGGAAGAAAGTGAAAGAGAAAGTTAAATAAAATATGGGTGGTAGTGAAACTGAGATCCCAAACCATGCTGTCTGTCATTGTATAACTGATACTCAAGAGACTCAAACAGAAAAGGATATACATTAAATGTAACATTTATTTAACTACATAAGGAATGAGATGTACTTGACTAGTATATATGTTCATATACATTTATCGTTTATTATTTTTAACTTTGCAGTTTTATTTTTTTATGCTAGAGTATGTTTATATGTATCTGTCTATATGTCTATTTGCATATCAACTATTTACCTAGCTAAGCATCTATCCATCTATCTTTCAATATTCAAGATATAACATCAGGCACTTAAAAAAACCATATAACTCTCTTAGTCATATTTTTAAAGTACCTGTTGGATAAAATATCTCTGGAACTTGGGAAGTTTAAAATGTGTACAAAACCTGTGAGAGCCAGATCGTTTTTTTATTTTAATAATGTTATAGGCTGCTTATTTATTAAAGGAAAATAATTGTTCTTTGGACTAAGTATATTTAACTTTATGAAAATTTTTCTACATCATCCACAGTTTTTTTCATTTCCCTGAGGGCCAGAGAACACAGCCAGAATCTGGCATTTAGGACCCACTATTGCCTATAGACAGTCTAAGGCTGTTTACTCATTAGAAAGCCCTGTGAAACACATTTCCAGAGGGTGAAGCCTTCCTATTCAAGCTTCCACAAAGGGGTTCCACTTATCTTGTCATCTAAGCAGGTTATTCTCCCACCTGTGTAAGGATAATTTTAGTAGCCACATTTCCTCATTTTAGCAAAGTCTGTATTTTGTGACATTTATGTGGACAAGTGTCTTGAGTTTTTTTAAAAGCAGTTTCTATTTCTTGGGAACTCATGAGTTGGACTGGATTGTTAATGATGTGCTGTGAAGATCTGTGTGTTTATGTATTTGGCTCATCTTCCCTTTCCCTCTACTAGGTTCATTTACTGTATACTTAATATCTGCTTTGAACACTGCATTCTTAAGTGTTAGTCTACAGAGATTAATAACACAGTCTGAACTCAATAAGTTCATGACCTAAAGTCAAAGCAGAAGTTCTTGGAAGGCAGGAATCATGTCTTGATCATCTTCCTGTTTCCTGTAGCACCAAAACAAAAGGCCAGGAATACTGGAAGAAGTCATTGTATATTCGTTAAGAAGCATTTCTCTGAAAGTTGCATTTGTGTTCTCAGAGTAGTTAAGTTTGATGACTTCTAAGAATGTCATTCTTTATTTGTAGTTGTATATATGCCTAATCATTTAACCCTTATAAAAACATGCTATGTACAGATAATTTTGTGTGTGTGTACATATTTCTTTTTTTAATTGAAGTATAGCTGAATTACAATATTGTGTTAATTTCAGGTGTATGGCAAAGTGATTCAGTTATATACATATAGTCAGGTTATTTTCAATTATAGGTTATTACAGTTTACTGAATATAGTTCCCTTTGCTATACAGTAAGTCCTTGTTTCTTATCTATTTTACATATAGTAGTTTGTATCTGTTAATCACATACTCCTATTTATCCCTTTCCCTCTTTCCTCTATAGTAACCATATGCTGTTTTCTATGTCTGTAAGTCTGCTTGTGTTTTGTAAATAAGTTCTTCAATTGTATTATTTTTTACATTCCACATATAAGTGATATCATGATATTTGTCTTTGTCTGACTTAATTCACTATGTATGATATTCTCTAGGTCCATCTATGTTGCTGTAAGTGGCAATATTGTCTTCTTTTTTATGGCTAACTAATATTCCATTGTGTGTATGTGTATATATATATGTGTGTGTGTGTATGTGTGTGTATCCCATCTTCTTAATCCAGTCATCTGTTGATGGACCCTTGGGTTGTTTCCACGTTTGGCTATTGTAAATAGCAGTGCTATGAACTTTGAGGTGCATCTTTCCAAATTAGTTTTCTTTTTTTTTCTGGATATGAGCCCAAGAGTGGAATTGCTGGATCATACGATATTTTTTAGTTTTTTTAGGAACCTCCATACTGTTTTCCATAGTGGCTATTGCAATTTACGTTCCCACCAACAGTGTAGGAGGGGTCCCTTTTCTCCACACCCTCTCCAGCATTTATTGTTTGTAGACATTTTGATGATGGTCATGTTGACTGGTGTGAGGTGATACCCATTGTAGTTTTGATTTGCATTTCTATAATAATTAACAATGTTGGACATCTTTCCTTGTGCCTGTTGGCCATCTGTATGTCATCTTTAGAGAGATGTTTATTTAGGCCTTCTGTCCATATTTTGATTGAGCTGTTTTTTGTTGTTGTTGTTTTGATATTGAGTTGTATGAGTTCTTTCTATATTTTGGATATTAACCTCTTGTCAGTGACTTCACTTTCAAATATTTTCTCCCGTTCCATAGGTTGTCTTTTCATTTTGTTTATGATTTCCTTTCCTGTGCAAAAGATTTTAAATTTGATTAGGTCCCATTTGTTTATTTTTGCTTTAAATTCTTTTGCCTGGGGAGACTGATGTAAGAAAATATTGCTATGATTTCTGTTAGAGTATACCCATGTTCTCTTCTAGGAGTTTTATGGTATCATGGCTTATAATTAGGTCTTTAAACCACTTTGAGTTTATTTTTGTATATGGTGTGAGCAAGTGAACTAGTTTCATTGCTTTTCATATGGCTGTCCAGCTATTCCACCAACACTTGCAGAAGACACTGTATTTTCTCCACTGTAGTCTTGTCTCCTTTGTCATAGATTAATTGGCCATAGATATGTGGGTTTATTTCTAGGCTCTTTATACTATTGCATTGATCTATATGTCTGGTTTTGTGCCAATACCACACTGTTTTGATTAGCGTAGCTTTGTAGTACTGTCTGAAGTCTGGGAGGTTTATGCCTCCAGCTTTGTTCTTTTACCTCAAGATTGCTTTGGCGATTTGGGTCTTTTGTGGTTACACATACATTTTAGGATTCTTTGTTGTAATTGTGTGAAAAATGGCATGGGTAATTTTTAGGAGATAGCATTAAATATGTAGATTGCTTGGAGTGGCATGGCCATTTTAAAATATTAATTTTTCCAATCCAAGATCATGGGATATCTTTCCACATCTTCAAATTATTTTCAGTTTTCTTTTCCAATGTTTTATGGTTTTCAGTGTATAGATCTTTTACCACCTAGGTTAAATTTATTCCTAGATATTTTATTTTTTGATGCAATTTTAAACAGGATTTTTTTTTTTTACTTTCTCTTTCTGATATTTCATTGTTAGTGTACAAAAATACAACAGGTTTCTATATATTAACCAAGTATCCTGCTACCTTGCTGAGTTCATTTACTAGTCTAATGTTTTTGTGTGGAGTCTTTAGGGTTTTCTATATAGAGTATCATGTCTTCTTCAATTAGTGACAATTTTACCTCTTCCCTTCCAATTTGGATACCATTTCTTTTTTTCTTACCTGATTGCTGTGCCTAGGACTTCCAATACTATACTGAATAGAAGTGATGAGAATGGGCACCCTTGTCTTACTCCTGAATTTAGTAGGAAGTCTTTCAGCTACTACTGAACCTACCCAGTTCAGTGTTATGTTGGCTGTGGGTTTGTTGTGAACAGCTTTTATTATGCTGAGATGTGTTACTTCTATACCTACTTTGGTGAGTATCATGAATGGATGTTGAATTTTTATCAAATGCTTTTTCTGTGTCTGTTGAAATGACCATGTGTTTTTTGTCTCTCCATTTGTTAATGTGGTGTATCACTTTGATTAATTTTTGTATGTTGAACCATCCTTGCAACCTTGGAATAAATCCAACTTCATAATGGTATATGATTCTTTTTATATATTGTTGGATTCAGTTGGCTAATAGCTTGTTGAAAATTTTTACATCTATATTCTTCAAATATATTGACCTGTAATTTTCTTTTTTGGTAGTGTCTTTATACAGTTTTGGCATCATAGTGGTGGTGGCTTCATAAAATGAATTTGGGAGTGTTTCCTCCTCTTCAGTATTTTGGAAGAATTTCAGAAGTATAGGTATAAATTCTTCCCTGTATGTTTGGTAGAATTCCCCTGTGAAGCCATTTGATCCTGGATGTTTGTTTGCAGGGATTTTTTTTTTTTTTTTTTATAGATTCTGTTTCATGTCTAATGATTGGTCTGTTCAAATTATTGGTTTCTTCTTGAATCAGTTTTGGCAGGCTATGTTTCTGAAAACCTGTCCATTCTTCTCTGTTGTCTAATTTTTTGGTATATAACTGTTCATAATATTCTCATGATTTTTTTTTAATTTCTGTGGTATCAGTTGTTATTTTTCCTCTCTCATTTCTTATTGTGTTTATCTGGGTCCTCTCTCTGTTCTCCTTAGTGAGCCTGGATAGAGGTTTGTTGATCTTAAAAAAAAAAAAAAAGACAAAAAACAAACAAAAACAACTCTTTGTTTTATGGATGTTTTCTATTATTTTATCTCTATTTCCTCTCTGATCTTAATTATGTCCATCCTTCTGCTGACTTTGGGTATTGTTTTTTCTTTTATAATTATTTTAGAAGTTAGAAATAGGTAGATTAAGTTGTTTATGTTAGCTTTTTCTTGTTTTTTGAGGAAAACTGGTATCACTATGAAATTCCCTATTGGGACTGCTTCTGCAGCATCCCATAGATTTTTTTTTTTAAGGTTATGTTTTCATTGTCATTTGTCTTGAGGTATTTTCTGATTTCCTCTTTGATTTCATTGTTGACCCACTGTTTTTTTCATATTTTCCTTTCTGTGGTTTATATTTAGTTTCATAACATTGAGGTGAAAAAAGATGCTTGAAATAATTTCTACCCTCTTAAATATGTTAGGGTTTGTTTTATGTCCTAGTTTGTGGTCTATCCTAGAGAATATTCTATGCACACTTGAAAAGAATGTGTATTCTAAGTGTTTTGTTTTGAATGTAGTGTCCTACAGATATCAATTAAATCCAATTGGTTTATTGTGTCATTTAAGACTGCTGTTGTCTTAATGATTTTCTGTCTGGAAGATCTGTCTATTGATGTCAGTGGAGTGTTAAAGTCTCCTACTATTATTATGTTCCTGTCAGTTTTTCTCTTTATGTCTGTCAGTATTTGTTTTATACATTTACATGCTCTACTATTGGGTACACATATATTAATGAGTGTAATATCCTATTCTTGTGTTGATCCTTTTATCATTATTTAGTGTTCTTTGTCTCTTTTATGGACTTTGTTTTAAAGTCTATTTTGTCTAATATTGGTATTGCTACCTCACCTTCTTGTCATTTTCATTTGCATGAAATCTTTTTCCATCCCCTCACTTTCAATCTATGTATTTCTCACCCTAAAGTGAGTCTCTTGTAGACAGTATATTGTAGAGTTTTTTGTTTTGTTTTGTTTTTATGTAATCTGCCACTCTAGGTCTTTTGATTGGAGCATTTTGTCCTTTGACATATAAGGTAATTATTGTTAAGTAAGTATCACCAACTTGTTTTCCAGTTCTTTGTTTATTTCTGTTTCTTTTTGTTTTTCCATTAATGGTATGGTGGTTTCTAAAATTATGTTTGAATTCCTCTCTTTTTGGTTTCTGTGAATCTATTTTATGTTTTTGATTTGTGGTTACCCTGGTTTTCAAGTATATTAACCCATAACTATAGCTACTTGCTTTAGACTGAGAGTCATATAAGTTCAAATGTAGTCTAAAAGATTGACACTATTTTTTACTCCATGCTCCCACATTTTGTGATTTTTGATGTCCTATTTTACATCTCCATGTTTATCCTTTTGCTATTAATTGTAGTTATAATTGCTTTCATAATTTTTTAAATTTTCTTCTAATCTATGTACTGGCTTATTTAAGTGATCTTCAATCCTTTTATATATTTGTGTTTTCTATTGTGATTTTCCCTTTTCTACAGGTTCTTTTCTATTTAGAGAAGACCTTTCAATATTTCATTTAGGTTAGGCTTAGCTTTATTATACTCATACTTTTTGCTTATCTGAGAAATTCTTTATATCCTTTTGTTTTCTAAATGATAATCTTACTGGGTAGAGCTAGTTTGCAGATTATTTTTTTTCATGAGTTTAAAAATATCATGTCACTTCCTTCTTGCCTGCAAAGTTTTTGCAGAGAAATCGGCTGATAGCCATATGAGAATTTACTTATAACTGACTTATTTTTCTTTGCTTCCTTTACAATCCTCTATATTTTTAAATTTGCCATTTTAATCATGAAATGTCTTGCTGTGGGTCTGTTTGAATTCATTTTGTTTGGGGCCCTTTGTGCTTCCTGTACCACTGTATCTGTTTCCTTCTTTAGGTTTGGGAAGTTCTCAGCCATAATTTCTTCAAAAACATTTTCAATCCCCTTGCCTCTCTCTTCTCTTTCTGGAACCTCTGTTATGTGTAGGTTGTCATGCTTGGATCTTATAAGTTGCGTTTTTTTGTTTTTTGTTTTTAATTTGTCTTTCTCTCTGGTCTTGTGTTTGGGTGATTTCCATTATTTCAAAACATTACTAGAAGAAAATTAGGTTCAAAATATATACTTAAAGTGGCATATATATATACCATATGAAAATGCTGCATATTTAAGGATATTGTGTGTTTATGAGCTGCAAACTGGTTTTATTTTCATATTTTTCTCTTGTAAGTTAGTAAGAACTATAATTAACATGCTTGGAAGTTAAAATGCAGATAGAATTATATACCTAAAGTTATGCTTTCATATTTTTTTATTTTATTAAAATTAAAGATAGAAAATTTTTGCTGAATAATAGGTGACAATCCTTAAAGTGTTTATTTTGCTTCAAGAAAATACACTTCAAGTTATCAACTCAAATAAAATTCTTAGCACTGTGAAATATGGCCTATTCTTATTTAAGAGGAAGAAACTGATACACAGAGAACTTAAATAACATACCTGGGATCAATACTTAATAAATGATGGAGAAAAGATTGGAATCTAAATAGTTTCAATTTAATTCAGTAATCAAAGTCACTCATTTTGTACTGCTCTGAAGACTGCAGTATTTCTGAAATGCCTGAAGTAGAACAAATAATCTATCCTAGGAAAAAGATGACAAAATCTGCCATATTGGTCTAATATTTTAATCCACCAAACAATTTCTAGGAGATTTATCTACTGTTAAAGGAAAAAACCTTAATATATATTTACTGAATAATTAAAGAGTAAATTCTTGTTGACCTACTCTGCCTAATCCCAAGCATTTTTACTTAGTAGCCAGCTAAAAAATAAGCAACTATCCAATGTAGAAGGAGAATCTTTGAGTTGCATTGAACGGCAAAGGGAAATCTGGCTGAGGGCATTGAGAATAAGACAGTTGATGTTTTTAGGACTAAACTGATCTTGGAAGTTAACACCTGATGCTCAAAATGCCTTCAGTCAAGTATGTTGCAAATGAAAATGTGCCCAGCACATAGGATCTGGGTTCTGGGAAATGATAACATGTCACATATTGTAGTGTCATGGTGATCAGACAGCAAAGTGTACTGAGTAATGTTAGATTACTTAGTGGCTTAGTTTTTAATTATTCTTGCTATTTGAAAGAATATTTGGTTCTTTGGGTGATACAGAATGTTAAGTGGCCTTTTATTGTTAACCCTGAATGTCTATTGTTATAAATTCAGGTTGCCTTGTTGAACGTTGGATAAGTGATATCTTCAATTATGATTGGGGAATCTGACCTTTATTGCTGGCAGAATTGTAAAAACAGATTCCTAGAGGTGTATACAACCCCTTTCAGCTGCAAATAAGAAGCTCACTGTCATTTGCAGAGCATGTTTTCTGTATTCAAGAACATTAATGTTAATCATGCTTGTTTTTGCCAGCGTAGGTTCCTGAAGTCATGTAATTGCTTTTAAAATTAAAATAATCTGTATCCTAGAACCCAAGCTAATCTAGAATCTTAAGAAAGATGCCCTTGTGATTATAAATATTAATGTATTAAAATGAGTAATCACCTTTGAATTTTCTATCATTTCTGTTTTGTGATTTTTATGCATATGAGATGATACATTACATAATTATCTCAAACTACCATCCTGAAAAAATTAGATGCATGCTTATTTTGTGTTTTATGTGCTTTTTCACTTTTTATTGTAAATTCTCATTATCATGTGATCATTAACAATCTAATGCTAAAATTCATCAGGGAAATAAATTTTATTACCTTGGAGTTCATATTATGTTTTTATTTTATTTTTCCGAGTGTTTGCTCTTAAATTTACAGGAGAAAAACATGCAGAAGAACAATTAATTTTTAATCTATATATTGAAGATTTGCATGTCACTGAAAATGTTTTTATTGAAACTCTTATTAGCCCTCATTTTTCTAAAGATAAACTAGGGCTATTGTCTTTTACATGCATTGTTGCTTCTTGAATTGCTCTGAGAAGAAGGAATATAACATATTTTGTTAATTTTTAATTTTTGTTGTTTGTTTTTCTCAGATTATCATCTATCCTCACTAGTGTATTTCACCATAGACTGATATCTGTCCCCAGATCTCAGACTTGTACCAGAAACCGTGCTGCTTACTTGACAGTGTTGTGTGTTGCCAATAGCCTGCCTATGTAGGCTTTCAAAGAAAATCAGTCTTCTCCTGCATGCCTAGTAATTTTTTCCTGCCCACATTTAACTGGGAAGCATGAGTACTTCATGTTCAAATTCTTAATTAACAACAGCTCATTTAACTTGTTGAATATAAATCTTTTATAACTTCAGTGTGCCTAATTTAGCACTTTAAAGCTTTCCTCCAAATGGAAGAGATGAGTAACTGCTAGCAAAGTGGGGTCCAGGACCTCAGCTTGAAAGAGCTTGCCATTCAGAGTATTATATTTCTTTGACGTCACTTGTCTTAAAAATGTGACTTTATACTCTATCCCTAGCATAACTTTGCTGATCTGGCTATACGTGGTAATGAGACTGTCACTAATGAGTGTCCATGTCTTGTTTGTCAAAGTTTCTTCTAGGGGACTTCCCCACCACCACTTGACTAGAGATGCAGATGAGTCTCTTTCTAGAATCCCAAGATCCTGGAGCTTTTGTGTAATTTTTTTTTTTGCAAAACATTGTGTAAGTAACAGGCTGTATTCATGCTGAACATTCCCTAGGTTATATGCTTGTAGTAGATTTCTAAGAAGATTTTGGATGCCAAAGAGGAAAGTTATTGTTGAAAGGATGGCTAGGTGGCTTCCAGACCATAGCATAGTTCCTGAGCATGTCCTGGGTTTCTGCACAGCGCCTGGACAATGGGCTTTTCTTTCCCCAAGCACTTCCAAGGGTCAACTCCGAAGGCAGTAAACTTCTTCCCTGCCTTCTTTTGCCCAAATCATCTTTATGGTTTACTTTCACCCTCTGCCCATGCCTACTTGTACTGGTCAATCTCCCCCACCAGAAATATGAAAAAAGAAACAGCAGCAACTTTAAAAAAGCATATTATATTCTTGTTCTATAGAAATAAACCTTGAAAATCTGCTAAACACAGATCCTAAATTATTAGTTAACTGTTATTTATAGAAAATGTTACCATTCTCAATATACAGAGGAGATACCAGGGGAAGTCGTTAGGGAAAAAGAGTGTATCATTAGGAGTAGGGGGAAGAGGAACCAATACAACTGTAGGACTAGAGAAACACAGTTTAGAGGAGCCTTAAAAGATCACCTAATCCTGTCTCCATCTTTTAATTTCACAGTTTTACCTCAAGCCACTGTAGACATCAAGGAGGGTGATGGGCCAGTAACCTGGCTTATAAAACAAGTTTTTCATTAAGCTCTGTGCCAGGTTTGTGTTAAACCATTGCTTTGCTGTTATCCAGGGGCTGGCAAGTTAGAGCCTCTGCAAATTATGTATTTGGCAGTTTAACGAGATTGTCAAACTCATCAATTGTCAGAGAAAGAGAATGGATAATGACAAGGAAGAAAGTTCAAGGTGATGTCTTTGCTAACCTCTGGAATGCCAAAAACTGGAAATAGACATAAATATAGAGTCCCCTATATAAATGTAAATTATTTTACTATGTTATTACTTTCTTTTTTTTTTTTTATGTTTCAAAGAACATTTAATGATGTGGCAAATCACTTACAATATAAAGTCAAATAATGTTTTTAAACTCTTTCTAAATTGTGTAAAATATGAGCTCAGTTTTCCAAAAAGAATTTTTTTTTTTTTTCCGTGCCACGTGCTGCAAGAAGCTTTTTTTTTTTTTTTTTTTTTTAATTTTTTTTTTGGGGGGTACACCAGGTTCAATCAACTGTTTTTATACACATATCCCCATATTCCCTCCCTTCCTTGACGCCCCCCCCTCGAGTCCCCCCCGCCCTCCCTGCCCCAGTCCTCTAAGGCATCTTCCATCCTTGAGTTGGACTCCCTTTGTTATACAACAACTTCCCACTGACTATTTTACAGTTGGTAGTATATATATGTCTGTGCTACTCTCTCACTTCTTCTCAGTTTCCCATTCACCCCCCCGCCCCCTCCATGTTATTACTTTCTAATTGTCAAAGCTTCTGTGTCCTAAATGGTGTCCCTCATGCTGGTTTTTATGTGCCAATTATTTTCTGTTTGTAAGTCAACAGCCAGCTAGGAAATCAATCCTCTGGTGATCACCTTTTAATTAAAGCAATTGCTAAACTCAACATTCACTTTTCTATTATTAAAGTGACTTGCTTGCTGTACAGGGATAACATGGAACAGATTAATTTTCCACAAAGAGATAAAAGATGCAAGGAGAGGGGAAGTAATCTTTCCCAACCTCATATGGTGTTTGCTTCTTTTTAGGTGATCTGATTAAAAGAGATATCAAAGTGACAAAAAGGTCACACGGAGAGGCAAGAGGGCCAACATGTGGTGGCATACTGGGTTTAGACAATATTGCATTCAGTAGGCTTATGTGTCGAAATCCTATCTTTATACACCATTTGTTTTGATACTATTTAAATGGATGGGGGCAGTATTTACCCATGCTGTTAGAAGACTAGAACATAGATAATGACAGGGGAAAAACTAAAGAGCACGTACCCATTCAGATATTTTAATACCTTCAACTGAGAGGATGGTTCAGTCCAACATAAGAACACAGAGTTGTTGAAGCAAACAATCTGTTAACCAAGGAAAAGGACTCCACACCCTAGAATCACACTACAGAAAGGACATTATGTTTCACTTTAAGACACTTTGAAAATGTAAATGCTTTTTTACATTAATTAAATATATTCCAGATTCAATTAAGTAGAAAAATCAGCTTTGATCATTATTTCTATTTTTAGACTGTATATTTTGTCTGTAACATATATTTTGAAACATATATTATTAATATGAACAGCGTAATAAAGTAGTGGTTCCCAAATGCTGCCATTTGGCAAATTTTTACCAGTCCTCTATGAAAGAGCAAAATGAGAACATAGTGAGATATTTCTAACCATTTATTTAGTCAATTTTGAGAGATGATGCTTTACTCCTTGACAGCATCTCCTATTAACATTTAAAAATATACTCATTAAAGTATACTTATTTTAGATATATTTTCAAATTATTAAAATATCACATATTTTAAAGATCTCTTTAAAATGGTCTTTTTTGATAATTGTGATAATGTTATGTCATGTGTTCTTATTTTTTATGCTTTGTGAAATAAAAAATCTGGGATTCACTTCCATAAGCCTAGTACACAGCCACTTTTTTTTTTTTTGCTTTATTATTTTTATTTTTTTTTAAGAACTTTTATTGAGATACATTTAACAGACAATAAACAGCATATATTTAGAGTGTACAATTTGGTATCCCAATCTCCCAATTCATTCCCCCGCAACCCTCCCCGCTTTCCCCACTTGGTATCCATGTGTTCATTCTCTACACCTGTGTCTCTATTTCTACCTTGCATTTCCTCTTTCATAGTTGTTAGCATTTGCCTTACATATTGAGGTGCTCCTATATTGGGTGCACATATATTTATAATTGTTATCTCCTCTTCTTGGATGGATCCCTTGATCTTTATGTAATGTCCTTTCTTTTCTCTTGTAACATTTTTTATTTTAAAGTCTATTTTATCTGATGTGAGTATTGCCACTCCAGCTTTCTTTTGATTTTCATTTGCATGGAATATCTTTTTCCATCCCCTCACTTTCAGTCTGTATGTGTCCCTAGGTCTGAAGTGGGTCTCTTGGAGACAGCATATATATGGGTCTTGTTTTGTATCCGTTCAGCCAGTCTATGTCTTTTGGTTGGTGCATTACATTCAAGGTAATTATTGATACATATTTTCCTATTACCATTTTCTTAACTGTTTTGTTTTTGTTTTTGTAGGTCCTTTTCTTCTCTTATGTTTCCCGCTTAGAGAAGTTCCTTTAGCATTTGTTGTAGGGCTGGTTTGGTGGTGCTGAATTCTCTTAGCTGTTGCTTGTCTGTAAAGCTTTTGATTTCTCCATCAAATCTGAATGAGATCCTTGCTGGGTAGAGTATTCTTGGTTGCAGGTTCTTCCCTTTCATCACTTGAAATATATCATGCCACTCCTTTCTGGCTTGCAGAGTTTCTGCTGAGAAATCAGCTGTTACCCTTATGGGAGTTCCCTTGTATGTTATTTGTTGTTTTTCCCTTGTTGCTTTTAATAACATTTCTCTGTCTTTAATTTTTGTCAGTTTGACTACCATATGTCTTGGCGTGTTTCTCCTTGGGTTTATCCTACCTGGGACTCTCTGCACTTCCTGGACTTGGGTAGCTATTTCCTTTCCCATGTTAGGGAAATTTTCAACTATAATTTTCTCCAATATTTTCTCGGGTCCTTTCTCTCTCTTGTCTCCTTCTGGGATTCCTATAATGCGAATGTTGGTGCATTTAACATTGTACCAGAGGTCTCTTAGGCTGTCTTCAGTTCTTTTCATTCTTTTTTCTTTATTCTTTTCTGCATCAGTGATTATCATCATTTTGTCTTCCAGGTCACTTATTTGCCCTTCTGCCTCAGTTAATCTGCTATTGGTTCCTTCTAGTGTATTTTTCATTTCAGTTATTGTGTTGCATATCTCTGTTTGTTTGTTCTTTAATTCTTCTAGGTCTTTGGTAAACTTTTTGATCTTTGCATCCAATCTTTTTTCAAAGTCCTGGATCATCTTCACTATCATTATTATGAATTCTTTTTCTGGAAGGGTGCCTATCTCCTCTTCATTTAGTTTTTTCTCTGGGGTTTTATCCTGTCCCTTCATTTGGTACAAAGTCCTCTGCTTTTTCATTTTCTCTATCTTTCTGTGGCTGTGGTTTTCAGTTCTACAAGACAAAATACTGCTGATACTGCTTGACACTGCTGTCTGCCCTCTTGTGGAGGAAGCTATCTAGGAGGCTTGTGCGTGCTTCCTGATGGAGGGGACTGATCACAGCCACTTCTATGCTGAGACTCTCATATTCTTGAGATGATGGAGAAAGAGAGATTGAGATAGAAGGGAAAGGGAGACACAGGGATGGCAGTGCCACTCCTGACTGGCATGCCCTTCTACAGATAATCTTGGGCTCTGAACTACACCATGGAAAACATGGACATCCAATCGCACATAAACACAAGGCTAAATGGTGAATAATTTTGTCACTTTTACTGTAACAAGCTATTGAAAGAATATCTTAGAATCATCAATCTCAATAGATAAGTAGAAACACTAAATTAATAAGTATATTTTCACATATATCACACATATTTTTGCATATAGATATATAAATGGACAAACAGATACACATATACACACATGTACAACTTAGGTGCTAGACTTTGTACAAGTCTGCATTTTTTTCCCTACATGAAAAAACTTATGAAACTTATTTTGCTATTCTTGTTTTAGAGATGACAATAATGAGGCTCAAAGTTATTTCCCAAAAGTAATGCAACTGTTATGTGGAGAAGCCCACAATCTAACACATGGCTTTCAGACACCTTTCTTGATTCTTTTTCTGTTGTTTAATGCTATAGGCCACAGTAACCTGTTTTATATCTGTACAGCTCTGGTCTGATTATGAAGATACCATCCTTAAAGCACTTAAAATTTTCTGGCTTTCACATAACATTACCAGTCATCCAACACAGAGAGAATTACATTTTAGTTCTGGGAAACAGCTTAGGGATCAATTAGTATGGGACCTTGCTTTTGCTGTTACCATCACAGTCATACCCTACTCCCTGTGTCAACCCAACCAACACAGTTTACTAACATAGCTGCCAGAGCATAAGATTGGAGGGGTAAATAATGCAGAAGTCCAAGCAAGTAAATCACAAGTTATCTATTCCTGTGAAGTCCTATACCCTTTCCTCCAACATTTTGTGCATCATTTAGGATGCAAGAAGCAAGAGAGAGTACCCCAATATTAATGCTGACAAAAGTAAGATGGAGAAGTATATTCCTTCAAATCACCCATGTGAGGAAGTAGATAGTCCAGTGGGTCTGGCAGGGTATCAGCTCAAGCAGCAAAATAATTTCATTAAATCAGACTATTTTTTTCCTCTTCAGTTAACCTCCAAATAGTTATGAAGTTGCAACCCTTCTTCCTCTTGATCTCAGCAGGAGATAGTAGAAGTTAGTCAAGTTACCAAGGAATCCAGATCTCAAGGAATATTTCAGTATTAAGTAATGGCCAGTAAGCTATCCCCAGTAATTCTTTCCAACACTTCTCATTACCTTTGCCTTTACTTTTATAAATTTATTTAAAAAGCATAAATTATACAGATGTAAGTTTATTGCTCTTGGTCTATTTGCTTTACTAAGCTTCAATCAAATGATATTCAGGTTTATAAGTGACAAAAAAAGACCCAGTTTAGTCAGATATTTTAGCTTTGAATAATGTTTACTGATTGCTTTAACACAGCATTTTAATAATTAATAATAATTCACCTTATTGTGGTCAGTAAGATTTTAATAGATAAGTCACCTTTATGATTTCTATTAAATAAATAACTTTTAACCAGAGCCTATCACCTCCTCAGATTAAAAATATTTAACCAAAAGTAAGTAAATATTTATTACATTTGTACAAAGAATATAAAGAAAAGATGAAACAAAAATGAGTGAATAAGTCTAGAAACTAAAACCTTATAAGAAAAGAACTCATATAGCAGAATAGCCTAAATGGTAGAGTAGGAAGACCCTGAGCTCACCTCCTCCCACGGCCACATGGAAATCACAGCTACTTGTGGAGCAACTGCTGACGAGAAACCTGAAGACTAGCAGAAAAGATCTTACACAACTAAAGTTATAAGGAAGGAACCACAACAGGGTAGGTAGGAGGGGCAGAGATGTGCTATAGTCAAGACTCATAACCCCAGGTGGGCGACCAACAAACAAGAGGTTAATTACAATGGCAGAGGTTCTCCCAAAGAAATGTGGGGTCTGAGTCTCAATCAACCTTCCTAGCCCAGGTGTCCTTCATGGGAAGATGAGCCCCAGAACGTTAGAGGAGAAATCATTTGAAGAGAAATCAAAAGTTTTACAAACAAACAAAAGTTAAGAGTTGAGCACCATAAAACCAACTTTACAACAAATGTTAAGGGGTATTCTCTAAGCAGAAAAGAGAAGGCCACAATGAGAAATATGTAAAGTACGAAAGGAAAAATCTCATTGGTAAAGGCAACTATAAAATAAAAGTAGCAAATTAAAAACACTAATTTGAAAAAACATTTTCATTGCAGTGTTATTTACAGTAGCCAAGATATGGAAGCAAAGAGCTCATTAATAAATTAATGGATAAAGAATGCATAGTGTGTATATATATATATACACAATGGAATATTAGTCATAAAAGAGAATAAAACCCTGCCATTAGTGACAACATGGATGGATCTAGAGTGTATTATTCTAAGTGAAATAAATGAGACAGGAAAAGACAAATTTTTTAAATTTATTTATTGGCTGCATTGGGTCTTCATTGCTGTGCGTGGGCTTTCTCTAGTTGCAGTAAGTGGGGGCTACTCTTTATTGTGGTGTGCAGGTTTCTCATTACAGTGGCTTCTCTTGTTGTGGAGCACAAGCTCTAAGCACACGGGCTTCAGTAGTTGTGGCATCTGATCTCAATAGTTGTGGCTCACGGGTTCTAGAGCACAGGCTCAGTAGATGTGGCATAAGGACTTAGTTGCTCCGTGGCATGTGGAATTTTCCTGGACAAGGGATCAAACCCATGTACCCTGCATTGGCAGGTGGATTATTAACCACTGTGCCACCAGGGAAATCCAGGAGAAGACAAATTCTGTATTATTTCACTTATACATGAAAAATATTTAAAAAAGGAACAAATGTAACAAAACAGAAACAGAGTCATAGATACAGAAAATAAACCCACAGTTTCTATAGAGGGGTAGGGTGAGAGGAGAGAAATAGATGAGGGAGATTAAGAGGTCAGAATTCCAGTTGCAAAATAAATGAGTCATGGGTATTAAATGTACAGCATGGTGAATATGGTCAATAATTATGTAATATCTTTGTATGGTAACAGATGGTATCTAGACTTATTGTGATCGTTTTTTAATGTATAGAAATATCAAATTACTATGTTGTGTAATGGGAACTGATGGAGTTGTAGACTGGTTTTACTTAAACAGATTCATAATAAAAGAAATTAGATATGTGATTAACTGTTGGGACGTGGGGGGAGAAGGAATTGGATGAAGATAGTCAAAAGATATAAATGCCCAGTTATAAAGTACTAGGGATATAATGTACAACATGATAAATATAATTAATACTACTGTATGTTGTATATGAAAGTAGTTGAGTAGATCTTAGAAGTTCTCATCACAAAATTTTTTTCTTGTTTCTTTAATTTTATATCTATGTAAGATAAAGGATAGTCACTAAACTTTGCTCATTTCATGACGTATGTATGTCAAATCATTTTTTGTACACCTTAAATTTACAAAGTGTAGTATGTCAATTATATATCAATAAAACTGGGAGAAAAAAAGAACTACCTCTTTATATCATTTATAAAAATACATGGTAAAATATGATTTTTAATATTGACTTTATTGCTTTGAGGACTAAATATAAAATTATTTCTTACTGAGGTTCACATGGTTGGAATACAACAATTTGTGTTATAATTTTTTTCTAATTGAAGAATAGTTGATATACAGGGTTGTGTTAGTTTCAGGTGTACAGCATAGTAACCCAGTTACATGTATATTCAAAATATATTTTAAAATTATATATAAATTTTAAAATCTAGAATTATTAGCAATAATTCTAGCAATTTGTGAAAATGGAGTTATATACGTTTGGGATTGATGTACAAATTATACAAAAATGAGCCTTTGTATTCAAATTTAAATTAAAAAATGGGCCTTTATATTCAAATTTCCAAATCACTATATTTAAATGTGAATTGGATACTTTGCAGTCTCCGTTTTGAAACATTCCAATCTTTCAAATCAGAAAATGTATTTATCCTTTCGTAGGTTATGGAAGATAAAGGCTCTTTATCATTTTAAGTGGAAAAATAGTCGAGATGAAAAATTACCTTGACAGGATTGCTTGAAATAAAATACCTTTGTAAGATTGAGAAGCTATTATGAGACATATAACTGTCAAATGTAAGTGAATCTTAGCAGTATTTGTTGTTTCCCTGATACCATATTTATCTTGGAAAAATTTGAAAGGGAAATTTTTTTTAAAATATTCTCAACAGGAATAAATATAGATGATTTTTTTATTCAAAAGCAAGAGATGTATTTAGATGTTCTTGTGACAGGTTTTGCATATCTTTTATGAATTTTTCTATTTGAGTAATCACACTATTTTGTTCTGTGTGCTGTTATTTATTCTGAAAGTTATTGACAGACTGGATTTCTAGAAAGATCGACAGAAATAAGTGTTTGCTACACCTTCATTTTGTTTTTAATCGAAACATCTTTACAGCTGTACTGAAGTACAATTGAATCGTCAGATCAGGTCCTCACAATTTTGATCATTTCCTTTCCTCACTTTTTTCCTTGTACTCTGTTCATCATTACAAGATTGGAGATGCTAGGATACTCAACTAGTTTGAACTGGCCTATGTTGACTAACTATTTCATAAAAATTCCAGATTTGGAATTTGCTGATGTCATCCTATGATGTCTTAAAATATTCCTTCAAAAATTATTACTTAAACATAGAGGACTGATAGATGTAATTATAATTTTTCAGTAAAATTAATTTCTAGATGGTGTATACTTTCATCGGTTGCACATGGTCTCTATTTTTATGCTTTTCGACTGTTTCTTCCATGGGTAAATTTATTGATTATATATTCAGCCTCTTTTATCATATTAATTTATCTGTATGTTATAAGATTCCTAGATCATCAGTTCCCTCTTTTGTGTATAGTGAAATATTTGTGTTTATATGTGTATGTGTGTGGTGGGGAAATAAGGGGGAGAGAGGACAAAGGAGGGATGAGAGAGAAGAAGAGAGAATGTGAGGCATGCTTATGTTATCATTTGATTTTTTTTTTTTTTGGTTCATTATGTTATTCAGGAATCAATTTTCTTCTTTGTTTTTTTTTTTTTTTTTTTTCTGCCCTTCACCATTACATTACCAAGGGGTATCTCTTCCTTTTGCCTGTCTCACTGTAAGCTGAAGACTGTCTGATTACATTATACATACTTTAATTTTGTTTGCTAGTATCAGTACTCTCATCTACCAGGAACTTTGCATGTGTTTGTATGTGTGTGTGTGTGTGTGTGTATGGTATTTTTCACACAACATAACTTTCTCTTTCTGTCACTGGTTTCAGAGAAATTTTAAATGCCCTTGATCCCTGCTTCTCTCTTTGCCTGCAGTGTGTCACACACTGCCCTTTATCATCACAAAATCTTCTGGCAGGCGTGCAAAAGGTCACTTACTGGAATTTGTTTTTCTTTTTTTATATACAGTTGTTTTGAAGTTGGGGACTCTATATTGTGCTCAGAGCATTTGTTTTGGGGGTTATTTTCCTACTTATTGTTCTGTACTTTTTTTGGAGAGTATATGGGAAGATGTGAACCTGAGTAACCACCATCACTGGCAAGTTATGGCTCCAGCATTTCCCAATGTTCAACAATGATGTTTACTATGATTTTTATTAGATATCTTTAAGGTATCTAAGAGAAACATATAAGATTCTTCATATTTTGATTTTACTAGGGGCTTCTAAAGATGCAATATTAGATTGTATAAAATGCTTTTATGATGTATTTTGAGATAGTCTTGTACTTTTTGTTATTTAGTTGGTTCATGTGGTGAGTGATATTTATAGTTTTTTAATGTTTAAGATCACTGGTAATAATGTGACAAGTCAAACTTGCCCATGGTGTCTTGTTGTGTATATATATTGCTGGATTTAGTTGAGTAATATTTTGTTTGGAATGTGTGTATTAATGATCACGAATGAACTTGGGTATACCTTTCTTCCCTCATACTGTTCTTTTTTTTCATATTAAGGTTACTTTAATTTCCATAATAAGTTGGGAAGTGATCTCTGTTTTAAATATCTGGAAGAATCTATGTGGATAGAACTCACACCTTCAATCATTTGACTTGCCTATCTGCATTATTTAATCTGTAGTGAAATTCATATTTTTCTATTTCTTCTTTAGCAATTCTTATGAATTATGTTTTTAAGCTTTTGTTTTATATACCTTTTCAAATTACTGGAGTAAATTTTTATAGATTATTTTTTCACTTTAATCTATGTTGGATCTGTATTTGTGTCCCTTAAATTGTCACTATTGGGTATTTGTACATTCTCTTTTTAATCCTAATAGATTGTTTTCTGCAATTTTCTCATACTTTTTAGTATATTTTTAAAGAATTACCTTTTAACTTTGTTGACCTTTTCTGTATTTTTATTGTTTTTGGTTTGTTTTCTTCAGGCTGTTTTGATGATCTTTCTCAACATTCCTGGGTTAGGCGCTAACTAATTTCCTGACATCCTTTTTTTAAATTATAATCATTTAAGGCTATACATTACTATGGGAGTCCTTTTTTTTATGGCATGCTATCAGTTTTGATACCAAGAAATTTTTAATCATTCAGATCAAAGTATTTTAAAATGATTTCTTTAAAAAATCATGAGATTTAAAAAAATCTTTATTTTTTAAATAGAGATTTTCTATTTGTATATTTCATAATTGACTTTTAAATTATTTGCCATCAGAGTGTAGTTGTTAAGAATCTTACATTTTTTAGACTTCTTTTATAGAATAGAGAGTGGTCAATTTTTATGAATGTTTGATATGATTTTTGCATGAGAAGAATCACTTTTCTAGTTTTGTATGCAGGACTCTATGTTTGTCCATCTGTCCCCAAAAAAGCTTGTTATTGTATTTTTCAAAACTTCTATACCTTAACTATTTTTATTGTCTGTTTGACCAGCTAATAGTGGAGAGAAGTGGGTTCATATTTCTCACTATTATGTTAAATTTGCCAATCCACTGCCCTCCTCCCACCCTTTTAGTCACCAGTGATATAGAGCATGCTTTTCCTTTATAGGCATCAAAGTCTTTATTTGATGCATACATATTTAGAATTGTTGTATCTTCTTAGTATATTGAATATTTTATCACAGTGTAGTGATATTTCTGTATTTACTATCATTTCATCTTAAAGTCTATTTAGTCTAATATTGATATAGTTAAAGCATTTTTAGGTATATATTTAACTGCCTTATGTTTCAATACCACTTGCTTCCAGTGTTTCCCTGCCCTTATAATACACGTATGTCTCTCAAATAGCGTATCTAATTTTAAAACCAGAAGAAAAGAAAAATGTTTGTCTTTCAACTAATGCATTTTATTTATTAACATACATTGTAATTACTAATATAATTCTACCATCTTTTATTTTTCCAGTATTCTGGGTTCTTTTGCTTTTCCATTTTTTTTCTCTTTTTTGATTAGTTTGAATTGATTGTTTGTTGTTTTTGCTACTTTTCATTGTTTTCTTGTCTGATGGAGTAGAAGTCCCATAATCTACTTTTATTTGTTTGGTTATATTTTAAAAATTCTAATATGCAATGCGGTGTTTTGTGGTATGTGAGTTATCCTTCTGATTAATATGAATAACTTAAATATTTTACATTAGCCCTATTACTACTTAAGTACTATCTTTGTTTACCTTTCAGTTTTTAGATATGTTCTTTTTTAATTTACAAAATTAGACATATAATTTCATTAAAAAAAGTATTTGTTTTAATTTACCTACATATTCATTAATTTACTTACTATGCTACTAGTACATTAGATTATCCTTCTGGTGTCATTTTCTCCCTTCATTCTTTAGATCTTACTCCAAGTAATATCTGGTAAGATTAACTTACCCAGTGCTTGCTTATCTGCAAATGTCATTATTTGATCACTTTTCTTGAAAGATCATTTTGAAGGGTACACCATTATATTTTGAGAGTTACATTCAGCACTTTAAATATTTTCATAATCTTATCAAATGTTACCTCCCATCTATTTCTTTTATTTTTTCTCTTTTTTTTTTAAAACTTTTGATCTTCTGGTTTTGCTCATTTTTGTGATCTCAGTCTTTATTTTTTAAACATTCCTTATGTAATTAATCTATATCCTGTATTGTTTTATTCAAACTCCTTGTATGTTTAAGACTGCTGTTCATTGTTCCTGCAGATTATTTTTTGTATTTTGTTGTCCTGTAATTAGTAATCTTTTTCTAGAGGTTCATATTTGATTAATCATTGTGGATAACCTAAGCGTTCTTTACTTTTTCTGATAGCATTCTTCCATCCTGATTATTTGTGTTTGTTTCTTCTGGGAACCAGGAAATATTACAGACATGAATTCCTTCCTTGAGCTTAACCTGGAGTCTTAGATTTTCCTTCACATACAAATTAAGTTTCCTTCTGCATATTCTTAGTAATAGTGATAATGAAATCTACCCTCAAAATGACTCTCCTTTTTATGTTTGTTTACAATCACTATGTTCACAGCTATGATTTCTCTGCATGAATATGGGAGTTTGTTTTTATAGCATTGGCTGTTTCATGTAAGCTCAGCAATGCAGCAAAATATCTGTATATATAAAGATATACAGAAATATATACTTTATGCAATTTCTAGTTGTTCCCTGTGGAAGGAGCCATTAAAGTTTCTAGTATGTTGTCTTCTTCAAAGTAGTTGTATCTGGTGATAAATTTAACCATGTCAATATTCATTAACAAGTATTTTTAAGTAATTTCTCTGAACTAAGCAACTCGTTTAGCTGTAAGTATATGTTGGTGAGTGAAACAGACATGATTAGCTTGCTGCAGCTTACAGTCTAATGTAATCAAAATTAGTGGGAAGACAAACACACAAATATATGGATTATTAAGAGCTTTTTAAATGCTTTAGTATTATGAACAGGATGCTAAAAACGTTTGGTAAAAAGGATAATGTTGGACAAATCTCTAAAATTGGATCCAAAATTGATTACCTATTCTCCAGTCTTGCGAAGTGGTATTTGAGGCACTATCTTTAACAGATTTCTTCAGCACTGGGAATTTGTACCCAGCTTCATATTATCATTCCAATTTTTAGGTTGTTATTGTCACTGCATATGCCAGTCTTTTCCTTGGCTAGCCGGGATCTTATTACCTATTTATGCTAGAGTCTAGAACCAATGTCAGTAAATATTTCAGGGTGCATACGAGTATATATTTTACTACATAAATTTATATCCTGAACACTTTTAGAATCTTTTTTCACCTTCAGGCATTAAAGTTGTACAGATTCAGGTTGTATGTCTAGACTACATTTACTAGCTCTTTAATCTAACATTGCTAACTCTTTTGAAAATTGGGTGAATAATAACTCTCAGGATTTCTGTAGAGACTAAATTGGAGTTGGGGAGGAGAGGGAGGGAGAGGGTCAGGAGAAGGTTCAAAATATATTTCCATTTTGGAAATTAAGCCCTTGTCAGTTGCATCATTTGCAAATATTTTCTCCCAGTCTGTAGGTTGTCCATTTTGTTTATGGTTTCCTTTGCATACCATATGATATCACTTATATGTGGAATCTAAAATACCACACAAATGAACATATCTATGAAACAGAAACAGACTCACAGACATAGAGAAAAGACTGTGGTTGCTGGGGTGGGGGTGGGGGGGATGGGGGAGGGAAGGATTAGGGGTTTGCGATTAGCAGATGCAGACTATTACATATAGGATGGATAAACAACAGGGTCCTACTGGGCAGTACAGGGAACTATATATCCGGTGATAAACCATAATGAAAAGGAATATGAAAAATTATATATATATATATATATATATGAGTCACTTTACTGTATAGCAGAAATTAAACAAAACATTGTAAATCAACTATACATCAATAAAATTTTAAAAAATTTCAACCCCATTTTGTGAGGTAGCTAAGTATAATGATTCAGATCCATGAGCTGCAGGATTAAATGGTTTAGGAATTTCATCTTTGCCATTTATTAGTTGTGTGATATTGGACAAATTAACTTCTCCGTGATTCTATTCACCATATGTAAAATAAGAATAGTAATAGTGTATTCTTCATAAGATTGTTTGGAATATTGAATAAGTTAGTTTAATAAAGTACTTAAATATCAGTACAACAAAATAATCAATATCTAAATGTGTATAATAATATTATTATTCATCTATATGGGTATTTTTATTTTTATCATTTACTCTTTGTAAATCATCCATCAATGTTTTCCCGTTTATTAAAACATAGTCTTTATTCTAGATGATAGAATTTACTAATAATTATACGTGTTTGGATTTGTTATAACTATTCTCAGGAAATTATATTGTGGTTATAATATGGAATCAAGTAAAATGTTATCTGTTTTCTTTTATTTATATAAATTGAAGTAAGTAATATTCTCGCTTTATCTTGTAACCTTCTTAATACCAGCATCTTCTTCCATTCCCCACAGTGATCAGTTCAATGTGATCACTTTTCATAGCAGTCACATAGCATGAAAAGGTTGGCTCACCGTCTTAAATGTATCCCTGACAAATCCTCATGGTTCAATGTACTGTGGCAATTTTTATTCTTCCCATCAGATCTCATAAAATCTCCCTAATCATAGTCTACTTTGGTTTGGATGTTTCATGAAAGCATATTTATGGCTGTGAGTCTCTTCTCTTTCAGCTACTTTGGTCTTGGAGCTTCTAGTTCTTCCATATTAAACATACTTCTTATTATTTATTGTATTTTTAATTTTTATTGAAGTTTAGTTGATTTACAGTGTTTCAGGTTTATAGCAAAGTGATTCAGTTATACATATGCATATGTATATTTTAGTTCAATACAAATATTTCCTAATTCTCTATCAAATAATAATTTAATTTACAATCAGATGATAAAGTTTTTCTCTCTCTGGTGAAATGCTAAAAGAGAGCTAAAATAAAATGAAAGGACCAACAGAATAAAGGGTAGTGATAAATGCATTAATAATATTAGAGATTATAAAGTCATCGGATTATAAGCGTATCTTGATATATGGCTATAATCATTCATATTTATATATTCAGTATTTAAATTGCCTATTATGACTATAATATACATATAGGTGATTTTAAAAATTCTTACCATAAAGGTTATTTTTGGTTCGGCATTTTAGATGGACAATTTTAACTTAAAAATGATAAGGGAGAATATTGAAATTATTGAAATTGGCCAAGTTTCTATGAAAATTTAGATTTCAAATGCTTAAAAACATGCAATAAATACCTTAATTTATATATTTTAAAATGTTTAACAATTTGTTTTCAAACAGTTTGATAAAGATGATATTTTTACAAGTTTAAGAAAACTTAAATTTTTAGTACTCCGAACACACATTAGAATTACAACTATTTTCAAACTTTGTTTAAAATGGTATTACAAAAATGATGGTCATCTGTTATTCTAAAGCACTCACATATGATTTCAAGAACTCTATTTGATGTACCTCTTTGATCTTTTGGGTCTTCTTTTTATAACATAAATTTATTAGCGATAGAAAGTAGATTGCCTTATTTAGTCCAGAACCAATTCCATACTAATCAGGAGCAGTGGGTGCTATCAATTGTACCAGTAGAATCTCTCCTTATTGTGTTCTTTGTCCATCTCAGTGACTGGATGTTAAATTTATCCTTCACTGTCATTGTAGAAAACAGGAAGAGAACAAATCGGCTATTAATTTATCACTTCATGATTATTTTTCACTATAACAGCTAATCAAGAGTTAATTTAAAAGAAAAGATGTGAAGCAAAATGTCATTCAAAAATTAAATTTAGGATTGGTCACCAAAGAGATACAGCCTCCCAGAGTGGACTCTTGTTAAAAATATTGAGCTGGGGGCTTCCTAGGTGGCGCAGTGGTTAAGAATCCGCCTGACAATGCAGAGGTCACGGGTTCGATCCCAGCTCCAGGAAGATCCCACATGCCACAGAGCAACTAAGCCCGTGTGCCAAAAAAAAAAAAAAAAATATTGAGCTGGGAGTGCAAAGGAAAATGAAGGCAGTTTGTAGGAACCATTATTGACATTGGTGTCCTGAATTTATAAAATAATAGAGATCTAAGAAGAAAGGAATCAGATGAACTAATTAAGAGCTTAAAAAATAATAATAGTGAAAGTAAATAGGTACAAATACCTTTAGAGTGTTAACAATTGCCAAGGGCAAGTTTATGGTTTAAATGATTAGTACAACTGAATTTCTCTTTATGCTGAATGAACAAATCTATTAAGAGAAAAGAAGATACAAGTTAGTTTATAATTTCAGTGGGGGAGAAAAAGGCCAATCAAAACTTAATTGGATCCATTTGGAAGAAAAAAGATAAACAATGTACTAAAAAGGCAGTAGTAATTAAGAAGGCATTTAAGGATTAATACAATATACTCTAATATTGTATGTCTCAGGGTAACCAAATAAGACCTAATTTAGACTTTGAAGATTGCAATTAGCAAAAATTTCCATTAATAAGCAAAATCCTTTCAAATTGTTTTTTTTTATTTCTGGAGAGGAAATGTGAAGTCTTGCTGAAGACCATTCAGGAAAATAAATTGTCGGGTCCAGATGGTTATTCAATAGTGTTGCATAAGGAAAAAAAAATGACACTGGAATTCATTTCCTTTTATCAGTCGTGCTTATAATCAGTTCTTGTTTTAAGAGCTTCTTCCGCTTTCCATGAGTGAGACCTGAGGGCTTATTCAAAAGATATATGGAGATCATTTTGTTTTAGCTTTGACAAAGCAAAGGACTGAGTTTGACAATCTAAGATTCTAGCTCTGATTTTGAATTGGAAAGTGAAGAGTAGTCTTCCCATTTTCACAAGAATTTTGTTGAACTGCAAGTTATTCTAATAATCTTTGCAGGCTATAAATCCTTATTTAGTAATATCTGTGAGCGTGCCATTGCGAAGAGAATGATTTGCAAAGTGGGACCCCCCCACCCCCAGACGACTTGCAGCAAAAGCATGCGGTGGGAATACTTGACAAAATGAGGATTGCCACTTTCCCCTCCTACCCCACAGCCTTCTGAATAAATATTTCTGGCTGATATGCCAGAAATACAGCATCACAAAGGATTCAGAAGCACACTCGTATTTGATAACCAGTTCTGTAAGCATTGTCAGGATTTCCCAGCTACTACAAACTGACTGCCTGTCCAGCTGTTGCTTAGATCATTTGGCCTTCACTATCAGCACTTGATCATTTCATAAAATCCTTGGACTATGAAATGGATTCACATTTAAGGACAGAACCACTTTGTAGGTAGAAAATAATACTACTACATACAACTAAAATAATAATTCCTTACATTTATTACTGATATCTATGAAATGGGTGAACATATGCTGTCTCATGACATTCATGGAAACCTGTGAGTGAAGGAGAGCAGGTATTTCTGGCTCTGGTCACAGTATTCATATTTGGCACTTTATTAAGACACTGTTAAGTTCTTTAAGAAAAGTAAATTATCTAATTGGAAGAGAGGCTGAGAGATGTTAATTATGAATGTAAGACTCTCAGAAGGTTTAGGAAAAGAAAGAATTTGAGCAGGGTGTAGAAATACTTGGAGCTTTGACAGAGGTGGAAATGGTTGAGGAAGGTACTGCTGCAAGAAGAATCAACATAAGAAAAAAATAGGGAAGTTAGAGAAGTGGAGTCCAGGTTTGCTATTGTGAGTCATCAGTTACTAATGAAGCACATGGAGAAGAGGGAGTGAAGAGGAAATAAAGCTGTAATGAATCAGATCATAAAGTAATCTTAAAGACCAAGCTAGAGAATTTGCATCCCAGTGTGTTTATATTTTATGAGTAAGCATGAAATATGTTTAAAGAGAAATTTGGTTTTTTTTTTTATTTTTGGAGAATATTAATAAAAGTGTTTGTCAGTAGTTCAAACAACCTATAACCAGGGCTTTTGCCTATGATTCATAGGCAACAATGTAACCACAGAGAGGGAGAAAAACAACTGAGGAAAAAAGGAGGTGAGAGAGGAATCTGATATTGGTTTTCACATTCTGGTTAGGTCATTCTGATATTTCTACTGTATTAGCTCAACCATTTCTTGCTTTTAGAATGGCTATGCATTGAATTCATTGAAGATGAAAGAAACTAGATGTAGAATTGAAGGATTACTGTTACTGTGTATTTGAAATAAAAGCCTTAGCTTAGAATATCATAAGCCAAAAAATAAGACTTATGGAGAATGATTAACAAAATTCACCAATTGATTAAATACAAGATCGATGACTTAAAATCCACATTCCATTAGTAGTAGTAGTAGTAGTAGTAGTAGAAGGAGGAGGAATAGTAGTAACATTTGGTTACTGTTTTTAGCTGCTGTCATTTTTTGTTGTAAAATTGAACTGTGTATAACTTAAAAATTTTAACTTTTAAAAGGAGGAAGTAGAAACCACGCAAACTCTCACCAGAGAGACGCAATGTTCTAGAAGTTGAACATTCTCTCTGTGAAAGATAGACAAATTATACAACTGGGATGTGTCATAGACATATTCATGCATCAGTAAATATCCTTTTGAATAGCTGCACAATATACCGTTTTATAAAGGATCAATATTTTAATTAGCCAATCCATTACCAATGAACATATGATTGCTTTTCTTTTGTTTGATGTTATGAATAGAACTTCAGTTAATAGCCCCATACATGTTTATTCCATGGGTGTAAATGCCTGGATGAAGAATTTTTGTGTCAAAGAGTATACATATTTGACACATGAATAGCTATTGATGAACTCTACTCCAGACAATTTATACCAACTCATTAACATTTTTTTTTTTTGTATATAACAGTATCTGCTTCTTTAAGAGTTGGGAAGTTGAATGACTTTGGTTCCTTCATATTTTATCCTCTTCCTCTTTTTGGAGTTCATATTCATTTTTTAGTTATTAAAACACTTAAAAAATAAACATTTTGAAATATGCTTTATCACATCAATGAAATTACCTATCAAATGCTCAAAGTATGTTCCCTGGAATTTTGGCGGGCAAAGTTCCTAATTTACTTCAGTACTGTGAAAGAAATACTTCATTGAAAAATCAATCGTTTGAAGACTTTACATTTATATCAGTATCTTTAATGTAATCTAGGAATAGAACAGAAATTTTTGGGTGTCTCGTATGTGAAATGTGGGTTCGTGGCTGAAAGAGAATGGGCCTTGGCATCTCTCAGACCCAGGTTTGAACCCTTGCCCCATCCACTATCTGAGGAATTCCAGTTAAGATATTTTACTTCATGTAATCTTAGTGTCTTCTGCTGAATATTTAGGATCTCATATATGTCAGAAAATAAGAAAAGAGTAAGAAATCAATGTTAGTTTTCCTTTTGTGTTCTAGCACAGTGAACGTTTTATATATTTTTTCATATTAAATGAAAACAATCTTTTGTCTCCTCTAAAAATATTCTACTCTAATGTGATCTTGTTTAGCAATTATTTTGTAAATGTATACAGCTCAGAGTAGAAATATTAATACTGTATATCTATGTCTTGTTTCTAAATATACCGATTATTTGTGGTTTTAAAATAACCCATCCTAAGACTTTTATCCCTAACTGGAAATTTGGCTTGTCATCTTTTTGAGTCAGAATACTATTCTCTATAGTTGTCACTTTCTGAATAATTCTTCTCCCTCCCCACCCCCCCATACACACTATGCCCTTTCCTTTGTATAGTTCTGCTAAATATAGACAAATATGCACACATGAAGAGAACAGCAATACTATTTCATTACTTGCTCATGTTTAAGAATTTGAGTAAGTAGGCTAACAATAAAACATAAAAAGAAAGTTCTAATTCAAATCGATTTTAAAATATAATTTTTTATACTAAAGACTGGGGAAAACTTTTTTGTGCTTACACAGCTCTAATATGCTCTAGTTTCAGGAAGCTAAAGGTTACTAGTTCAAAAAGCTTTCTGGGATAGAAGGTTTCTCATTAATATACAACAAAGGTAGAAAGTACTTGTTCACTGATTTTTAATCAGTTTATGACATGGACTGCAAGGCTGCTTCAAAAGGAGATTCTGCTTGACTAATAATACATTAGCAGTAATCCAGTGATCTGTCCATGCATTAAGGATACAATTTATTTTTCTACTGATCAGTTCTTTTCCTAGTAAAACAGATTGTCTAACTTTTGATAGAACTGTCTAACAAAAGAGCTTTGTGGATGAAATTGACAGACCTTATAGGGTTCAGTTTAGTTTCAATGCTTAAATTAGAAATCCTTGTATTAGGATTAAAATGGAAAAAGATCTGATCCAATTGCATGTCCGAGCAGATATGTCAAGTCTGGTTTCTTATGCGCATTGAATTCTAGCATAGTTCATAAATGTAGTTAATATATGAGAAGAGAAGTGTTTCTTAAAGGCTGAAGAAATATTAGAAGTAGATTATCCTCACTCTATCCTTTAGAAAACTATTCTTACCTTTTTGTATCAATAATTATGCCTCCATAGCAACTGTTAAGCTCATTAATGGTTATTACTATCAGTAATAATTACTGAATATACTAATGGTTAGGACTTACATCTTTAAAAGTTTTTTAATTTAAAATTTAGACAATGTAGGAGATTCTTTACAAACAATTCATAGATTTTCTTCTCCTTAAATGCACATCTGCCTTTTCTTACATGTCTGTGTAAATGTTTGTATGCATATATAAAAATAATCTACTTAAAATAATTGTACTTAATGTAATCTGATGTAGATAAAAGCTCTTTTGCGCTGAAATACATGATGCAGTATCTGTAAATAATGAGTTCTCTGAGTTTCTAAAGCTTTATCTTTAAAATTACCCAAATTCTACTACCATACTAGTCAAAAAAAAATGTTTTTGAGCTTAGCTTTTGACATTGAAAGTATGAATTCAATCAGATGTTACAAACTGTTAATAAAAACTATTAGAAGACAATGCTAAGTATCATATATATATATATATATACACACACACTTGCTTAATATTTACAGTTCTGTGAAACATTCATTATTATGTCAGTTTTACCAATGACTACATTAAAAATCAAGTTTAGGTCTTAATGATCATTTGGATATGAAAGAGAAAGAAGAGAGATGTCATTTCTAATGCCCATGTTTTTTACTTAAGCAAACTGATTGGATGATGGCATTCCTTATTCACATAGACCAGGCTGAAGTAGGAATTTGTTAGGGTTGGAAGTGTAATTAGGTTTGACTTATGTTTGAGCTGCCTTTGAGAAGACTGATAAAGAAGCTAAGTGAATAATTGTTACTACCAGTCTGGGCAGAATTTCTTTCTTAAAACTATCTCATTGGGGTGATGTAGTCGCCTTTTTTTTTGTTTACATTGAATTATGTATGTCTTTACTAATTACTGTGAAATTAAGTTTATCAATGTATCTAGTAACTTCATATGTAAATATTTGTTTATTGGTTGTATTTTATTTTTATATATTATTCAGCATAATCAGTTAATCCTATTTAAAAATAATATTTCTTTTTTCTCACACATTGTTGAGTACTGAAGAGATGGAAAGAGTGAAGTGGTCTAATGATATCAGCTGACTCCAACACTTAACTTCAATTCTGAGCTTTTGATTATCATAAAATTGCTAGTTATAACATCCACATGCATATAAATACACATTAGCTTCTGTTTAATACCAAATAAAATTTTACTATTTATGTATTGCCAAATTAGATAGGAATTGCACTATGTGAGCTTATATACAAAATATGTTTAAGTAAACTCGTAAATGAAGGGAAAAATAAATCTGATTGTTGCCTCAATTAAAGTAGATGAGATTTATTGATGCTTTATGACAACCATGTCAGTAGAAATAAACACACCTAAAGTCTGGTCTCAATTACTCTACAGTCTAGAGAGGGATAAAACATGTACATGACAAACTGTGAACAAAGGTGGACTTAGATGAGCATTATAAAAAAGACAACACGATCCAAGTGGTTTTGATGTCTTGGTCTAATCCCATCTGTGGATTAATTTATGTAACTAAAAAAGGACAATATCTAGTCATTTTAGACATTTTACTTTTTTTTTTTAGGAATCTTACTTTGTATGTAGCATAGAATCTCTTGAAGTGGTGATTGAAAGTGTTTTTCCAGCCTTTTCATCCTAATACTACTCAGATATTTTATTAGAAGTGGAAACATTATTACTTCATATGGTGTAAAATAATAAGGAATACCATAACAAAACTCAGCTCTCATATCTTTGTTGATGGTTTTTTTCATACATTATTGCTTATTTATAGCACAGAATGTTTTCTCTAAAAGAGAAGTCTATTGCTGTTGTAGCAGTAATGTGGTACAAATAAAATGATGATGATTGCTTTCCTTCGAGAAATGCTACTGCAGTTTCCAATTTAACTACCTAAGGTGTATATTTGAACAATTTTCTTTTTCTACTACACATAGAGTTGAATGTCACTTTCATAATAATTAGATAATAGGTTTCTTATGATCCTCTACATAGGAGGTTCAGTGATAATGTATGTAAATACTGAAACTGAGACCTTGCCTTCCTAGTCTCTCAAGATATTTTATAACTAAATGAAATATTCAGGATACTACAGTTCTTTATTATTGAATAGAAGAATGCTATTATGTAATTTCTCATGTAGAATAGCAGTATTTGACTACTTTTGTAAAATCAATGATATTCTTTATATTAGATAAATAATCATAGGTTTTATGTATCAGATACGTTGTATGTAAGTGTGTGTATATTTACTGCTTATTAGTATTATATAATGTATGCATTCACACACATATGCACATACATATTTTTGTTTTTTTAAACCAAGCTAAAGCAAACACTCATATCTTCTGATTCCCCCAGGGTCTTCTGCCTCTCCTTAACTCCTTGTCTCCCTGCCTTCCTCCTTCCCTCCCTCCTTCTATCCTTCCCACCCTTCTTTGTTCCCTTTCTTCTTTCCTTAGATGATTAAAATGTAAATCATATATCACTCCTCTTCTCCAAACCCTGTTGTGTGCCTTGTGCTATGTACAAGAACCTAGATGAATGTGACAAAGAGTTAGGTATGTTTTCCTTGATTTCATGGAGCTTGAAATGCTGGAAAGACAATGTGAAAAAATAAAGCATATGTAAGTATTCTATAGAGATAGAATAAGTATTCCACATTGCCTATGATAACGTAGCTTAATAGCATTGTTAAATGGTAACCATTATTTGTTCATAGAAAATAAAATTGCTTCGAGACTGAAGCATTAAAAAATAATTTGAAAAATATTTGAAAAAGAGTGAGATGAGACAATACAGTATATCAGTTTTTAAAGTATACAGCTTAATTCATTTGAAGCAATAGTTTTAAAAATACTACTTCTGGGTTACTGGATAGTATTTTTATAGAATTAGTTTTAATTATTTATGTAAAATAGAGTCTTAATTAGAAAATGGTGTGTGTAGAAGTGAGAAAGGGACAGGTCCTTCTGGATTCTTTATGAAACATCCAAATATTCTCCCATTGAAAATACATAGCATACGTTTTATGTTTGTTAGGCCCTCACAGAGACGGAAACTATTTAAAATATTAATGTTCGGCTGTTTCTTTTTAATGTAGAGAGCTATATTTCTTTGGGGAAATTTATGTGGTGATTCTTCAGTAACAAGACTGTATGCTGGATAATTAACTGAATAAAAATTATGTTCCAATGAAACTGCCCATGAAGTCTTTAAAATTCTTAGTTATTGAAAGTCGCTATTTAAATATGACACATAATGATGACAAGGTAATGAATCTCAGCATTGGAAAAATAGAACTTTCCAATTCAGGTTCTGAGTTTATTATAATGGAAAGGAGGGAAAAGCTTATGAGCTTATTTGAGTTTTTCTAAAATTGTTAGTTTTCTACAGATAATCTGTGTATGTGTTGGAATAGAAGCAAGGTAAGGGAATGGAAATCACTTTATTACATGCCTGAATATGTGAAGCCCAAAACTTATGAACTCTTTCAAGACCCTGATAAATGTTATTTTTCATCTCTCAGATAAAATAAGAAATTTCAGCTTCTTAGGATAGTTACATAAATTATCATATTAGTGCAGCTATCAGTTTCAGAAAGCATAGAACATGTCATAGAGTTATATATTCACCTTGGCTTCTCTTTTCCACATCCCACATCCCAAGCTTATCCTACATCTAGAATTTGAGAAATATTGTAAAGTAAAATACATTTAGGACCTCATCATCCTCACCATCTCTACTACCCTGTAATCTCATGCTTGGATACTGAAATAACCTTTTAACCTGTCTCCTTGCTAGCACCTTTGATGTTATTATTTCCTCCTTATTGTTTGTTTTCTACAGAGACAAAATGATCCTATTGATATATGAATCAAATAATTTCACTCCTCCACTCTAAACCCTCCAATGGTTCCAATCTGACTTAAATTCCAAAATCTTTAGGTTCTTGTGCCCAGGTACTTCTGTAATCTGTCTGCTATTGTTCTCCTTTTCACCAGTTATTAATTACCTGAAATTTTTTTAAGTACAAATATTTTCTTAGCACCTCACAATTAGGCCAAACAAATGAAAGGCAAATACCAATCTTTTTACTTCAATGTTAACCTTTTTAAAAAGCAGTTGGGACCAGATTCATTCATTGCCCTGGATATTCTCATTTGGTCAATAGCTTGTTTCCTGTAAATAATGTAGAAATTACTGTCATTAAATAAAAAGATATCCCCTGTAACATGTAGAGAATTTGATGTGATCTCACAAAAAATACTGCTAGCTGGAAGTATTCTGGAAGCAAATAATTTGGCAAGTTTCAAAAGGAAATTAAGCATAAAAATATAACAGGTTCTATTTGCCTGGATTAAATATCTAAGGGCATTCCGGTCCCATCTTCTCTTTAGGTCAAGGAGAAGTGCCCAACCATATCATGCTGTACTGCACAATTAAGTGCTTTATGGAGGTTTTGTGGATTTGCCTTACTTTAAAGCATATTGTAGCCACCACTACCACAGGGAAGATGGTTCTCTTCCATTGTTTGTTACAGTGGTACAAGCCTATGGTCCTAGGTGAATGTATGTTTTGTATGTCTTTCATGTTATATTGCTAGGAGGAAAAAATTCTGCCAATAAAAGACAAGGGTGCAATTATCAGCAACAAGTAATTTTGGTCAATTATTTCTGGCAAACATTTGAAATCATAGATAATTTGTTAATTTTTATTATAATGATGATAAACTTTATTTCATTGTCTTTCTTTTCACATTACATAGCTGGAAGATTAGATGTTGCATTTATTCATTTAGTCAAATTCTTTTCCAAGCACCTATTTATTGCATGTCAGGCTCTCTGCTAGGCATTTGGGATTCAACATCATTAACAGTCAAAGTAATTGCCACTGAATGCACACTAGGCACCAGATATGGTGCTAAACTCTTGGCGTGATTTTCTCATTTAAGTTTTTTTTTTAATATGATAGATTTTATTTTTTTAGAGAATATTTAGATTCACAGCAAAAGTGAGGGGAAAGTGCAGATAGTTCCTATATGGCCTCTGCCTCTATAAGCCCATAACTTCTCCCACTATCTATATCTCTCACCAGAGTGGTACATTTGTTACAAGTGATAAACCTACATTGACAGACCATTACCAACCAAAAGCCATAGTTTACAATGAGTTGTACATTGTATGGCTTTTGACATATGTTTAATGACATATATCCACCATTAAAGTATCCAGAATAGTTTCACTGCTCTAATATTTTTCTGTGTTCCACCTGTGTATTCCTGTCTCTGCATAAACCTCTGGCAACTACTGATCTTTTAACTATCTCCATAGTTTGGGCTTTTCAAGAATGTCATGTAGACACAATAATATATTAAGTAGCCTTGTCACTTTGTCTTCCTTCATTTAATAATTTGTATTTAAAATTCCTCCTCATGGCTTGATAGCCCATTTCTTTTTAGTGCTGAATAATATTCTATTCTTTGAATATACCACAGTTTATCCATTCATTTACTGAAGAAGGTCTTGGTTACTTCTAAGTTTTGGCAATTCTAAGTGAAGTTGCTTTAAACTGCTGTGTGCAGTTTTTTAGATGGACATAATTTTTCATATAATTTAGGTAAATACCAAGGTGTTTGGTTGTTAGATCTTACAGTAAGAATGTGTTTAGCTTTGTAAGAAACTGGCAAATTGTCTTCCACAGTGGCTGTGCCATTTTGCGTTTTCACCGATGATGAATGAGAATTCCTATTGCTCCAACCTTAGCATTTGATGTGTTCAGTATTTTGCATTTTTACCATTCTATTATGTTCACAATGGTATTTCATTGTTTTAATTTGAATTACCTAATGACATGTGATGTTGAGCATCTTTTCATATGCCTATTTTCAATCTTTCTATCTTTTTTCGTGAAGTATTGATTGAGATGTTTGGTCATTGTTTAATTGGGTTATTTTCTTATTGATTTTTTTCTATTGAGTATCTCCAGTACATCTAATTTATTTGTTTATTTATTTTACACATCTTTATTGGAGTATAATAGCTTTACAATATTGTATTAGTTTCTGTTGCACAACAAAGTGAATCAGCTGTATTTATACATATATCCCCATATCCCTTCCCTCTTGAGCCTCCTTCCCACCCTCCCTATTGCACCCCTCTAATTCGCCACAAAGTACCAAGCTGATTTCCCTGTGCTATGCAGCAGCTTCCCACTATCTATCTGTTTTACATTTGGTAGGATATATATGTAAATGCCACTCTCTTACGATGTCCTAGCCTCCCCTTCCTCACCCGCTGTGTCCTCAAATCTATTCTCTATGTCTGCATCTCTATTCCTGACCTGTTGCTGGGATCATCAGTACCATTTTTTTAGATTCCATATATATGCGTTAGCAAATAGTATTTGTTTTTCTCTTTCTGACTTACTTCACTCTGTATGACAGACTCTAGGTCCATCCACCTCACTACAAATAACTCAATTTCATTCCTTTTTATAGCTGAGTAATATTCAATTGTATACATGTGCTACATTTTCTTTATTCATTCATCTGTCGATGGATATTTAGGTTGCTTCCATGTCCTGGCTATTGTAAATAGTGCTGCAGTCAACATAGTGGTACATGTATCTTTTTGGATTATGGTTTTCTCTGGGCATATGCCCAGGAGTGGGATTGCTGGGTCATATAGTAGTTCTATTGTTAGGTTTTTAAGGAACCTCCATACTGTTCTCCATAGTGGCTGTATATCAATTTACATTCCCACCAACAGTGCAGGAGGGTTCCCTTTTCTCCACACCTTCTCCAGCATGTATTGTTTGTAGATTTTTTGATGATGGCCATTCTGACTAGTGTGAGGTGATAACTCATTGTGGTTTTGATTTGCATTTCTCTAATAATTAGTGGTATTGAGCATTTTTTAATGTGCCTCTTGGCCATCTGTATGTCTTCTGTGGAAAAATGTCCAAAAATCCTATTTTGGGATTGGATTGTTTGTTTTTTTGAAGAGTTCTTTGTACGTTTTGGGGAACACTCTTTCATGAGATGTGTATTTTGCAAATAATTTCTCCCAGTCTATGACTCGGTTTATTCTTTTGAGCGTGCAGTTTTTATGATGGTGCAGTAGAACGAGTGTTATGATCCCAAAGATAAGGACAATTAGGTTTAGAATAAATATCACCCTTATCTCAGAGGGAGCTAAACAAGCTATTCAGATAACTAGAATATACATGCAAGCTTCAATTTAAAAAATTAACTCCTTCTGAAAAAGGCTTATTCTTAAATGTAGCTGCACATACCCTTTTTATAAAGCAAAAGTGCATGAAATCATTTAAGTGTTTTTTAAAGTCATTGCTAAGACCAACTTTTACATTAGGCTTTATTGTAGGGATGCCTTTAGAATTTCTTAAAGAGAATAAGTCAGTCATCGCATACTTGGCACACAAGCCTGAGGTGTATATATGCATGCTACAGGTGTGTGTGTACAGATCTCAGTTGACAATGCATTGTTTTTGATGTTGTACCTGCTTCTAGCCAATCTCATAATCAGATTATTTTAACCTACTGAAGACAAAAAAAGTAGATCGCCATACTTGAAGATTAAGAACTTTGCTATGAATAATATTCATTATCTGTAATGAAATAGTTTTGCACAATTTATTTGCTATGCCCAGGTGCTGTTTTTGTTTATGTGTTCTTAAAAGTGTTTATAATAGATAAGTAATTAGCAGTTAAATGTGGTGTTGTCATGAATTGCTTATACTTAATGTATGTGTCTGTATAATTTATTTGCAAGTATATACTTAGACATATGTGTATAAATATAATTTACATATTGCTCATACTGAAATCGTTACTTACTCAAGGATTAAACAAGTTTAAAGAATATTAAACATGTTGCTATTCATGAAATTATACATGCCACATTTTAGTATTTCCATAAATTCTCACTTTTACTAAAGATATTAAGATTAAGGGACAATAGGGTTATTAAAAAATCTTTTAGTGCTGTCACCGGCCTAGTTACATGATATTGCTAAGAGCATTATAATGTAGCCTGGGGTTGAATAAAAAGAGTATTCCTTTATAAGAATGAGTTATCAGAACCTAATCCATTATTTTCAGTTGAAGTCTTTGATCTAAGACAGTGGCCTTGTAAGATTTCAATTTTGTAACCCTAACCCTCCTTTCATCATGTTCTAAGTGAGGTCTGTAATATCACCACTACATCAAAGCAAAAAAACATTCATATATGGTAAAAATTACCAAAAGCACCATTTAAATAAGTCTTCTATTGAAAATAATAATAGATTTCAAGAATTTTATAAAGGAGCAAGAAGAGAAGTCTAATTTGTCTTTATTACTTCAGATACCATGTGTCCTTTGTTAATCGTCCATCAAAACCAAATCCCTTTGGGGAAAGAGCCCCTGAAGTATATCAAAGAGTAAAATGTTGTTAATGTCTGAAACACTAATTTTCAGCGCTGGTCTTGGTTTGTATAAGCAAACAATTTCAAGGCTTTTATTTGGATTGCTTCTTCCTGACACTAATTTATAACATGATATCTGAGTAATAATTTTCTCATGCTGTTTCAGTGCATTTTCTAACTATAAAAACAGATAAGCAGCCTACTCAAGTGCCCATTTATGAGAGAAGCTTGAGGCTGGTTTTGTTAGTGTTTCTGTACAAATAAAGATAGTTTTAAAAAAATCTTTTTAATTGAAGTAGAGTTGATTTACAACATTATATTAGTTTCAGCAGAGCAGCATAGCAATTCAATATATTTAAAGATTATACTCCATTTAGAGTTACTACAGAATAATGGTTGTATCAATATTTTCCTATGCTGTGTAATATATCCCTGTTGCTTATCTATTCTATATATATTAGTTTTTAATTCTTAATCCCATACTGCTGGGTTCTTCCTCCGCCCTTCTCACCACTGATAACCACTAGTTTGGTTTCTTTATCTGTGAATCTGTTTCTGTTTTGTTATATATATTGATATGTTTTACTTATTACATTCTATACATAGGTGATAACATGCAGTATTTGTCTTTCTCTGATTTTTTTCACTGAACATAATAATTTCTAGGTCCATCTATGTTGTTGCAAATGGCAGAATTTCATTCATTTTTATGGCTAAATAATATTTCATTGTATAAATATATCCATATCTTCTGAATCTGTTTATATTTTGATGGATACTTGGGTCGCTTCCATATCTTGGCTATTGTAAACGTTACTGCTGTGAACATTGGGGAGCATGTATCTTTTTGAATTAGTGTGTTCATTTTTTCCAGATATATACCCAAGATGGAATTGCTGAATCATATGCTAGTTCTATTTTTTGTATTTTGGGCAACCTCCGCACTATTTTCCATAGTAGCTACACCAATTTATGTTTCACCCAACAGTGTACAAGGGTTCCCTTTTCTCCATGTCCTCGCCAACGTTTATTGTGTTCTTTTTGATGATAATCATTCTGACAGTTATGAAGTGATATCTCACTGTGGTTTTGTTTTGTATTTCTCTAATGATTAGTGATGTTGAACATCTTTTCACGTGCCTGTTTAGTCTTCTGTGTGTTGTCTTTAGGAAAATGCCTATTCAGGTCTTTTGCCCATTTTTAATTAGGTCTTTTTTTATATTGAATAGTATGAACTATTTATATATTTTGTATATTAACCCCTTTTTGGTTGTATCATACGTGTGTTTTCTTCCATTCAGTAGGTTTTTTTTGTTTGTTTCATCATTGGTTTCCATGGCTGTACAAAAGCTTTTAAGTTTAATTAGGTCCCATTTGTTTATTTTTGCTTCTATTTCTATCGCCTTAGGAGACACATCTAAGAACATGTTGCTATGAATTATGTCAAAGAGTGTTCTTCCTATGTTCTCTCCTAGGAGTTTTATGGTTTCAGGGCTTATATTTAGGTTTTTAATCCATGTTAAGTTTATTTTTGTATGTGGTATGAGGAGATGTTCTAATCTTACTGTTTTACATGTAGCAGTCCAGTTTTTCCAGTACAGCTTGTTGAAGAGACTATCTTTTCTCCATTCTATAGTCTTACCTCCTTTGTTGGAGATTAATTGACTATATAAGCATGGGTTTATTTCTGGGCACTCTATTCTGTTTCATTGATCTATGTGTCTGTTTTGTGCCAGTAGCATGCAGTTTTGCTTACTTCAGCTTTGTAGTATAGTCTGAAGTCTGGGAGTGTGATACTGCTGCTTTGTTCTTTTTTCTCAAGTTTGCTTTGGCAAATCCAGGTCTTTTGTAGTTCCATATAAATTTTAGGGATATTTGTTCTAGTTCTATGAAAAAGATCATGAGTATTCTGACAGGGATTATATTAAGTCTGTAGATTGCTTTGAGTAGTATGGAAATTTTAACAATATTAATTCTTCCAATCCAAGGGCATGGGGTATCTTTACATTTCTTTGTATCATCTTCAATTTCCTTCATCATTTTATAGCTTTCAGCATATAGGTCTTTCACCTCCATGGTTAAGGTTTTTCTTAGGTATTTTATTATTTTTGATGCAATTTTAAACAGAATTTTTTTTTTACTTTCTCTTTATTCTGACAGTTCTATGTTAGTGGATAGAAATCAGAAAATTTGTATGTATTAATCTTATACACTTTTACTGAATTCATTTGTTCTTATGGCTTTTGGATGGAGACTTTAGGATTTTCTATGTATAGTATCATGTCATCTGCAAATAGTGACAATTATTATTACTTCTTATAGAGACTTTATCACTTAGAGGAAGACTCTTTAACAGTTCTTTTAAGGTAAGTTTAGTATTAATGAATTATTGTGGTTTTTCCTTGTCTGAGAAAGTCTTTATGTCTTTTTCGATTCTAAATGGTAGTATTGCTGGGTAGAGTACCTTAAGTTGCAGGGCTATTTTCTCTTAGCATTTTGAATCTCTCATGATTCTCTGTCCTGGCCTACAAAGTTTCTGCAGAAAAATCAACTGATAGCTTTATTGAGATTCCTTACATATGACTGTTTTTCTCTTGCTGCCTTTAGAATTCTCTGTATCTTTAACTTTTGCCATTTTGAGTATGATATGTCTTGGTGTTGTTCTGCTTGGGTTTATCTTATTTAGGGACCCTCTGTCCTTCTTGCAATTGGATATCTGTTTCCACCTAGAGGTTTGGGAAGTTTTCAACCATAATTTCATCAAGTACATTTTCAACCTATTTTCCTCTATCTCTTCTTCTGGAATCTTTATAATGTAAGTGCTGGTATTCCTGATGTTATCTCAGAGATCTCATAAATTTTTTTTTCATTTTTTTAAGTTGTTTTTCTTTTTGCTGTTCTGATTGGCTGATTTCAATTATTCTGTCTTCCTGATCACTTATGCATTCTGTGTCACCTTGTCTGCTGTTAATTCCTTCTAGTGTGTTTCATTTTATTAATTGTATTCTCCAGTTCTGACTGGTTCTTTTTTATATTTATCTAGTTCCTTGTTAAAATTGTCATTGTGTCACATATACTTTTCCCTTATTCAGTTAACATTCTTATTAATATTGCTTCAGATTCTTTATCTGGTAAGTTGTTTATTTCTGTTTATTTTTTCAGAGTTGTTTTTTGTTCTTTCAATTGAGACTGGTTTTTCTGTCTTCTCATTTTACTTAACTTTCTCTGTCTCTATGGATTTTGGTCAAACAGTTACCAAAGTTCTGTCTTGAAGGTGTGTTCTTATGTGGGAGCATCCCTATACAGTCTGTGTGTGTGCCTTGTGTCTTTGGTTAGGAGAGCTGGATTTGATATGAACATATGTTACATGTTTCCTCAGGATGTGCTGGCAGCTATCACCTTGGTTGGAGGTGAAGCTGGAGATGGAGCATCCAGGGCCAGGTGTGAGCCTAGGCTCTCCCTCTGCTCAGTTGCTGTTACCACCCTACCAGGGCAGGAGTAGATCCCAAGCTGTTAGAGCACAGGTCCTGAAGGTCAGGTCTGAGCTGGCTCTGTTCCCTTTAAGCATGTGCTCTCCCCTCTCCCAGCACTGACACCCTTGCTCCAGAGGGAAACAATGCTGGACCGGGAGGGACTCATGTGAACTCTGGGCTTCTGCTATCTAGCTAAGGCAGAGGTCCAGGCTGCTTCTGTACACTACCTGTTCAACTGCCAGTAATCACTGTGCTGCATTGCTCAAATGACACTTTGTGTCTGAGTCTCCTTTGTCCCTGATAGCCAATCTTTCCCCTCAGCCTCTGCTGCCCTCTCCTTGGTATGGAGCTGCACCGTAGGCAGGTGGGGCCGTTGTGGGCTCTCAGAGTGTGTTGCAGTACAGGCTTTGGCAGTCTGGCCCCCTCAGAGATCAGGACTGCTTCTGAGGTACTGCCTATGTCAGCAACAGTAGTAGCCACCCCTACTCAGTTGCCTCTTCTGGTCTGAGTCCCATTTGTGTCTCGCTGCCAAGGTTTTTCCTCAGTCACAGCAGCTCTCGCTCCAGTGTGGAGCTGCAGTGTGAAGTAAGTGGGGCTGGAGTGTTTGCTCAGTTCAGGCTGGGGCACGTGCTGGGAAGTCCTGGGGAACTGGGCAGCCACTCAAGCAGTTTCCAATCCACCTTCTCTGCCCTGCTTTGGGAGCCAGCTAGAGTGTGCACACACTCCTCATGAGTGGAGTTCAGCCTTCCCACAGCACTCCTGTGAGTCCCACAGCCCTCCAACCAGACAAAGGGGCTCGTCTTCCCTGTGTAAGACCCCAGGACTGGAGTGCCCAATATGTGGCTTGAACTGTCCACTCTTCAGGGATTATCTCCACCCACGTAATCTCCCTTTTTCTTTGAGTCCTTTCCTGGGGGCACAGGTCCTGATCTTATTCTTCTCTTTCCTTCCTAGTAGATTCTGTGTGGGTCTTTGTTTCATCCTTTGTTGTACAGAGTTCTTTCTGCCAGTTTCCAGTTTGTTTTGAGTAAGAACTCTTTCACATGTGGATGTATTTTTGATGTCTTTGTCGGGGGATGTGAGTTCCATATCTTCCTACTCAGCCATCTTGATCAATCTTTAGTTGATACAGTATTTTCTTCTGCATTTTGAAATTTTTTTTTAAATTTTCTAAAGGAACTATATATTAACTAACTAAAACCCATTATTCTGTCTTTAGGAACAAAATGAGAATGGGAAACTTTATAAACTGAGAAGGGAACTTTGATTGAGTCTATACTGCACATCTCCCCATAAAGGAAAAATTGTGGCTAGAAATGTAACTAAGCAAATAAATATTGATATCTTAACTGTGGGAAAAAAAAATTCTAGTCAGAAGGATGGAAAGTGTTACAGCCCAAATGTTTATGACCCCTAAAATCCATTTGTTGAAACCCTACCCCTCAATGTGCTGGTATTAGGAAGAAGGCCTTCAGGAGAAAATTGGTATTAGATGAGATTATAAGGATGGAGCCCTCATGAATGGGATTAATGCCATTTTAAGAGTCACAAGAGAGCTTGCTTCTTTTGCTCTGCTCTCCATCATGTGAGAATACAAAGAGAAGCTGGCAGTCTGCAACCAGGAAAGATAGTCTTCACCAGAACTCTATTATTCTGGTACTCTTAACTTGGACTTCCAGATTCCAGAACAGTAAGAAATAAATTTCTATTGTTTATAAACCACATGGCTAATGGTATATTGTTATAGCATCCTGAGCTGATTAAGAAAGTAAAAGATCTTGATTTTACCATAAAGGAGTTCAGAATCTGTGTCATTCTTGGTAAGCAATAAAGAAGTCATAGGGACCCCTTTGAGATTAACTTGGTAAACTTCGCCAGATTGTGATGTCAAGAACTCTAAATATCTTCCCCAATTACATGATTCCTAACTTTCATTACACAGGAGACAAAGAGGTGTATTCCACAGTCAAGGATAAGGTTCTAAGATCTAAAATAAAACGATCATTACATATATTCTTGCAAATGATGTGTTTCAGATAATTTGCCTCCAGTTATCGGATGGAGGATTGGTGTGAGAGTGGATAAATTCACAGAATTCAGCTATCAGAAGTGTGAGGAAAAACACAGGGCTTCAGCCAATCAAGCAGGTAGAATGGCAAGGAAACCCCGGTAATAGGGTGAACAGTTTTTAGGGGGATACAATTAAAGATTAGAAAAACAATATGTCACTATTGTTACTAATGTAAAATCTATCTAGCTTTAATAAGTTTCAAAGCTTATCCTCAACATATCTTTTACATAGGAGCCAATGCTTTGGTAATAGCAAAAGCATAAGAAAGAGATATTCCAGTTATTAGCAGAATGACTATGAGTACATTATTTAGCTTTTCTTAGATTCAGTTTCTTTATCTTTGGAATGGGAATAATCCCTAACTCCCTAATCATATGTATACAATGTATATGCAATGTATATACAATGTATACAATGTATTATCTTGCTATATAGAAAATACATAATTTATATATATCATAGCCATATCTTAAATTAGATATATTATTATTATATATGCTTGGTTATAAATGTATAACATATTCATTTGTATTTTGATTAACTATATAATTTCCATTAATTCATTCTAATAAATCATTTTGAAAATATAAAGATTTATGACTGCATTTGGAAAAGTAGGACACACTAAAGAAATTTAAAATGTTGTTGTCTATGTTAGATTCTTATTTCAGAGATCACCTATTATTGTCTTCAATTTACAAATGATGCTGCAGATGTTTTAGAGGTTTAAGTAATATTTAAGTAGCCATTCAGTTGACATAGATCACAGCCAGGACTCCTGCTAGTTCTTCTAATTCTCGTTCCTCACAGAGGCAACAGTTTGGAAATAACACCTGCTTGCTAAGAAATTACTGCTTCCACATATTTTACATCTTCTAATGATATATGATATGCAGCTTTAGTATTTAAGTATAATGTGCTTCTTCTTTTGCAATACCCAATTTTGGAAAAGTCTTTCCTTATTCTCTGCTTGGAAAATTACTATTTACCCTTCAAGACTAAGCTTGTTAGATTTTTAACAAAGACGTTTGTATCCAAAAGAAAAAGCAATATTATCAGTCAAAATCATCAGGATAAACAAATAAATATAATTTGTTAAACTGTATTTTAAGGCATGTTTTTCCTTATTAAAGCATGCAAATAAAGGGAAGAGATGTGCAAAATAACTCATAGTACCACCACACACAGTTAAACCACTGTTATTTTGCCATTTTTTTATTCCAAACTTTTCCTCACAAACTATTTTCCTTTGGGGAATCTCTTGGAATACTGGTTATGATTCTGTTGATTTTTGTTGGACTTTTTAACATTTCTTAAGAAACTCTTTTCAATGTAATTATAAATTTTTCAAACATATCTTTTGGAAATTTAATTTGGAAACAAGAAGACAGCAACCACAGCAAAACCATCTACAGCTAGAATTAGCCCCATCCGTAGGCCTAGATTTGTGTTTCTGTTTAAAATGTTTTTGAAAACTTGCTAATGGGCTTTTTAAGAGGTTTATATCAAATTACATTTACTGTTATAATTCATTTATTTATTCTATCGACAAATATTTGTCAAGACCCTGGTATGTTCAAGGCTAAGGATTCACTGATGAACAACATAGACATGGCTCTTTTCATCTTTTACTGTCTCATAGTGAGGAAAAGGGACTCAAGCATGTGACCTAACAAACATATATGACAATTACAGATTGTGATGTTATTGTATCTCCAGGAATCAAATAGGTAGTAGAAAGGGAAATCCTCTCTCATGAGGTGACATTTAAGCTGAGGCATAAGTATGAGAACGCTCTGGTTACGTAAAGAGAAAGAAAGGGTATCCTGTCAGAAGTGTATTAAAAAACAAACAAACAAACAAAAAGTACTCTTAAGTCAAGACATAAAATGAAGGCAAGAGAGCTAAATCGGAGGGAGAAGGAAGATGATAGAAGTAAGGAGAAAGGACTTTCTAGTCATAGTGGAGAGTTTGGATATCATTGTTCTTGCAGTGAATGAATAATAAATGATGATTTAGCAGGAAAATAACGTGATTCAGATAGTGGTATTTTAAGTAGCTTACAGTTATTGTTATGTGAAAATAGACGGGAAGGAAGCTAGAGAACTGGAGACCCGAATGAAGAACTCGGCAGAGACAAAGTTGATAGTAAAGAAAATACAAATGATAGAGCTTAAATTTAATGTAGAGGTTCATGGGAAGGGAGAAACGAAGAGTTTGTGGGTAAAGAGAAAGTTCCATATAGGGCAAGTGAATGTTGAGATATATTTGATACCTTCTAGAATTGCTGTCTTGTCCAGTTATCTCTCAACTGGAACTGCGAGTTTAAATTTTAGAAGCAGATTCTCAATAAGAGATATAAAACAGATACATAAATTCCATATGAATGTATGAGGTCAGGTTTCTATAGAGAGTTTATGAAGAGGAGGTAGCCCAGAACATACTCATCAGGAAGACTAACACTTAGAAGACTATGAGCATCTCTACTGCTATCTGGCTAATATTATGGCAAAAAAATTGCATCATAGTTTGATTTGCATTTCTTTGATTTTTTTTTTTTGTTGAAATGCTGCATTCACTGTATGTTACTTAAAATGTTTTGACAGAAATAGTGAAATTTATGATAAAAACAATATTATTTTCTTGAAAGAAAATTAGTGCAGTATTGTGTTATCCCAAATGGAGTGGAATCAAGCTAACAAGTAATTAAACACTAACTTCCAGAACTTCTTCAGAACAACATGGTGACATATGAATGATTTAGTAAATAAACTCCTAGGTATAGGAGACTGTTCTCTAGAGCCATGCAACTATAGTAAATCTCACAAAGCATGCCTATTTTACCTGATCAAAAAGGTAAAATAGACATGCTTTGATTTTCAATCCTCCCTACTTCTTACTTTGTCTTTTCCTAAAGGTAACGCAATATAGTACCACATAACTAAAACTTAATTACATATACTCTAAATGCATCAATTTTACTTAAAATTTAGAAAAACATAAAGACACATAAGTTATAGAATAAAATATAAAATCATTTATTAAGTTTTTAAGCTAAGCCTTCATCTTAAATCTGGAATGTTATACTTTGACAGTAATAATGGTAGAAAAATCAGGAATTAAGAGAATTTCAGATACAATAACAGATAATATGAGAAATATTTTAGTTCTCTATGGTTGTGATATGATTTAGTCTCACTGAAACTAGAGTGAATATACAACTTGATTTTTTTCTTTTCTTATTTTGAATATAGACTAATCTATCAATTTTTTCTTTATGATTTCTTCTTATAAAACTCTTCCCCACATTAAGATCATGCAATCAATTACCTAAGTTTCCTTTCCATATGTTTATAGGTAAATGAGTGCCATTGAAATTAAGTAGTTTATCATCACTGCTGCCATTAAGGTTCTTCTCTAAAGTTTGCTAGTTTTGCAGATATAGTGCACATATTTTTTGTTTGCCTCATGGTGAATATGAATATGTACTATGCGAATGAATTGCTGTGTTCTAGAAGTAGTTTTACTTATATAATGGAAGTATGCAACATTGGAATTTCTGGTATATTCTGTGAATATATAAAATGGATCAAAATGTATGAAATGAGGAGTCTACAGAAAATGCCTGATACAGGGCTGTATGGTATATAGTTGCAATTTCCTTATTTATAGGCCATGAATAATATTTCAGTCTTGGCTTGTTTACTGCCTTTCAAACTCTTGTGCAGTTCCCCTGACTCATGCTTGGGACTTGGGAAATTCCCAGCTTACCACCTAGGCGCCTTCGCTTGGATGGCCAGAAATGCAGACACCCCCTGTGATATGTGCTTCTTCTGTCAATCTGCTTTCTGCCGCTAGTCTTCTCTGTTGTTACCTAAACTTTGCTTTCTTGGTAGCTATTTTACCAAATATCTCCCTGAGAGATTTCATTTTTCTGTTTCCCACCAGCAGCTTATTTGAGGGTTCGGGCTATGTGTTTAGTTTGAATTTTGGTTCAAAAAGAGTTTAGAAATAGAGAAAAGTGAAAAACGCAATATAGCAAATATACCTTTATATTCTGGGTTTGGTTTACACAGAAAGAAATATAAAATTGACCTTATTAATACATTGAAGCAGTAATGAATTTATAGTGCCAATTGGCACCACGCATAACTATGCCAGTCTCTGCACTGCCCAGAGATTGTTAGGTCCGGGTAATCTCTAAAATATTTTCTGCCTCTAAATATGCGCTATGCACACCTCAGTGACCTACCCAAAGTTACTATGTTATATATATATATATATGTAATAAAAATAATTCTTTCAGAATCAACATAATAACTGTCAGGAAAAAAATCCAAATCTCATAAGTAGGAGGATGAGGGAGGCAGGGAAAAAAACAAAAAAACGCTTGCATATACAGATATATATGCATATAAAAAAATAATTGCAAAATAAGTTTTGCTCTGAAATGAAGGAATATGCAGAGAACACACCATGGATATAGATGCCCTGAGAACTGAAGTGGTTGTCAGAGTGTTTCAGGAGCCATTAACATGAGCTTCAATTTGCATTTCTTGAGGAGTGGGAGAAAGCCTTTAAATTCTATGGCATGCCCAAGTTGTGGAGACTAACAGGAAAGGTGCTATATACTAAGCCAAGACTAAAGGCTCCTGTCACAATGAGGATGAACAGGAAGTAAACCCATTGCTTCAGAGTTCCTGGGAGAAAACTTAACATATCCTGACCTTGGCATCAGATAAAGGGGAAGGCAGTTCTCTACTGAGAATTTATGACCACAAGCTAAATTTGATTTTTGGCCCACTTTCACACTATACTTATATGGAAAAATAATTTAAAGTAGTCTTATATAGGGAGTATACTGAAACTGGGAGAAGTAAGCATAAATGTTCTTGGGAAAATTACGTATGTAACCCAGGCTTAAAAATAAGAAAGCAGAATCAAACACAGGGAATCTCAGTAAACGTATAAATAACACGCACATCCAGACACACAAGTGAGTCAGCAGAAAAATAAAAAGAGATCTTAATAGTTTCCTCAAGAAACAGGCAGATTTCCCTCAAATGACTAATAGTTATTCTATTCAATGATTATTTGAAACTTTCCAACAATGGAAATTGGAAAACGGTAGAATAGTGTCTTAAATGTAGTGAGCAACAAACACACTCACATGGGCATGCACGCGCGCGCACACACACATACACAGCAAAATCTGTCAACATAGAATTCTATGCCCTAATAGTACCCAGTAAAATTATCTTTCACGAGCAGAGGGAAAATAAAGACGTCAAAAGATAAAAATTAAGCTTATCACCAACAGACCTTTGGTAAATGAAATTCTAAATATGCAATTTCAGCAGAATGAATATTATCCTAGATAAAAGATGTAAAATGGAAAACATGTTGGTAAATAAAGATAATTGTAAATATGTCTCTAAATATAAATAAACATGAAGTGTATTCTAAACCAACACGAAACACCACCTCCACCAGCAGCAATAACAATGTCTCATTTATGGGGAGGGAAACAGTGTAGATGAAAATGCTGTATGAAATTTGCATGTAAATTTGATGGAAAGTTGTTGACATTAAAATGCTTTATACTCTATTTTCTTTGTATTGTTCAAGAGAAAGGTAAACTTAGGAATATTAAAAATAGCAAGGAGTAACACTAAAAGATTAAGCATAGAGGGTATAATTTCCAAAGAAATATAGGGGAAAATGGAATAGTAAAAAGGAAAGAAAATATCATTCAAAAAAAAAAAAAGAAAAAAAAAGCAAGAGCAGGGGAAATCCAGTTGGGTCTGATTCCAAAATTTGTGCTTATTGTAGCACCTTTTGAAGACACCCAAAACCCTAGAACATATTATAGCTACCATTCTCAAGCTAGAGTACTGAAAAGTTAAATAAGAAATGTTTTAATTATTCATTTTTTTCAAGCAAATAAAAAATAGTGTTCCCATATCTTGGCAATTATGATAATGCTGCTATGAACATTGGGGTACATGCATTTTATCAAATTAGTGTTTTTGTTATTTTCGGATATATACCCAGGAATGGCATTGCTGGGTCATATGGTAGTTCTATTTTTAGTTTTTAGAGAAACCTCCATACTATTTTCCACAGTGGCTGCACCAGGTTACATTCTCATCAATAACGTATTGGGTTCCCTTTTCTCCACATCCTTGCCAGTATTTTTAACTTATCTTCTTTTTAATGAGAGCCATTCTGACAGGTATGAGGTCATATCTCATTGTGGTTTTGATGTGAATTTACCTGATTATTAGCAAAGTTGAGCATCTTTTCATGTGCCTGTTGGCCATTTGCATGCCCTCATTGGAAAAATGTCTATTTAGTTCTGCCCATTTTTCAAAAGGGTTTTTTTTTTCTTTTTTTTTTTTGATGTTGAGTTGTATAGCTGTTTATATATGTTGGATATTAATCCTTTATCCCTTATCTGTCATATCATTTGCAAGTGTTTTCTCCCATTCAGTAGGTTGCCATTTCATTTTGTTGATGTTTACGTTTGCTGTGCGAAAGCTTTAAATCTTAATTAGGTCCCATTTGTTTATTCTTGCTTTTATTTCCTTTGCATTAGGAAACAGATCCAAAAACATATTGCTATGATTTATGACAAAGAGTGTGCTGCCTGTGTTTTCCTCTAGATATTTTATAGTATCTGGTCTTCCATTTAGGTCTTTAATTCATTTTGAGTTTATTTTTGTATACAGTGTTAGAGAATGTTCTAATTTCATTCACTTACATGTAGTTTTCCCAGCACCACTTATTGGAGGGACTTTCTTTTCTCCATTGTATATTCTTGCCTCCTATGTCATAGATTAACTATAAGTGCATAGGTTTACTTTTGGGCTCTCTATCCTACTCCATTGATCTATATGTTTGGTTTTGTGCATCCTCAGTGATATTGGCCTTTCTTTTTTGTGATATATTTGTCTGGTTTTGGTATCAGGGTGATGCTGGTGTCATAGAATGAGTTTGGAAGTGCACCTTCCTCTACAATTTTTTGGAATACTTTCAGAAGGATAGCATTCTCTAAATGTTTGGTAGAATTCATCTGTGAAGCCATCTGGTCCTGGACTTTGTTGGGAGTTTTTAGATTACTGATTTGATTTTATTACAGGTGAATGGTCTGCTCATATTTTCTATTTTTTCCTGGTTCAGTCGTGGGAGATTGTACCTTTCTAAGAATTTGTCCGTTTCTTCTAGATTGCCTTTTTATCACCATATAGTTGTTTGTCTTATCCTTTGTATTTCTGTGATGTCAGTTGTAACTTCTTTTTTATTTCAAATTTTATATCATTTTATCTCTAAAGCAACTCTTGGGAACAGACATCATTATCCTCATTTTACAGGTGAGGAAACTGAAGCTCAATGAGGTTAAGTAACTCACCCAAACTCTCACAGTGGAAGAATCAAGATTTAAACCCAACTTTACACAAAGCTATGCTCACTATTTTCATTACTCCACAGCTGAAATGCAAGATAGAGAAGGTTGTTTTAACTGGCTTATAAGTCTTTATTCAGACCAAATAATTTGAAAATGATAATTCTCAGAGTAGAAACGACTGAAGCATAGAGGCAGAGATTGCACTAGTATCATGAATGAGCCTACTGGATATTTGATTTCTGCTGTGTTAAATCAACGAACAGAGAAGCCCAGATAAAGCAAAAAAGCTTTGCTGTTCCCTGATTTCCTCCTTTTTCCTTCCCAGTTTCGGCCATCCCTCACCGCTTGAAACCTCCCCCTTTCCTACACAAGGTAAATCCAAAATGTCAGCAGGGTTAAATATGGCTAAAACAATACATACTTTTTGCCATACCAAATAGATCTATGGAAATATTTTTTATGAGTAAAATTTTCAATAACACATTTGTATTTCTTGAATAAAGTAGAACACATATTTATTTAGAAAAAAAATCTTTGAGGGACAAGCAGCTTGAAAAACAATCCTTTGTGATACATAAATCGTCCTGTTAAAATTAATGACTTTGGCAGAATTACTAAGTAGACAGTAGAATTTACACAATGATATTGAAAGGCATATGAGTTTCACTGATATAATTCTTGAGCAGACAATGGTAAAATTAAGGCAAAATAGGTTCCAAAATAAAACATCTATTTTAGAAAACTAGGATTTATTGTGTTTGGAAACTCATGGTAAGAGTTTTGGGAAGAGCAGGTTTATATTTTACTAAAAGAGACTATTATCTAAGAACAATCATTCATATAGCTTCCAATGTGGATTTGGCAGTGATCCAATGATACCATTTTGATAGACAAAGCAAATGCAGCTTTTCAGGCCTTTTAATTTAGAAAAATAGATTTTGTTAGTTTTATTCTCCTTTCTATTTTCTATAATATGTTTAAAAGAGAGGATAGGATTAATTTCATAAGGAGAGAACACAAAGGAAAGATCCACTATCCCATCTATCAACTACAGTAGCCTAAAGCACTGTTTATATAATGAAGAAAAATATTTTCTTGTATTCAACCTGCTCGTTCTAGAATCATCTCCACTGTAACAGGTACTGATGAAAAAGCTATTTTCCTAACAGTCCCGGTATAACAACTCCAATCTGAGTTTAGTGATTGAGACCTTATGTTCTTTTTTTAATTTAACTCTGCAAAGCCTAGAGATTTTTACATGACTGGTTCTGATTAAATATGTCTGTGATTTTTACATGTTGCACTTTGTCATCAAGATACTCTTAAAATCCTCATCATAGGATTTCCTTGTATAAAAATCTCCAGGCCTCTGTCACACAGGTTCTGCAAAAGATATTCTAGACCACGTGATCTGAGGAATGCCTACTTAAGAATACCCTGAAAAATTAGTTTAAAACTGCAAGTTTCTTGGCTTCCTCCATAACCTACCAACTCAAACCTCTCTTGCATGGAGATTCACACTTTAGCAAACTTCACTATAATTCTTATACATGCGGAAATTTGAGAACTGGCATTCTAAGAGTTTGAAGAGTCAAAGGCAGCTTATTCTAGGGACAAAATAATGGACTTTGAAGTCTCAAAGACCCAGATTTTGTCCAACTAGCAAATTACAGCATGCTCATACAGCACACTGGCTGTGTAACCCTAAATGCATTGCTCAATCTCGTGAGCCCCAGTTACCTCATGGGTAAAATGGGGATAGTAATACCTGTCTTGCAAGGTTGTATCTAGGATTCAGGAAGCAAACAATATATATGTATGTGTGTGTGTGTATGTGTGTATATATATCTATAACTATTTCTATGTATCTATATCTATCTGTCTATCTATCTATCTATCTATCTATCTATCTATAGTGCCTTGAGTGTCTTTAAAGCATGGTGCTTTTATTTACTGCTGTGTGTGGTTTCTTTAAAACCCACACTTATCTAGTAACATAATCTATTTTCTTTACTTTCATATAACGTCTTATCATTTCTAGTTGTGAGGTTGCTCACTTCATGGGGTTAAAAATGAATCCCTTCCCATCTTTACCTGCCCTTCATTTCATTTGAAGAAAGATTTATGGAAACTTAATGGTCTTTTTTTTTGCAAAATGCTAGGAAAGATTGGAGCCTATCCTGTCACTTAGACAACTAATTACACCATTACATGCTGCAATTACAATTAAAGATTTTCAGCTGATGAAAGGCATGTTCACTACATTCTCATTACCTGATCTTTCCTTGCCAACACTCAAGAAGATCATGATTTTGATGAAATGAAAACAACTCAAGGAGCTATATTTGCTCAGCAACATCAACAGAACAGTTCAGCGAGCCCATTGCAATTCCCTCCTGCCCCATTGCATTTTTCCACCAAGCTATTTAAAGCTATAGTTTTTGTTATTACCTCACAGCACTTGTTAGCTGCCAAAATCATTAGTAATTTCTGCTGATCCAGCATTGTCTGTGTGGAGCATCACACCCTGTTAGGCACGTAGAGCAATTTTGGTAGTAAGTCAGTTGGAATTGGTCTTCAGTTGACTCAGACCAGATCAATCAATTCAAATCACTTAGTGCCAGCATTGGCTGGCATATAATGTGCTTGCCTTAAGGATCCATTATTTACAACAGCTTCTTAGCAATAGCAGAATCAGACAAATGGCCCAGGGCCAAAGGACACCCCCTTAAGATTCCTTTCCCTCTCCTTTTTGACTTACTGCTGCCTGGCATCGCCCCTTGGCTTCTAAGCCTTGTAAATGTCATCAAGACCAATCACCATTCTGATGCTTGGTCCATTTTAAATCATCCCTTTTATGTAATTGCCTAATGCTAGAATGTCAATTTTTTAATGGTTAGAAACTTGATACCTCCTAAGAATCTACCTTCTTTGTGAATATGCTTAATAATTCAGAAAGTTCTTCCTCATTGCTACAGTTACGGCAGGTTATGACTCTGCTCCAGGTAACAGAAAACCTGATCTACACTGTCTTAAGTAAAATGGTGATTTATTGCCCCAACTAAATGAAAAGTGCAAAGGCTTCAGGCATGGCAGAATATAGAGATCAAAAAAACAATGTCACTGGGCCCTTGTTCCTCTCTCATGGTCTCCCAGTTCTGCTTCAATGCTTGCAGACAGGCTTTCTTCCCTAAATTCATAAAATAGTTGCTTTTGCCCTAGGATCTCACATTGGCTTCGTTTCCAAAACTGCAGGAAACAGTGCCAACCACTGTTCGAGCATTCCTTGCAAAATTCATCTTTAACATCCTTGGTTATATTTAGATCATATGTGTGCGTGTCACTAAGCCCATCATTCTGGAGAAAGGAATGAGGTGCTCTGGTTTATTTCAACAAGCACACGTGTTTGCCTTTGGCTTAAAGTTTGGTTTTCCTTCCCCATGCCTTATGGGCTGTGAGTGCTGCGACAGGTCTCTAAGAAGAAATCAAGGTTCAGTTACCAAGAGAGAAGGAAACAAATGAGGGAAATTTTTTTTTTCCTTATAGTTGAACAAAATTTACCTTCTTAGAAACTTCTCTTATTAATCCATAATTGAGTCCTCACACTCTGCAGAACAAAGCCTATTTATGTTTTCTCTGCAACCTGTCGATTCTTGAAGAAACAATGATGTTCTTTCTCCAAGCTGTAATAAAGTTAGAATAAGTAGTTAATGCAGTAGTTTCTCTTAAATCTTAATGCAAATTTGAGTTGAATTAACCGAAGTTTAGTATATAGAACAATGTATCTAATCCCTGGAAGCATGTCAGAATTACTTGACAGAGCACTGAAAAAGTAAATATGCCTGTGTATAAATCACACCAGATCCCCCAACCCAGAATTTGGAAGGATGCTGCAGAGGCATATATACAATGCTTTTTCATAGTAATTCTCATCCACAATTTTATTTATAAAGCACTGGCCTCTGTAGAATGAGAGAAATGATATATCTATTCTTCTCTGTCTGGTCAGATAATAGCAAAATGACTTTACCTAATACAAAGTACCATACTTCAGAGGAACAGAGATCAATATAGCCTGCTCATAGGGAAATGACCAGGGTAAAACTATACCTTTTGAGAAACAGAAGGAACTTCCCACACAGTAACAAGAATAGACAGCTAGAAGGAAAAAAAAAAATCAGTATTTCCATGAATTGTTTCAGAAAAATGTTGGTATTCATTTATCCATTCTTTCAAGTAACGTGTAATGAGTGCAAATTATATACCAGGCACTAAGCTGGATGCTAGTATGTAAGTGATGAATAAATCAGTTGTGGTGTCTGCGTCATGGACTGTACAATATAAGACTGAGGCAGATGTTACATAGTTAGGCGCTTTTGCCTGTAGATCCCAAAGTGGTTTAATCATTAGAAAATTATTAATTCATAAAATTGTTAGTATAGATGTAGAAAAGAGTTAAAGAAGTTAAATGATTAAATGGCTCAGTGACATCTACTCTGCCACTTTCAGTGTTGGCGTCATCCTCAAGCTGGTTACAATCTGTGTAATGCACTTTCAGAGACTATACCTAAACGGAAAGTATCCAGGGGAAAAAGAAGACTGTCTCTTCTTTTGTCTACAGACAGTAAAGGCAAGATACTCAGAAGTCCCCCATCAGTTTAGTAGTTTTCTTCTTACATTTCATAGGCCAGATACATGTATATATGTGTATACACACACGCACACACACACACACACTTTTATCCATCATTGGGATAGAGGGAATTATGATGATTGGCCTAAACTATACACAGATTACACAGATGTTGAGAATGAACCGAAATATCTGCTACAAACTTTTAATCAATAAATTACAGAAATAGATTAAAAAATTACAAAATGTGAAGGTTCCTATGCCATGTTCAAAAGTTTCTACTAGAGAAACATGATATCTAAAAAGATTTTCCTGAGGAAGCTTCAGCAGAGACTAAGAAAATGAGTATCGTTTAAATGAATAAGGAACAGACAGAAGTGTTTCTGCGGGAGAGAAGGACATGTGAAAAATGCCCTGTGACTGGAGGATGAAGAACCAGAGAACAGTGGAGTCATAGAGATACCATACTTCCTACTGTAAATGGGACCTGGAATGAATAAGGGGAGAACAGTGAGAACTTTTCAAGGTGAAAGATGATTTGTGACAAAAATTTAGAGAAGTGACTGGTATCTACTTAGAGGAAAAACTTGACAAGACTTGAGGTGGATTTGATATGGTTTGGAAGTAGTGTTTCAGGGAGCAAGGAGATATATGTTATTTACAGTGACTTCTGGGTTTCAGGCTTGCTGAAGTAACTGGTAGCCAGGGTTAGGGCTGTACAGCAAGAAGTAATAGAGAACCCTTTTGCAAGGCAGAAATAGAGACACAGATGTAGAGAACAAACATATGGACACCAAGTGGGGAAAACGGGGAGGGTTGGGGGGGAATGAATTGGGAGATTGGGATACCAAATTGTGCACTCTAAATATATGCAGTTTATTGTCTGTTAACTGTATCTCAATAAAAGTTCTTAAAAAAATAAAAAATTTAAAAAAAATTTAAAGAAAGAAGTAATAGAGGATAAGAAGAAGGAGTGGCAACAAGGCTAAGAGGTTTACAGAGGCACTGCATTAGTGCTCTTTAAAAATTCTGCCAACGACTCCAAAGCCTAGAGAAGGTCCTCTCTCCACTATAAAATCATAACCAATCAGCTTTTCATAGTCCCCAGAATTCAGTAAATTCTCATGGCCCAAATGAAATAATGACGTCCCCAGACAGGGGATGTTTCCACACAAAGCACAGGACCTTACAACTAAGTTTGGGGGCACTCAGTGGAGGAAGACTGATCTACCCCAAGACACCCTCAGCCAAGATTTAGGCAAAATCTTCCCCTAGCAAATGGCTAGAAGGTACCTAACTAATACAGAGTAGGTCCTCAGTATCATTTAAATGCATAAATCATCCACATACACCATAAGGAGTCTTTCCCTTCATTTCCTATGGATGATCTCATGTCTTGAAGAAAAAAAAAAAAAAGTCTCACAACTTTATTCCTATTTGCATGCTACAGATGTCATTCTTAGCCAAAGAGAGATGGACACTGTTGAGTTGGTCTAATCCATCCTATAAAAAACTAGTGAGAATGTATTCTCTTGTTCAGACACTAAATATCATTCACTCAATATATTGTTAAACATCAAATACCGTCTAATCCATCCACTCATTTGTGTTTCACATTTCCTCATTTTCAATCTCCTCTTTTCATCCTGCAGCTTTACAGAATCTTACCTCTCTAACTGGTTATCCCACAAGGTAGCTAACATTCGAAGTAGCACAAGTACTCAACATAAAAGTGAGTTGTAATCCCCACTCTGTGGGAACTGGTACTTAGTGTTCCCATTAACACAGTTGGAAGTTATACATGTAACTCTACGCTCATTCAAATGAGGGTATATATGCAGTATGCACAGAAATCCACTGAAATCAGATATCATGTTTTTAAGCTTTTAGAATTGACTGCTTTTGAGATTATATCTTTGGACTAGATAGAAACTACTGCTGTGAAATATATCAGTTTATTATGTTCATATTTTGGTGATTGTATTATGAAACGGGTTTTACCTGGGAAAGATATGACCAAACACTTATTTCCTTCCTTTTATGGTACAGGCAATTGTGTAAATTTCAATAGTTAGCAAGTTGATTGTTCTTATAGCCATCATGCACACACACACACACACACACACACTCTCTCACACTCACTTGACATAATAAATGATCACAATCAGTGTTTTTTTATTGCTATTGTTCTCATCTATTGCTTAATCCCTGAGTTGCTCAGATATTTCTAGCATTGAAATTTATAACCCCCTCCTCCTTATCTCATTTCTTATGAGAAGATAAAAGGCCTATTAAGGCATCAGCACAAGTATGACTGTGCTTAGTAGTCTTGGAAATGTTTCAAAGTGAAATAGTTGTGCCTTTTCTCTATGCTAGAACCATATTACATTCTGGACAATTTTGTCCCCTATTCCTTTTCTTTTTTTTAATTGCTTCAAACTCTTATATTTATTCCTCTAGGAGATCCCGTTTGCAAGCAGTTTTGGACTTTAAAAGCAGCAAGCAACTTTCATACCTGGGTTATGTTTTCATATGCTCAGCAATTATTTATTGAGCAACCACATACTGATCATGGTTCTAGGTGCTGATGATATGGCACTGAACAAAATGGAAGAAGATAATCTTTGCATTAGTGGAGCATGTAGGAAGCTGGGCTTCACATTACAACAAAAGAAAAAAAGTTGAGGGGCAATGTCCAGAATATGAAGCTACAATGTGTAAAAGTAGAGGAAATTCATTTTAATTTGATAATGGATTGTATTAATATCAAGAAATGAAGAAAAGACACTAACATTTATTGATTAGCTACTGCCTACCAGATATCATAATAGGTGTTTTCAAGTACAGTATTTTAATAGGCACAGAAGTTTCAGTATAATCAGCCTAGGTTTCTGTTACATCTGTCTGTGAATAGAGTTTTGACACATACAGATGTGATCGGGAGCGTCATCTTACTTTTGTGATCTGGATATTTTTCCCATATAATTTTAGCTGCTTTTGTCAAGATGAGCATATTGCTGACTGTTGATATCTATCATTCTTTAAAAAAGTAAAAGTAAATAAAAAGATTAAGATCTGATTATACTCTATTTCATAAAGGTTTATATTCAGATAATATGTTTTCTTTTTCAGTGGTCCTTAGATAAAGAGGAAAAATTAACCTTGTAGACTCCCAATTCTGACTTAGTCATGTGTTTGTGTATGTTTGTTTGGGTGTGCAATGCTGTGTGTACATAAAGTCTGTTTATGCTAATATTTACACTGGAAAAGACAACACAAATTTTGAGAATATTCTTAGATGAAATAAACTTCCTAAATTTCAATTCCACATTGCCTTATCTAAAAATGTCTCTGTGATTGATGTAAGAGATTTCTTCCTGTTCTAAGTTCATTGAGCGTTACCCTTTAACTTTCATAAGATAACCTACAACCTTCAGGAAACATTTTTATTTATTTGTTTGCTTCTAAGAATGTAGGTAATGAGATCACATAAACCAGATCGGGCTCAGGGAGTGAGGCAGGTACTCCTCACTTTCAATAGCTGTACATAAGTAATAACTACCTTAATCTCTTTGAACCTTATTTCTATACGCAATGGCAATGCAAGGAATTAATATACGTGTTGTTTTGAAATAATGCTTATTTGGGAGTAGTTTGGACTATGAAGGGGTTCAGAGCATGCTACACCAAAATATGCTGCTTTGGCATACTGAATATTTTGTGCTGAAGACAGATAAGAAATTACAGATTCAGGAAGGTCCCTGTGACCTCCCCCTTTCTAATTAAAAGCAGGTCATAAAACTTCCCATGAGAAAGTTGCATTTCCTCTATGAGGAAGAGAAAGGCATTCTTATCACCAAGACTGGGAGTCAGAAGGTATATAAATAAGCCTATTAAAATAATCCTTATTTATATTAGTTCCCCCCCGTATATTTCCTAGTCACCATCCCACAGCTTCATCTTTTCTCCCATACCTTCCCAGCCGGTCATGTTTCCCAAGGACTGCCTTTGTTCCTTGGCTCTGAAATTCCCTCTACAGAAATGCTTTCCTTTCTTTAAACCTAACAGTTCCTTCTCATTCATCTGTGTCTTGCACAAAACCACATCTTCTGCGAATTCTTTCACAACCTCCTAGTCTCTCATAGTGCCACGTTTATGTCCTTATATCTATACCTATATAACTGTCTCGTTGTTGGTATAGTTTATGGGGCATCCTTTTGAGCCTCCTGGTGAAACCTCTGAGGTGAGGGTTTATTTCCCACATAGTGGTTGGGGAGCTCCAGTAATAAGAGGTATGTTGAAATGAAAAATAAGGCAAGCCAACATTGTATTAACTCCTTATTGTCATAACGTTATTTTGTTCCTAGTATCTTTTGTATTGGAATGATTGATTTGACATGTTGAAAGGAATTCACTTTCGTATGAAAACAAACTATTTGCATTATAAACTTTAGTTTTTATATCATTTTGATGAATTTCTTGCAGAGGATTTGTTTATCATTGTACTGTTATTGAGGTATAATGACTTATCTTTCCCAATTACTTATATTTTCCAATAATTAAAAGTTTGCTTTAACTGCCCAGCAGATGGCTGAATCTGGCTGTTTGTTTTTCTGCTGTAAACGAGACTCTGATTGTTTTTCTATTGTAAGATGATGCTCCCTGCTAATTTTAGATGATTGTTTTTATGCTTTGCTGTGTCTAGTGTCATCAACAACAGGCAGAAGATGCACTCAGAATACACAGATGGCAGCTTGCTCCTTTGCTTTTGTTAACCTGGCTTGTTTGCGTATGCACTGGGATAGGGATGAGGCTGATCTCCTTGGAGTGCATTTAATTCCACAACGTAAGCCTGAAACCTGCTGAATCGTAGACTGTGTTTTCAAAAATTAGAAAAAAACCTATTATTTGCAAAAAGGAATGCTGCATAGAGAACTTAGTGAGCCAAGGAATACTGTTGCATCTTGCTTTTAACCCAGATGAGTCAAACCTAACATTTGAAAGATGAATTTTTGCCATTGGTCTATATGCATTCGGTACATGCCAAGTAGAACCCTGGATATAGTTTATACAGGCTATGACTGAGGTCATTCTTTTAGCTGCATCTTGCTGCCTGTTAATATCATGGATTTGTAGAATTTTATACCTTGGAGAATAATTAAAGATTATATTCTAGACCATACTTTTTTTTTTTTTTTTTAATTGCATGAAGCCACCTTTTAAAGACCACACAGCTAAGAAGTAACAGAACAGGGAATTAACCCCTTGCCCATGTGATTACAAATGCTCCAACCTTAATCTTTAGTTGCTTCAAAATGATGACAGAGTCAAATATGCTTCTTTATAGTTAAGCTGCCCTTAACTCAACACATAGAAAACAAAAAGGATTTATATACTTTGCATCTATTTCTTCTATTGTATTTTACTCTCTTTAATAACTTATTTTCTTATTATTCAGCTTTAATTCTTTATTTTCAATCAACAAATACATATTAAACATTTTTTATGTATAAGTATGTTTTAGACTCTAAGGAGAAAAAGTTGTACAAAGTCTAATTCCTGACTTTAAAATGTCTACAGTCTTTTTGGAAACATTAGACCTGTATGCATAGTAAAATGAACATGTGAATATTGTGAAATCACTTTGTTGAAAAGTCTCTACTATTTGGAATATGACAGTGAGGTACCTTTATTTTCTAGCCACTATCTTCCTGGTTTTATGTAATGGCTCCCTCTTTTGCAGCAGCTCCTTTAGTGGCATCTTGGTCAGATTTCATAAATTGCTAGCTGCTTTGGGTTAATAGAAGTTTCTTATTTGAGTATATGAGCCTAGTCTCAGTGCACTTTAAAATTTCAGGGTCCATTTGTGTTTCTTTTCCTCCCCTTTCCTCACTGCAGCCTGGTGCTATAGTGTCAGTAACTTAAGTGGAAGGTGTGGGGAAAGTGGGAATTGGGCTGGACCTTAGAAACCATCTGTCCCTTGCTTTCTCTTCCATGTTAAGGGGATAAAATCAGGAAAAGAGCAAACATCTGCTTAGGTGACTGTGGTAAGGATGAACTCTTCTCCTTTGCTATCCGAAACAAATGCCCAGCAAATTGTATATGACCTCAATGACAATGATTGACAACCCCAAACCTGTCCCCATGAAGAGGAGCTCATTTCTGCACAGTTCCCTTCAGAATTTGCAAGTCCTGTAAGAATAAACCAAGCGCCACTTCTAGTGATCTTCTTCTGGTGCTTCTTTCCTGATGCTTGGGTCCCCTGAAAGACCAGAGCCTCCAATCCCAATCCCAGTCTTCTCCTAGAATAAGTCTCAGACCCAGGGGCACATGCAGAAGCAATCTTTCTTGCTCCCCAGGAACTAGAAATCAAAGTCAGGCAGCTGCTTTTACTGCCGCCTTCTTGTAGGTCCCCCACTTTGTGAGGTCTCACCCATTCTCATTTTCCCTGCTCCTGCGCTACATGAGGAGACAAGAGCACTGCCGACTCAGACATCCACTGAGAACTGGAATGCTCTCTTGTTCCTGTAAGCCCCCAAATTGTTTGAGTGATTCTCTCAAAGCACCCTCCCTCTAACACTTTCAATTAGGGGGGGAATGCACCCATTCCTTTCCCCCAAAGGCCTTTTTCCTCTCTCCTTTACCCCTCTGTCACCTGACATAGGAAGGAGGACAGATACAGGGGGTGGGGTGGTGGTACACACTGGAGTCAGTTCTCCCATTGGTCACCTCACAGCAAGATTTTTGTGGAGTAGGCTGTTCCTCGGGATTAGTGAGTCCTGAAACTTGAAAAGATAAGGCATTTTCTGTTTTTAATGACTCAGCTATAGACATTAGCTGAAAGTATAAAAATCTCCCCAAATTCCAAGCACTATCCTATTACAAGTACAATAAAAATGCAGAGGAAGTTCTTTTAGGAAGTTTTTAAAGAAGAAGTCACAATTCCTATTAGAAAGCCATCCTGAAATGAAGGAAGAGGCATTTAAGATGATTCATGATTACTGATTAAAAAGAGTTAAATAAATGAATATAGTTAATGAAGTTAAATAAATATATATGCTTATATATTGCTTACAACATACAGGTATGTTAAAAATAAGTAAAAATAAATCTCTAAATATATCCATAGAAATATAAATATATGCATACATACAATAATTTTAATATTTAAAGTGTATATACATTTCAAAGAGCTATTGCAATTATATAATCCTGGAAAAATCTGGAAATATAGCTACTAAATTATTATTAGCACATACCTGTAGTGAAGATTGTTAAGAAAGCTGTAGGAATTGGGAACTTTTGCTTCATTCAGTATTTCTTAATGATGATAGTAATTTTCACTTTATTTTTTAAAAACTAAAATATCTGAAATAGTAACATTTTTGCTGAGGAAAATGACAGGATTCAGACTATGTTTTAGGAACTTCCTGTGGTAGCTATGTGCAGACGCTGAAGACCAATGAATGGCATTGTGAGGAGGCAAAGAGAGGTAGATCTTGAGAAATTATTGAAATTCATTCTGAGGATGTGTAGGGAGAAATCACAAATGGTCAACAGAAGTGCGGAACTGAAAAGTGGAAGCTGAGAGATGATGGCAGTTTTGGACATGCTGACTTTGGGCTGCCTATTGAATATGGAGTAAGCCTTTGCAAGGGCAAAACTAGGATGTGACTTGTCTGGCTTGGCCATACACTTAGAAGTTACCGCATATGCTCGGTGAAGCCTTTGAGGTGATTTTGGAGACCAGGGAGAAGCTACATAAAGACAAGAATTAAAGGAAGTGTCAATGAATACTTGGATTTACATAATGTAATGAGGACTTAAGTAATGATTAAGTACTAGGTAAACTATTGAGAAACACTGTAGCTGGGGAAATAAACCAGGGAAATCACATTAGAGGCTATGTGACAGTCTGTGCTCTTAGCTTTTTGGATAATACATTCTTCTAGTGTTTTGCTATTCCTACTATGTAATATCTTAGTTTGTTTTCTGACTTTTTTTGAATGGATTAATGTACTCTTTTTATCACGTATTTTAAAATGGACTTTGTGGTTGTCTCCCTTCTCCAACATATCCTTTCCTTTCTAACCTTTCATAGAAAGCTCTCTACTCCCCCTGTCTCCTATAGTCTGAATTGGAAGAAATAGGAGAGGTTCAGTCATTTAACAACTATGCAGGTTAAGTGTTATTTGGTAAAATAGATTTTGTCTTTGACTTTGTTAACAGAACCTCGCCCTTCAGACCCATCTTACTGAGAAGAGCTGTGTAAGCTGTGAAATTCTACCATTGCAAAATAGTGCTCAGTTTTTAGAGAAAAAGCCTATCAAATTGATTCAAATTGATTTCATTTATCTCTAGCTCTTTCATCATAGTGCCAATAATAAATTATTAACATAGCAAATAAATCGAATGCAAACAAATCAGGCAGAAGAATACACTAAAAATGTACAACATGGCTTCTGTAAAAGAGAGTTTAATTTTTCTTGAATCATGGAAAGCTCTGAGTCTGTCCAACAGTATTTCCAAATTATCCTGAAAGTCATATTAAATTCATACTTGATGTTGACAAGTTTAAGCCCTTCAACTTGTTTCTCCCATTGATTCCTCTGTCTCCTTGCACCCAATATCAATATAGTCATAATTTCATGGATGGTCAAATGGATTTGTAGTAAGAATGTCTGAACTTGTGTCTATATGGGCACTTACTAGATAATTAATTTTGAGCAAGCCATTTTATTTTATCTCTGAATTTTTTTTCTCTTCTCTACAATAGAAATTATGGTCCCTACCTTACAGAGCTTGAATCAGTTACAAATTAAGTATCACATGCAAAATACTTAAGAATGATAAAAACATGGTTCTCATCAGTGAGTTTTAAAAACACATGAATCCATGTGAAATTTTAAAGAAAATTTGCTCTTTTTTCCCTCCTCTTTCCTTCCTTTCTTTCCCTGCCCACTTTCTCACTTTCTGCTCACTTTGTTTACTTTTTTATTAAATACTTCAGCTGTAAGTGCAAATACAGTTTTCATATTTGAAGTCATTTGAGATCAGTTCTTCCCCATGATTCTCAGGTCTGAATCTGCATGTATGTGAATGATTTCCTTTATTAGAAATTTGTAAAACCGTATGACTTGTTAGGCACTATGCTGGGTGCTGAGAAACAGCAGGATATAAAATCAGGCAGAGCTTTATCTTTTATTCTGTTTTTCAAGCTTCACTGTAAAAATTGTCATTGCTGTCAGCACCCTATGCACCCTGAAGCACTGCACTAACACATGCAGGGATTTTTGAGTTATATGGAAGGAGTTTTGTTTCATGAAAAATGCAGTCATTGCCACTGGCTGGGGGAGGGGCACTAGAAAACATCATGAATGTTTTCTCATTTTGAACCTTTTTACTCTATAGCAGGAATGGTTGGGCGATGGCCTGGTCGGCCTGATCACGCCTGCTGCTTCTTTGGAAAATAGTCCTATTGGATCATGGCCATACTCATTCATTTACCTATCATCTGTGGCTGCTTTTGTGTTACAAAGGGAGAACTGAGTAATTGCAAAAAAAAAAAAAAGTTATGGTCCTCAAAGCAGAAAATATTTACTGTCTAGCCCTTTATGGAAAAAGTCTATAGAGGAAAAATCTCTCCATCAATTTCCATCAGAGTCCTGTCTTTCCAAGCAAGGGAGCAACATGTTAAAATTGGTTCTGTTCTTTCTACAATTAACTGTTATTTATTCTACTGTCCTTCAGATAGAATCTACCCTGACACTGCAGGTGCAGCAACTTCCAAAAATGACTTTGTGAGTTCTTTGTCTCTCTTAGTTACTGTGGCCCACACCGTTTGTACAAAACCAAGAGGTTTCCTGTGGTCACACAAAATGGTGACTGCCTCAGACTCTGAACTCTTATGTTTTAAAATTTCTCTTCAGTTTTTTTTTTTCCCCCCGAAGGAGCAGTATTTGATCAGAAAATCGCCTCAGTGATTCAGAGGAATTGGTGTTATAGTAGAGGTTAAGCAGGAAGCCAGAGCTGCCTAAGGTTGAAAACTGGCAGGAGCTCTCTGACAGCCACTGGTGCTACTCTCGGCCACTCAGATGGCATGCTCCAGGCTACAGACAGCTCCGGGGATTCACGTTGCAGCAGAGCCTTGGACACTGTCCGGCAGGCTTCTCTTGCTCTACTTGAGATCTATGAACTCTAGCATGTGATGCTTCTTCTCTGTCCTATTCTATAATCTCCATAGCCTACGTGTCCTGTCTATAACCCCATTGTAACCCATAGATGAGTTTAGGTGGAGATGTTTTAGAGTGGAAAGAACATCAGGCAAAGATTAAATAAAGACAAATCCGAACACACTGCACTTTATTGGCTGTGTAACTAAAAAAAGAAAAAAAAATTACAATTAAAGTAACTTTTTTAAAGTTTTATTTACCTTTCTAGGACTCAAAGTTATTATCATGGATTTGAGTCATTTAACAGTAGTGGTTATTTTTTGGCCCTACTCATCAGTAGACAATAGACAAATAACTATTTCTTACTTGCAACAATTCTTTTATATTTTGTTGACCAAATTTGAGAGGAAAGGAAACTTAAGTAACCCTAGGCTACGTTGCTGGTTACCGACAGAGCTAGAAGAAATTCCAGCTCCTCTTGGCTCTAAAATCTCTGTTTTTTCCCACTAACATATCCAGTTTATTTGTAACAACTGACCCTAAAGCAACATACCCAGAGTTCTGAAATTGCTAGAAGATTCCCACGTCTGATTGTCTTTGCTAGTACTGACTCAATCCTACTGAAACATATTTGACATAGTAAATAAACTGGGCTTTTAAACTCTGGATTAGATTTCAGTAAGCTGAACTCTGACAGTTACAAAACAATCACAGTGGTGAAGCGGCAGAAGGGAAGAGAATAGAGAATAATATAGTTTTAAACAATAAAATGTCTTGCAAGCCAATGATAAAATATAATTTAATTAACTAAGGCTTGCTTTTTCCACTGCTGGGGATGAATATTTTCATTTTCTACTTAACCATGGTTAGATAAAGACGTAAATTGCCACTCGATTTATGACCTTGTATCAGTGGTTGATCCCTGTTGGATTTGCTCTAATGATCAGTGCTTTCTATGAGGATGAATTCCTTAAGATGATGTTCTTCATGAAGTTCCAGACCCACTAAATTAGTTCACCCTTTACCTTGGCTTTGAACTTTCGCTTAAATACTGTTCTTAGTTTGCTATTTCCCCCAATTTTAGTTTTACCCAATTTATACCTAAGATAAATTGCACAGGGAATATACTGTAGAACGGTTATAAGAAACACTGCTCCTTGAATATAACTTTTTTTTAATCCATTAACTTATTTCCACAAAAAGATTGTCAACTTATTGTGCAATGCTTTTCAGACTTCAGTATGCATGAGATTCTAATTTGGTAAATCTGGGATGTGGACCAGAAATTTGAAGTTTTAACAAGCATCCAGATGGCAGCAGGGGGCTCACTGGACCACACTGGAGTAAACCTTTAATTGATCGCTGTATCGTTTATATCCTACAGTGTGGCACAGTGCTAGGTATTTAGTAAGAAATGAATTGAATGGATAACCAAAAGTGCTAATAGAAACAGGGCAATGTGAGGTGTTCATTCATTCACCCAGTGATTCGTTGTTTCAGTGCTCAACAAGTAGCTGTCATGTACTGGGTATTACAGTGGTGTGTGTGTGTATGTGTGTATGGACATGATAATTACAAAAAGGCACTTTGTGTATACCCCCATGCTTCCAAAGAGCATGAAGTGTACTGAGTGTATTGGGAAGAAAAAACATTTCATGATAATATTTAGCTGTTATTAAATCAGTAAGTGCACAGAGAAGTGGCAACAATTAAAAAATAGAAAAATAATGTTTTGCCTGTTATGTAATTTTATATTAAATGAGTTATGTGAAAGTAAGTTGGTAAATTGTAAAAGGCAACATATATGCAAATAATAATGTCTCTTCCCCTTTGTAGAGATATTTAGGTCTCTCCAGTCCCATTCAGTGTGTTGACTGAATGCTCAGCGCATCTCCCTTGCTCTGTAGGGTAGCAAATTGGATCTCTCTCTCTGATTTTCCATAGAAGGGGGCATATGTCACCTATCTCTGTGGCATGAAATCTGCAGGACCTGGGACTGTATGCCAATGATATTCTATATGGGCTTTGAGAATCTTTTCCTTTGAGCTGTAGTAGCAATTCCACAATTGGTGGAGTTGCTGGAAGTAATAAAGACCCCTGTCCTGAGATGCCTGAACAGAGTGTATCCCTTTAACAAGCAGGTAAATGCATACTGTGGTAGGATGATCCTTAAAAATTGCCTCGCTGTACCCTTGTTATTTGAACACTATAAATATATTTTACCAACACTTAGAAGGGGCAGCATGAACTTTTTTTCTGGGATCTCAGTAACATACAAACTTTACATGAGAGTAGACTTGGAAATATTCATTGAACTTGCATAAGATTCGTAGAAAGTACAACATACTGGAAATTTCAATGATGAATTGCTAGGAGTCTTGGTTGACACATACATTAGTACTTTTTTCCTTTGAGATGTAGTAGTGCTTTATTTGTGCAGTATGTAAATGATACAAAACAATGAGAAACAAAAGGAAGAAATGTTAATCTTGTGTACATTAAGCTAAGGGCTCACCTAGACTGTACTAGTGGAGACGTATCCAGCTTGACAATTTCCACCCATTGTGTCTAGTTCTGAAATTACTACTTGATTTATATGTATCTTTGTATGAAAAAATATGAAACACAAAAATTTTAAAAAGCTGTTTATCTTGGCAGTCAGTACCCTGGATTTTATATTTAATGAGGGCTAAGCAGATAGAAACAGAATTGAATAGAGCAGACCCAAGGGTCTATTTTGAAAACCATCTGTCCTTTTTGTTCCCTATCCTATAAATAAGTCACATTAAATCATTCTTTGTCCCTGAATACTTTCTGTATAGATTCCATACTTTGAGACACTTTATGGCTAGAAGATTTTAGAAAGCTTTAATAGGAATAGGCTGTAAACATAAAACAAAATCCAAATAAAAGAAGTGATCAGGGCCTGTCTGAAGCACCACCAGTGGCATGAGCAGTGTTCTCATGGCACCATCGCAATCTGCATGGAACTGCCAACTGAGTCCACTGCGTGCATGGGTGACCCCAGTCCAGGCATGCTTGATTTCAAACTTAAGTGTATTTTAAAAATATATATAATTCCTCTAAAAGCAGATTGCACCTTACAGTCATCTTTTTGAAGGAGTTAAAAAAAGTCTTAAGAGAGGGTGATGCCTCTTTGGGATTTATGATTCTTACTCACAGGCTGTATTGCTCAGCCTGCCTTCACACTGAGCGTCCACATCACATCTGCCGGAAAGCATCCAGAGGCAGGCTCATCGCTTCGAGTTGTTTTGGTAATAATTTATCCCAGAGTCTGATTCCATTGTTCTGCATGTATTACATAGAACGTCTATGGAACATCAAACATATTTATTGATAGGAGAAAATTGTGTCTTTATGAGTGTTTCTGTAATGAAATAGGATGAGGGATGTGAAAAGTCGCTGGCAGTTTCAGTTCGAGAGGCACTCTTCAGGAAGAGAAAAATGGGATTGTTTTTATGAACATGAAATAAAACTCTAAAAATAAATAAGATGTTCTTCTAATCTCCAGTGTTCAATAATATAGAGTCATATTGTCCTTTGGGAATGACGAGGGCACTGCAGATTCTTTCTTGTGGCCAAAAGTGTTCATGGTTAGGAGCAATGAGCCTTACGCACTCCTCATTCCTATTCTCACAGTCTGGGCAGTGACTGCTCTTACTGGTATGAAGACCCCCTCTGTGGTTGTTAATGAAGGATGCTGGTAACTGGTTTAGCGAGAGGCTCTCTATCTCTTCCTCCTTCTCAACCCCTGCCCTCCAGTGACAACAACACAAGGGGAACTGGTTCTTTTTAACAGTGTTGTCACAATAACCTTCCATCTCTGGACCACTGGACTGCAATAAAGGCTATTACCTTGTTGGCCGTGTACCATATTCTTTTGCTGCCTACTAGTGCTTTGCTCTATTTTTTTCTTTTCTTTTTAAATTTGCATTTAGAATAGCCAGCAACCTTACTTGGCAAAGCTAACTGCTGACGTAGCTAATGATAAAGCACTATGCCATCACTTGAATCTCAAAAATTACAAGGAAATGAAGAGCTAACGTGTATATATATATATATATATTTTTTTTTTTTTTCTAAAGCCAGAATCCATTTTAATGTTGTCAAAATTGTGAAAAAGAGTTATCGCAAGGTAGGTTAGGTCATAGCATTCAAATTTATGTTGAAAGGTCAAATTTGAAAACTGCGGGGATGAGAAGGAGTTGACTGAATGAGAATAAGGACTGTAAAAAGATAATGAGTGATAGAGTGACACTTGGAATACCCTGCGATGAGAGAGGGCTTAATATTTTGTTTAGTTTAAAATTGGAAGAAATCAGTTCTGATAGTTACAGCTCTTATATAAAGGATGTTATGGAAGCCAAACCTCTCAACACACTAGCTAAGGATGAATATGGTTATCAAACTATCTTAATTAACTGTGTGTCCACTGTGAAAGAATAGGTTTGTTAATAGTGATTTGACATAGGTCTTTCTCTCAAGGAGCTTATAGTGTAATTGAATATAGTTATCCACATCATTTATGTTCTAAAATATATACATCCTTCTTTCCCTGCAATGTTGACATTTTTACTGTGCTAGTGTGAACTTGTCTGTATATTCAGCACTTCTGTTACCTAGAGTAACTAGAGAACACCACAATGAGGAGGAAATCAGAAATTCCAAAGGTTGAGTTTATGGCTCACAGACAACTGGAATTTTTCACTAGAAGGACTTTAAAACCAAGAAAACCGTAGGTAGTTAATGAAGCTAACTCCATGATTCAGGTAGAAACAGTATCAAAACCAGTGAATGTCAAGGTTGATACAAATAATCCTCAAGACTAAGAATTCTTGAGTTCACCTACCTTATATGCTATTTGAAACCTGCCTGTACCTCTTGTTTCCTTGAAGATTTTGTTTTATCAGGTATTTCCTTTCTCCTGTATCTTTAACAAATAGTTCTCAAAATGTCTCAACATCAACATTTTCAAGTCTTTTTCATCTTATAGGAAACAACCCAAACTGCTTCCTTGGCCCTACATATCTTTAGAGCTGTCACCTTTGTTTTCACAGTCAAGCATCTTGAAAGTGTTGTTTTGCTCAAAAGCTAAACCTTCTCACTTTTTGTACATGCACCTTACTATAAAGGGAAATTTACCCCCGCCGTTTCGCCATTGACCTCTGTGTTGCTAAAGCCGAAGCATGCATTTTTCATTCTCTTTCTAGCAGCATTTCATTTCTCATAGTCTTTTCTTTTTGCCTTGAGGATACTATTTCTCTTACTTTTTTCTACCTCTTTGATAGAAAGAGGTGTTTTATATATTCTCAATTCCTTCTAGAGGTTTCTTTTCCTCTGTTTGTTCCTTAAAGGACAGTGTTTCCCAGGGTTTTCCCCAATTTTCTTGACTTACCTGTCTATAAGTTCCCCTTGGGTGGTTGCATTTGTATTCATGGCTTCAAGTATAATCTGGGAAGTTATGACTTCAAAATCTGTATTTCCCACCTAAACTACTTTCCCAAGTTTCAGAAGTATATAGTCAATACCTACTTGATATTTACCTTTGAATATCCGGTGTTCATCCCACATGAAACATATTCAAAAGAGAATGTATCTCACCTTGTTTTGCTTCTTCGTGCTACTTATTTCCTCATTTGCAGTGCAGTTGCCAAATATTAGGATAGTTTTCTTTTTTCCTTCTACCCCCCACATCAAGTTTAGTTGATTTTCCCTTCCTAATTAATATCTCTTCTACCTGTTGCCTCTTCTGAGGTTGCTGTCACTACCTTAGTCATGTTCTTACCCAGATTACTTGGGTAAGTAAGATTAATTTTTAATGTAGCTAATAATAAAATACTGTCATTGCTTGAGTTTTCTGACACTGTAGATATGGAGTCCAAAAAATCTGGGTTGAAGTCTATTTTCTATTTTAGTAATTCCCTAATTTTGCTAAATCTCAGCTTGGGGTTGGTATGATGATAGAGAGACAGGATACACATTAAAAGCATAGGACAGTGCCCATCACAGAGGAGGTAAGGATAATAGCTTTTCTTTTTATTAAGAATTTTTTGTTCTGCTTCCAATCTTGCCTCTTTCCAGCCTATTCTCCAACCTGAAGACAGAATCATATTTCTAAAATAGTCAAGGTTGTGAAACTCCTTAATAATGTTTATAAAAACATCTAAACATTCTACCAAGACTTAGGAGGTGCTCTTTCCATTCAAATCTCTTACCAATAGCCCTGTCCTATCCCACCCTACCCCTCATGAGCTGTGTTCTGGTTTTACAGAAATACTTATTGTATCTCCTAAGTGTCATGTTTTCTTACATCCATTTGCCTTTTCACAAGCCTCTTAGGTTACCAGAAGTCTTTCCTCCATTCAACTAAATATGTACTTAGTCTTCAGGATTTGACTCAGACACCTTTATTAACCTTTCCCTACCCTTTTGTTATTCAGTCTATGCCCAGGAATCTCCTATGTATTTCCGTAACATCCTGTGTATACGTCAATCACGATACTTTTACTCACTTTATTCTAATTATATTCTAGTATGCCTTTCCCACTAGACTTAAAACCTCTCTGTCAGTGTACTATCTTCTCATAACTCTATCTCCAATAGTATGCTTTTAATTAATGCAGGGGATCTGAATTACTTTTCAGACAAAATGGCTATGAGAAGTCTCTTTTTTCCATTGAGCAGTTTATCCATTCTGATTATTTCTAGCTAGATAATAAACCTATATAAACTATGTTTATAAATCATTCCAAAAAAAAAAAAAAGGTGAAGTATTCTTGGACGTTGAAGCTAAGTTTGGGGATGTTTACAAGATAAGATTGTTAGTTATAGACACAATCATAGTATTGAAAGAGGGCTGGTTTTAAAGTTCAAGTCAGTCTTAACACCGAATAAACTGCTTTAAATATAAACCTTAGTTCCTTCATTTATAAAATTAAGTACTCGCTTCATACATTTTTTGTGAATATTAAATCAGACAGTGTTGTAAAGAGCCTGGCCCATAGATAGCTCACAATAAGTAGGAGCTCTTATTGTAACAAAATGATCTGTAGAACAGTTTTCACTTTTATTTAGAGAAAGCCAAGGTGGCAGTCTAGGTCCAATCAGGAGACAGAAACCATACAGTAGGTTAAAGAAGGGTTGTTTAATACAAAGAATTATTGATAAATGTAACTATAAGATGTAAAGAAATTCTCTATGATACCCTAAGGCAGAGGGAGAATACCTAAAGAAGGATAAGACCTCCAAGCCCTCCCTGGAGAAGATGTGATTTGGCCACTGGGTAACATAGATGATCACTGGTCTGGCCAGTCCAGAACTGGTCTGGAGTTGCTGTGCAAATAACAGGCTACCTTCCATAGTGCAGGGAAGGAGCAGGTGATCAGTAACTGATAGCTGGGCATGCAGTGGGAATCCAGGTGGCAATGTGGACAAAAGATTTTCAGAGCTTGCTCTTTGAAGGAGGATTGACTACTTAGCGTGTCACCCTTTGGGACACAGATGGCAACATACGGGCGACACAGAGCTTGTCAGGAGGGTCCAAGCTGTCTGCAGAAAGATTATCACCAGGCCAGGCTGCAAGGTCAAAGGACCATAACCTGGGCTCATCGCTACTGGGTAGTTCCTAACCAGATGTCCTCATTCCCGCACTGTTGACCCTCCTCATCTTTGCTGCAAATGCGGAAAGACTCCACCTCCCACAATATTCCCTCATTGCTCTCTACTGAGAAAGCTTAACATCGTATTCAATTTAAAGGAGAAATGCTTAAACAAATTCTGCTGTTTATCACATTGAAGGGTGCATTTGGATTTGAGAGGCAATACATTGATAACTGGCACAGCAGATATGCTTAACAAATACAGAGATAATCTAGAAATCACAGCACCGTAAAAATGTGTTCAAATACTGTGTTCTGCTCTATAGCTCTTTCAGTTCCAAGTTTTTCGATATGAAAAATTGGCTTATATAGGTATGAGGTAGCTCCAGTTCATAATTTAAATATGAATATCCATTAGCAACATGATAGCTCTGCATATGCTGGAAAATAATTTAATAAATTACAAAATAGCACATCAAAGGGATGGTATGGTCTATTGAATAAAAAATCCAGTTTTTGAAAACTGCCTAAACATAATTTACCTATCCAATGTCAGTTTAAAATTTGCACAATAGGCCATAATGACTTTTTTAAATCTCATGTAAATAATGACCATTTAATATGTTTTGCAAAGAAATATATTTTAAACAGTCTTTTATATTGCTTTGATATATTGTAAGAGAGGGCTCATTTTTTTCTCCATTACCTAAAAATGTTTCTAGGAGAAAATAATAAAAGAGAAATTACTATGCTGAGCATGATGCCAGGGGAAAACTAAGAATCCTTGAAAGTATAAAATTAGTTGAACTGCTGAAAATTACTGTATTATGGCAAAGTTACATGGTATTAGGATGAATCAGATTGGTTATCAGGTCAGCTTTGATTCACAAAGATCTACACCTAACCACTTTGAATCTCAGGCAACACAACCTATCATTCTCTAATTTCTTTTTTTTCTGATAATAATTTTTTATCAACAATTGATTATAACATGCCAGACTATGCTGAATAATATATATTTTCATTACATTCTTTTTCTTACAACAACATGATATTATCACTGCAACTTCACAGATGAGGAAAGTGACGAGAGTTGTTGAGTTACCTGTTCAAAAGAATCATCTCAGAAGCAGAAGGGCTGGGATTTTGATAGCTACCTCTCTTCCCCCAAACCTCCTACTAATTTTAGACATATTTTGAACTGTAGGTCAAGTTGAGGTTTATATTTCATAATTAGCAGTGTTGGAATTGACAGTACTGCTTCTCAAACTTTCATGTGTACACAAGCACCTGAGGACCTTCCTAAAATACAGGCTGTAATTTAGTTGGTCTGGGGTGGAACCAGAGATTCTAACAAGCTCTCATTGGGTGGCTATCTTACTAGTCAATGCACCAGACTTAGCATAGAAAATGATTAGAGAACAATGTGGTTGGAACAGAAGATGATGATAGTGGGGTCCAAATAACTTTAAGATTTGAGCACTGCAGCTAACTTAATAGAAAAATAGAGATCAGTGAAAGAGATGATTTATAATTCCTGGACTTAAAAAAAAAAAAAAAAGAAGAGAACTTGGAAGATCCTGCTGTAAACATCATGAAGTAACTCACAACAAGGGCAAGGATGCATTAAAAATAGATGACATTCCTAATTCATCCTATGAGTCCAGCATTGCCTAATACCAAGACCAGGCACATAAAATACAAGAAAACAAAATTGCAGACCAGTATCTCTCATGAACATAGAAGCAAATATTCTCAACCAAATATTAGCAAACTGAATCCAAAAAAGTATAAAAAGAATTATGTACCACAACCAGTTGGCATTTATCCCAGGTATGCAAGGTTTGTTCTAAATTTGAAAGCCAATTAACATAATCCATCACACCAACGGACTGAAAAAGAAAAATCACAGGATCATGTCAGGAGATGCAGCAAAAGCATTTAACAAAATCCAGTACCTGTGTGTGATGAAAACTCTCAGTAAACTAGGAATAGAGGTGAACTTTTTTCAAATTGATAAAGACTATCCAGAAAAAAACCTATAGCTAATATCATGCTTAATGGTGAGAAGCTCAAACACTAAGATCAGGTAAAAGGCAAAAATGACTCCTCTCACCACTCTTTTTCAACACCATATTGAAGCACTTGCTAGTGCAGTAAGGCATGAAAAGGGTGTAAAAGTTATAGGGCTTGGGGAGGAAGACATACAACAGCCTTTGTTCACAAATGACATGATCATATATGCAGAAAATCAGAGCTGACAAAAATTCCTGCAACTAATAAGTGATTATAGCAAGGTTACAGAATACTGTAAAGCAATTATACTGCAATAAAGATGAAAAAAAATTTTAAAAATAAAAATAAATCAATGGGCAAAGAGCAGACTATTTACAAAAAAAGTGCTAGAAAAATTACATATATATATATACATACACATATATGTATACATATACACACATATATATGCTAATAAAACCAGATTCATACTTCACATTATAAACAAAAAATAAATTGGCATTAAAACCTAAAAAAAGAGAAATAGGCAAAAGTGAATTGCTTTCCTATATACCAGCAATGAACAATTGGAATTTGAAATTAAAAACACAATGCCATCTATATGAACCCCCCCAAAAAATGAAATACTTAGGTATAAATCCAGTAAAAAATGCACAAGATCTAGGAGGAAAACTACAAAACTCTAATGAATAAAATCAAATAATTTAATAATTAGAGATTCCATGTTTATGAATAGGAATACTCAATGTTGCCAAGATGTCAGTTCTTCCCAGCTTGATTTATAGATTAAATGTAATCCCATTTAATGTTTCAGCAGAGTATTTTATGGGTACGAACAAACTGACTCTAAAGCTTTTAAGGAGAGACTGAAAATAGCAATACAAATACTAAAGGAGAAGAACAAAGTTGGAAGACTGAGGCTGACTGATTTTAAGACTTACTACAAAGTGCTATCATCAAGACTGTAGGGTTCGGTGAAAGAATTGACAAATAGATGAATGGAACAGAGTAAAGAGCCCAGATAGACCCACGTAAATATAGTCAACTGATCTTTGACAGAAGAACAAAGGCAATACAAGGGAGCAAATGTAGTCCCTTCAACAAACAGTGCTAGAAAAATTAGACATCCACATGCAAAACAAACAAAAACAAAACAAAAAAAGGATTCTAGACCTTATACTCTTACAAAATATAACTCAAAGTAGATTGTAGACCTAAATGTAAAATGCAAAACTGTAAAACTCTTAGAAGATATCATAGGAGAAAACCTAGAGGACCTTGGATATGATCATGCCTTTTTAGATATAACACAAAAACATAATCTATGAAGAAAACAGCTGATAAGTTGGACTTCATTAAAATTAAAAATGTCTGCTCTGCAAAAGACATAACAAGAGAATAAGCAGACAAGCATCAGACTCAAAGAAAATATTTGCAAAAGGCACATCTGATAAAGGACTGCTATCCAAAATACACAAAAATTGTTTAAAACACAGCAGTAAGAAAACAAACAGTTTGATTAAAAAATGGGCTATACAGATACCTCACCAAAGAAGGTATATATGAGGGTGAATCAAAAATTATCTGCACTTGGGTTATATTAAAACTCCTGTTGTCCGCACTGTCTTATCAGCGCTTTGTGTTCAAGGCTACTGTCTCCCCAGTCACTGCGGTGCAGGTGTGAATGTGTTACATCAGTTTATTTGTAACTGAGGTGCGAGCAAAAATGGATGCCCCACTTGTGATTTGCATGAAAGAAGAGCAGCGTGCAGTGATTCATTTTTTGTGATATGAGGGTGTACCTGGTGCCATTATTTATTGAAGACTTTGTGCACAGTATGTAGAAAGTGTTTTGTCATGAAGAAGTGTGTATGAATGGATAGAGAAGTTCAAGGAAGTTTGCACGAGTGTTAGCCATCAAGAAGGATCTGGACACCTGTCCACATCCACGGCTTATGACAACACTGAGTGTACACGTGAAATGATTCTGTCAAATAGACGAGTGACAGTGGATTATGTGGCAAATCATTTGCAAATCAGCCATGGCTCAAAGGTTCAACAATCAACAGTGCTCATTACAGTGAGATGCTTATTGAAGAGCTGAAGCCTAAACTTTGGATTAAATGCAAAGGCCTGCTATCCAAGGGCATTGTGATCTTGTGTGACAATGCACGTCTGCACACTTCTGCCCACACTGTCAACAAAAACATCCTTTTGAGGTGTTAAAGCATCCTCCCTATAGTCCTGATCTTGCTCCATCGGACTTTCACCTGTTTGGTTCCCTGAAAGCAGCCCTACAAGGATGAAGATTCACTTCTGAGGAAGAAGTAAAGATAGTGGTGCATTTGTGGCTCACAGCTCAGCCTAAAACATTTTTTAATGAGGGAATATGAAAGTTTGTTAACAGATGGACAAAGTGCATTGAAAAGCAAGGAGACTATGTTGAAAAATGGTGTATTTGTCTTTTCTAAAAGTTAATTAAAATAAATTCTACAACCAAAGTGCGGATAATTTTTGACTCAGCCTCATAGATGGCAAATAAACATATAAAAAGTTGTTCCTTATCATCTGTTATCAGAGAAATGTAAACTAAAACAAGGAGATACCACTACACGTGTGTTACAGTTGCCAAAATCTAGAACACTGAGAACACCAAATGCTGGCTATGATGTGGGGAACCAGGAACTCTCATACACTGCTGATGGGAATACAAAATGGTACAGCTACTTTTCAAGGCAATTTGGTATCTTCATATAAAACCAAATATGTTGGGATGAATTGGGAGATTGAGATTGCCATATATACATTACTAATAAGAAAAAAAAATAAAATTGTACACTTTAAATATATGCAGTTTATTGTATGTCAATTGTATCTCAATAAAAATTCTTAAAAAAAAAAAAAACACCAAATATGCCTCTACCACATGATCCAGCAAATCACAATCTCTAGTATTTACATAAAGGAGTTGAAAACTTATGTCCATACAACAACTTGCACATGGATGTTTGTAGCAGACTTATTCATAATTATCAAATCTTGGACGCAACCAACATGTCTCTCAGTAGCTATTTGGATAAGTAAATTGGGTGCCTTCAGACAAAGGAATATTATTTAGCACTAAAAAGAAATGTGCTATGAAAGCTTGAAAAGACATGAGGAACATTAAATGCACATTAGTAAGTGAAAAAGGCAAATATAAAAAGGCTACGTACTATATAATTCCAACTACATGAAGTTCTGGAAAAGACGGAACTATGGAGATAATAAAAAGATGAGTAGTTGCCAAAGATGAATAGAGATTTTTAGAGCAGAGAGCACACTCTGTATGGTATTGTAATGATAAATATATGTCATTATACATTTGTCCAAACCCATATGTAGAATGTAAACACAAAAAGTGGACCATGATATAATCTATGGACTTTGGGTGATTATGCTGCATCAATATAAGTTCATCCTTGGTTTAAAAAAAAAAAGAAAAGACCATTGTGAAGAGTGATGCTGATAATGACGGAGAGGGAGTTATCAGGTGTAGGACAGGGAGTATATGGGAAATCTGTGTATTTTGTTCTGAACCTAAGACTGCTCTAAAACAATAAAGTCTAAAAATCAAATAGAAAAATAGATGAAAAAAGAAAGGATGTTTACCCAACTATCATACCCAGGAACAGTGATCATGAAGGCAATTATCATTAAAATTTCAGCCAATTTTTTAAGGTAGGATAGTGTTTAAAATACTGACATGATGATTTAAAGCTTATGCTAGACTCAAGTTATCATTAATAAGTAACATTCATTATCTATGTTAACCTACTTATAAACATTTTAATACTTGATTTGTTTATATTTGTTGAATGGTTTCTGTTATAGTTTTCAAAACTATTCCACAGGGTATAAAATCACATACATATAATCTGTAGCTTTGCTGGTCAAAGTGTACTGCTTGCACCAGCAGCATCAGTACCATCAGAGTCGGTTAGAAAGTCAAATCTCATGCCCCAACCCAAACCTACTCAATCTGAATCTGCATTTCCACAACACAAACAAGTGTTTTAATATACACAGAAAGGTTTGAGAAGTACACTTCTACAGAAGGTCTGATTTTTAAACTATAATTGGCTATCAAAAGACCTAAGAAAAATATCTCTGTGTTGTTTTTTGAAAGTATATTTAAAGCAAATATGTTTTGTGAAAAAAATGAAATGCTGAATATGTAATCACACAGTAGCAGTGTTTCTGTTGACAGCAAAATGTTTCTTATATCAACATGAATCAAAATAGTCCAAGAAGAAGCTGCCCTTGAGGAATAATTTATCTCTCTCCTGCTCTCTTTTTTCGCCTTTCAAATTTGTTTTTCTCATCTTCTCAAATTTTTTTGACATTGTAGTGAAAAAATTATGATAATTACTGACTTAGGATAATTGGCTGAAGCTAACTGTGGGTTATTATCCCATCAGCATCTTGACCCTTGAGGTGGAAGGAAAGGAAGAAAAACAGAAACACAGATCATGAGAGGAAAAACCACTTCCTTAATTTTGCTGTTGACTTGCTCTTTTGAGTTTTATATTCACACCTCCACTCTGGCCTCAGCAAAACAACAGGTGCAAGCTGCAGATGGATCCTATCTCAGTCACAGACAGATACATCTGCCACTGGTTACATGAGTTTCAATTTCAAAGATGGCCAGCAGCAACCAGATCTGTGTCCTGGGGTGGAAGGGCAAAGGGCTTTTTTGAACAGTGAAGATACTTACAGACTGTGCTATTTCCATCTGAGCACTCAGTCAAGACCACCTTTCCAACTTCATTTCAGATGCTTAAATACTGGTTTTTTCCCCCTTGCAGCTAGGTATAATTAAACACCTTTCTCCAAGTGAAAGAAAAGGAAAAAGATACCTTAAATAAATATATGTTTGATTTATTACATACCATTATATACTTGCATATTTATCTACATTATATATAAAAATTGTCAATATAGCATAGATAAATTATTCCTGCCAAAACTGAAGGTTTAAAATATATTACAAGATATGTTATTTGTTTTTTGAATTTTGCTATCAAAATAGGTGATGTATTTAAGTTTCTGTGAAGGTATTTAGCATTTGTCAAGTCTTACTTATATGGAATACTAAAGCAAATGATGTTATTCCAGTTCAGAATGTGTGTGTGTGGGTAAAAGAATGGGCATAGTTTCAACATCTGAATGAGGCATGAATATATTTTGGTGTATAAGATAGACCAGGAGATAATATTCTATACTTCAAATGCATATACCAACATTAATATTTTTATTCTTAAATAATTTTACATCAGTTGATGAATATGTCTGTTTTATCAGACAATGAATATCTATGTGTTAGTGAATGTACAGTTAATACACGTGTTTTATACATGTATATGCATGTATGTGTGTGATTCTGAGAGAGATGACTTAATATACTATAACTAATATAATTGTATAGCAAAAGATATGTGCCCATCTTTTTACATATATATGCCAAGTATTTTATATATTGAATTTTCTGTTAAATTTTTAGAGTAATAATATTTCCAATTAAAGATAGTGCTATTAACATATAAAAAATATTCAGCATTATCAGTAATCAAGCAATTACAAATCAAAATGATTAAATACCATTTATTTTTCTATAAAATTTGCAGAAATTATAACAACATAAATACTCAGTTCATTGCTGGTGGAAATATGTGTACAACATATAGAACGAAAGCCTTAAATAGTTTCTTTTGATCTGCATTTTCTCCTTTTGTCATTTATATATCATAATTAAATAATCTATACTAATTAACTCTATGTGCAAAGCTGTTTACTGAAGCATTTTGATGTTAGTGATAACTTGGAGACACCGAAGTATTCAACAGTAGAAATTATGACCCATCACGTAGCCATTTAAAAAGCTACCTTGTTAGAACATTTAAAGACAGAGGAAAATGCTTACAGTATGATGTTAAATGAATTTTACAAAGACACAAAAAAGTATGAAAGAAACCTAATTTTGAAATCACATGTTCACTCAATCATTATTGAGTACCTACTTTCTGTTTGGGGCAAGTACAAAGTATTTGGATATATCAGTGAGCAAAATAGAAGCCCCTGGTCCTGATATAGTATATGTTTTAGCAGGAATAGGACTAGAGACAAAAGTAGTCCTATTTATTTAAAAATAAAACTTTTAGTAGTAAAATTTTTATCATAACATTATAGGTGATTTGCATTTTCTTATCTGTACCTTTATTTTCTAATCACCTACATTAAAGATGAACTACTTTTATGGTAACAAAAATGCAGTCACTTAAAAATGCAAAAAAAAATCAGAAAAATAATTATGCTACTAAAACTGTTGCTTTACTAGTACTAGTCTCATTAATCTCAAAGACAACCATGATCTTTAGTCCTTTTCAGATGTTCAGCCATTCCCTCCAGACCTTAAACTTCAGACAATACTCACACAATATTTTTTACTTCTCCCTGCTCTATTCCAAGCAAGCATACTAGTCTCACTAATTTGTTCTAAAAAAAATCTTTCAATAAAAATATAGTTAGTTCAAATCAAATGCAAATATGACTCTTTGGTCATGGAATTTGTTTCCCTGGCCCAATTTAGCACTACAATTTAAGTGATTATCCATCCATTGAGAGTAGTATCTTGATAGTGCACATCTAGTTTGAATTATCTCTGTAATATAACTTGATACTCATTTACCTGCAACTGTATGATCTAGCTGTAATTTTGTCACTTAACCAAATCATTTTTTATATTTGCATATGACATTTTTTCAAAACATCGTGTTTAATGGCTGCATAATGTTGTAGTTGTTCAAGTGCTAAGTGGGTAATTATTCTCATTTGCATCATGGCTATTATTATATTGAAATAACCTACATTATAAAACCTCTTGAAGGATCCCTAGCCTCTCTCTAGTGGGTTATACACTGCCGATTGTCAGGCTTTGGCACATCTTCTCTTGGCATCTCTCAGTCTGTGGTCCCAAGCATAAATATATACAGAGACTAGATGATGACTGACATGAGTGAGTGAAAGCTGGAAAGAAGGAGGCCAAGAAGCATTTGCAGATTACATGCCATAAGTAAAAGGGACAGCAGTGTTAAGCTTCAGTTAATTTTGCCAATCAGGGGTAATAGCCTAAATTTTCTGACTTTTAATGGATTCGAAATCTATTTTTTTAAATGTAAAATTTCCAAATTAAAAAAAAAAATGCCAATTTGACCTAACCCAGCATGCCAGCCAACTAGATGTGATTTCCCATAGGGAGAATACAAGTTTATGATACTTGCACATTGTCACTTGTTATAATGTTCTTGACAAAGCCTTTTTCTTTGTTTCTGTTTTTCTCTTTTAAGGTTGTGCAGGGAAATTTTTTAAAGGAAGGTTTAGAATTTCTGTGTGTGTATGTTGAAACACCCTTAACCTGAATTGTTGTCAGGTTTATTGATGTTCAATTAGGTGATTCCATTTTAAGTTTATTGTTTTAAATATATGCTTGCTTTTAAAATTGTTAAGCTTTTTAAACTTTCATTTGATAATAATTCAGTGTAAGTTTGTAAATGTCATGGATAATCATTATGAGCATATAGGGAAATCAAGTATTTGTGCACAAATCACACATCCGCTTTCCTTGCTTCTTACACAGTATATACTTTTAGATCTATGATCTAAGTTTTCACAAAAATGCAATGCATAATCTTAAATTTGAAATGCTAGGTATAATCACAATGTCATAGCATCTCTGATAGTAGGCAAGAAAAATAAAGAACCAGAACAAAGGGAAGCTATGTTATTCCAAACCAAGTCCTGGAGACACGTAACAAGGCGACCAGTCACAGAAGAGGATAATTCTTAGACAGTAATGTATAGAATAATATATATCAGGCAAACTGTTGAATCTAATAAATTTACAATTCTTAATAAAGCACTGAGCAAGAAATCATAGAGTAGGTTAGATACTGTCAGCTTGTGCGCCACAGCTGTCACCCGAGGACAGGGGTGAAATTCTGAGTAGGTGCAAAGGCATAACACAGAAGTTGGAAGAATTCCATGTCATTAACAGTTCCAAACAGTGTTTGCTCATCTCAACAGTCTCAAGGATGATGTTTTGTTTTTCTACATGTCTAGATTCTATTCATGGGACACTCATGTGGATTAAAGTGTATCTATAGTAGTCTTCTAGCGGGGATGCCCCTGGCAAAAGGCCACTGGTTACTTTACAGGGGAAGGAGGTATTTAGAGAGAGAATGCTAGACTTGATGACCCATCTAGATTTAAGAATGGAGAAGACCCCCCAACTGGAAAACCTTGATTCAAAGACTTTAGTACAGTATTTTAGATAATTGTTTAATGAAGAGGAAGTATTGCAAAAGTTAAATATCATGCTCCAGGTGCTTTAAAATTGCATACATGATCTAATTTATCCAAATTCATATTAAAAGTAGTGGTTTGTTTTAATGTAATAATAATAATGACAATAACAACAACAATAGTAACTAACTCTTGGTAAGCCCCATGTCAGGAAATATATTGTGTACCTCAAAGAGCCGATTAATCCTCATGTCAATCTATGAAGTAGCTACTATTTTTACATCTATTTTTCAGATATGAAAATACAGAATAAGGGCCAGAGCTGGGTTGTGAACCTGATCAGTCTGATTCTGGAGGCAGTGATCTTAACCTCTTTGAGTCTCATTATGGTTAGATGTTTTACCTGCTAAGCAGTGGGGTCTGATTCTAACCCGTATTTAATTCAGATCTATCGCTCTTCAAAATACAAACTTGCTGCTTAGCCAGGCTGCCTTCTCTGCAAATAAGGGATCTGCAGGATGCAACTGATGACTTAAAGCCCTAAAAACTCCCTCTCTGTCTTCAAGACTGGGAGTGTATATATGCCCTGTTTTAACCACAAACTATAGAACATAGTGCAGGGAATATTTTCACTGCAGGAAAAAGCTTTTGACCCTGTCTGATTTATGTTTCTTAGAGCAACATTGAGGGGATCTGTCAGATGTTTTTTGTCATCTTGTTTGGTCAGTAACTACTCATCTGCCACTGTAGGGAAAGAAGAATAATTTTCCCTCTACCTTTCTAGGTTCTTGGCTGAGACCCTCCCTGGAATAAAACATAGATTAATAGAAGAAAAACAAATAGAAGTTTAATAATATCCTGTATACATGGGAGATAGCCGTGAAAGCTTAGCAACTCCCCAAAATGGCTCAAGCCACCACCTTAAGTACCATCTCCAACTAAAGACAAAAGAAAATATTGAGAGTGAAGGAGCTGTTATGGGAAGCTATAAGGCACAATGCAGTAAACAAGGGTATGGTTGTTATGCAGATTTAAGTCTGTGACTTCTCCTTTGATGACAGTTTCCAGAGATAAAGAGCTATCCTACTCTCCTTGGTACAGAGAAGGGAGATACCCTCACAGATGGAGATTTCCCTTATAAATGTAAATATCTCTTACAAAAGGGTAACTTCCACTTGGTTTTCAGTTTCTCCTGGGTCTGCTATTTCTTAAAATAATCAGCCTAAAATAATCCTTGAAATGTTGGAGGAATCGGTAGAGGTAGGCAGGACACCGAGGCTTATAATGTAGGAAGCAATGTTTACTGTACCGGTACAGGCCCAGTGGACTTACATCCAAAGACTGAGCCCCGAACCAAAGGAGAGCTTTTCCTATTATAGACCAGTTCCCGCGCTTTTGGGAGCCTATAGCTATGTTTATCTATGTAGAAGCAATGTACAGAAGCCAGAGTGCATACTTCCTTATCTCATTGACCCAGATGTTTGCACTGCCCCTGGCAGGGTCTTGTGAAAGAGGCCATAAGTTATTTATTCCCTGGGGCTTGCATTTTCCTATGTTTGCCTTGTCCTTCCCTGTTTTCGTTATTAACCTGACTCATCCACCCCTTTGATGCTTGGATCTGACTTAAGGTCCAATAGCATCATTTTCATTTTGACTTACTGGTTGATATTTCCATAGCATCATTGCATGGGTGGCCGTTTTTCTCTCGACTAAATTTTCAATGAAGTTTGAAATTATCCTTATAATTAAGGGGACAAAACAGGTAAGTAATAGGAGAATTTCCAATATTGTGAGCACATTTATCATTAGAGTCTTGTAACCACCTAAAGTTGAGAACCCTTTCTCCAGCCAGCCAGTAACAGGGTTTTTAATTCCTGAATTTCTAGCCAGTTCGTTTGTCAATGATGATAATCCCTTGAGGGCCTTAGTTGTGGTGCCATCCGGGGCAGTGTTACTGGGGATAAAAGTACAGCAGTTTCCTCCCAGCATGACACACACTCCCCCCTTTTCTGCTAACAGCATATCTAAGGCAATTCTATTTCCCCAGGTCATGCGGCTAGTGGCGTCTAACTGGCTAGCCACCCCTTCTAGGGCCTCTCTGGTGTAATTAATGAATCTTTGCTGGTTGTAGTAAATATAGTTTATCCAGTCTACATTTTTGTTAATTGTTACCCACCAGAAAAGGAACAATTCAAATCCTGCTGTTATCTGATCTCTGGCCTTGAACTCACTGGGGACTCCCCAGGGCACTCCTATTGAATCTAGATATACATCTGGGTCGAAAGATCCCGATATGCATCTTTTGGCCCTTGTAGGGGGATGGAATGCCAGGATGAATGGTATAGCCAGTTGAATCAAGGCACATGTTCCCATCTATCCGGTGGGCAATCTGTCCAAGAGAGTCTGGTTTCCGCAGTACCACCAGACATTGGCCAGAGGAATATTTAAGTTAGAGTAATTGGCTCCCAGTTCGTGTGACACGTCTCTTGGCTTTACGCAGTCTGACAGGTCTCCCACAGGAGAGTGAACTTTTTTCCCTGTCTAGAGAGACATGAAGAGTAGTTCCCCTTTCCCACTGAGAAGGAGGGTGTACCCTCGGGTCTGACTCACGGATCGCCCGGTAGAGCAGGGCCAAACTCCTACATGTCTCATTTCCCCAGGCCTTTTTGTCTTGATAGAGTGTCATCATGTAACCAAATCTGGAAGGATCATTGTCCCATCCGAGAGGGAACGGGACTACCTGTGCCTGTGGTCGCCCTGCAGCACATGCGTAACAGTCGGTTTTGTTTAGGGCCAACGCTGAGAAATTTACCCATTCTATCCAGGTATTTGGCCCCCCATATCCTATTTTAATTTCTATGATCTGTCTCAGATCCTTTACTTCAATTACCTTTACTTGTTTTGGATTATTTACAGGCTGGTATTTTGATGTCTCTTTTTTTTGGGTTAGGCGCTATGGTAGTAGATTTAACTACTGGATTGCTGACTAAAGCTATTTTGAATTTTTCCCAGGGGTGCCTTCCAGACACATCAGCTCCCAGTCCATAAGTTGGAGGGGCTACTACAGGGAAGGTGTTTATTTCAGCAGGGTTATTAATAGAAAGGATTTTCGGATTACATTGTAAGGGCTGGCAGTTAGGAGGTTCCATTCTGTTAGGGGATAGGGGAGTAAAGCAGTAGTTAAGGCTGCAGTTTCCTGAAGTTCTCTAGAGGCCGCTAGTCTTGTCTCTTGATCAGCTCGATGATTTCCCCTAGCAGTTATTGTGTTTTCCTTCTGATGTCCCCGACAATGCATTACTGCCATTTTCTTGGGGGCCCATACTGCATCGAGAAGTTCAAGAATTTTTCTTCCATATTTTATATCTTTTCCTCCTGAATTAATTAACCCTTTTTCTTTGTTTAGGGCTCCATGTACATGGAGAGTGGTGAAGGCATATTTAGAGTCAGTATGGATATTTGCTTGTACACCTGCTACCAACTGAAGAGCCCTGATCAATGCAATCAACTCTGCCTTTTGGGCAGAAGTTCCCTTTGGCAAGGGCCTAGCTTCTATGGTGGAATTTAATATCACCACCATGTATCCGGCCAACCACTCTCCCTCCTTCACAAAGCTGCTATCGTCAGTAAAATATTTTACATCAGGGTCTTTGAGGGGCTGATCTGTTAAATCTGGTCTGCTAGAGAATACTTCATCCATTACTTCAATGCAGTCATGGTCTGGCGGACCTAGTACCACCGGCAATAGCATAGCTGGATTGAGAGTTTTTACCACTTCTAGGTGGACACGGTGGTTTTCACATAACATTCCCTGATATCTAACCATCTGAGCATTGGTCAGCCAATATTGTCCCTTATAGTCCATCAGAGTTAGCACTGCATGTGGCACCCAAACAGTCAATTCTTGTCCCATAGTGAGCTTGTCAGCCTCAGCGACCAGGAGAGTAGTAGCTGCCATTGCTCGCAAACAAGGGGGCTGTCCTCCAGCAACTGTATCCAGTTGCTTGGACAAGTATGCTACGGGATGGTGCCAGGAGCCCAGAATTTGAGTTAACATTCCTACCGCTATCCCAATACGTTCATGTACATATAGAAAGAACAGTTTTGAGACATCTGGGAGCCCTAAACTGGGTGCGATAATGAGGGTTCTTTTGACCTTTTTGAATGGCTACTGTTGTGCCTGTTCCCATATTAATGGTTCTCTTCCCCCCCCTCTTTGTTGCTTCATATAAGGGTTTTGCCATTATAGAAAAGTTGGGTATCCAAATTCTGCAAAAGCCTGCCACCCCAAGGAATTCTTGGACCTGGCATCGGGTTGTAGGGACTGGGATTGAGCAAACAGTTTGTTTTCTTTCTAGACCTAGCCATCGTTGCCCCTGTGAAAGGTGGAACCTGAGATATTTTATGCTTTCCTGGCACATCTGGGCTTTTCTTTCACATACTTTATAGCCTGCTTCCCATTGGAGGGTAAGGAGGTGCCGGCTTCCCTCCATACATCCTTCTTTGGTTTTTCCAGCTAATAAAAGGTCATCCACATATTGGAGCAAGGTACAGTCCAGCTGGTCGGCCGGATAAGCCCTTAAATCAGTTGCTAGGGCTGTCCCAAAGATGGTTGGGGAGTTTTTAAAACCCTGTGGCAACCTACTCCAAGTTAGTTGGCCCTTGTCTCCATTTACAGGGTTTTCCCATTGGAATGCAAAAATGTCCTGACATGGTGGAGCTAGACGGATGCAAAAGAATGCATCCTTTAGGTCTAAACAAGTAAAGTATGTTGCTTCAGCAGGAATAAATCCTAATAGCATGTAGGGGTTCGGGACAACTGGATGCAGGGTGACAGTAGCCTGGTTTACAGCTCAGAGATCTTGAACTGGCCTATATTCCTCCGTGCCTAGTTTCTGTACAGGCAGGAGAAGTGTGTTCCATGGTGACTGACAAGGCCGTAGAATCCCATACTTTAGGAGCCTCTCCAAATGTTTTTGGATCCCAACCTGAGCTTTACGGGGAATGAAATACTGTCTTTGGTGGATTGGCCTGGCCCCGGGTTTTAGTTCTATCATCACCGGGAGAATGTTTCTAGCCAGTCCAGGGGGGTTATCTGCGGCCAATACCCCAGGTATTCGGAAAGGGAGCCTGAATCCTTCTTGTGAGTCCTTCATGGCACTACAGAGGTGCCATTCCTCTTCTCGTGGGAAAATAAGAGCCAAAATCCTAGTCTTGGGCTTTCCCAAAGTCAAAGCTGCTTGTCCTTGTGAGATAAAGGTTATCTGGGCTTGTAATTTTCCTAACAAGTCACACCCCATTAGGGCTATGGGACAATCAGGAAGATATAGGAACTCATGAACCACCTCATGGCCTCCTAGCCTGCCTTGCCTAGCTAAAAAAAAGGGACAGTGTGCTCGACCACCTATGGCCCCCACAATGGTGGTTTGTTTTTGTGAAATAGGCCCCACCAATTGTGTTACTACAGAGTGTCCTGCCCCCGTGTCTACCATAAAGTCCATGGGTTGGCCCCCTACAGTCATTTGGACCATGGGCTCCTGGGAGCCTAGTAAAATGGAGCCCGGTCTATCCTAGTCTTCCTCGTATCCTTTCATGGCAGCCAAACCCACAAAGTCATCGGAGGAGGTCTCATGTCTCTGTCGCCCAGGCTGATATCCCTGGGTTACTTGCCCCCTTTCCTCTCCTTTATGGTCTGAATAACGGTCCTTTGATCGGTGAGGGCATTCATTTTTCCAGTGTCCTTCTCTACGGCAATGGACACATTGGTTTGGTCCCAGTCTGGATCTTGGATAGGTTGGTTTCCCCTCTAGACTCACTTCCAGGCCCCTGCCACGACCTCAACCTTGTATGTCCCTTCCTTGGGGGCACCCTTTCCTTTCCATAAGAACAGCCTCAAGTAAATCTGCCATTCTCTTTAATTTTCCTTCAGCCTCCCACTTATCTTCTTGGTCTCGATTAATATAGACCTTGGTGGCTATCAGGCTCCCCTTCTGTCACTTAAGGACGGGCCTGTTAAACCAGAATGAACTTGGGTTCTTACCAGTCTGTCGGGCGGTGCTCCCTGTACTGGTTCCTGCACCTCTTCAGGTTCCGTTGTGCTCTTGGAAGTCTCACCCCGACACGCCGGGAGGGCTAGTCCGCTATGGATCAATTGGTCCGCTGGCGCCAGGTGATGTTACCACCCCCAGCATCCCAGGGATCGTACCCCGGAGACAAGGGAGGTGAAAGCACCATCTCTGTATACCGTCTCCTGATCCCAGACAAGCCCCCAGAAATGTTGGAGGGATCGGTAGAGGTAGGCAGGACACCGAGGCTTATAACGTAGGAAGCAAATGTTTATTGTACCGGTACAGGCCCAGTGGATTTATATCCAAAGACTGAGGCCTGAACCAAAGGAGAGCTTTTCCTTGTATAGACCAGTTCCCCTGCTTTTGGGAGCCTATAGCTATGTTTATCTATGCAGAAGCAATGTACAGAAGCCAGAGTGCATACGTTAGTTTTTTCCTATCTCATTGACCCAGATGTTTGCACTGCCCCTGGCAGGGTCTTGTGAAAGAGGCCATAAGTTATTTATTCCCTGGGGCTTGATTTTCCTATGTTTGCCTTGTCCTTCCCTGTTTTTGTTACTAACCTGCCTCAAAATTAAAGAAGCACATTTTGGGGTGACAAAATCTGCTTCCCTTTACCACATTTTCTTGGTCACCCATGTATCACTTCTAAGTCAAACCTATGGAATTTACCAGAAAAATCCCTCAAAACACTCACCAATGAAATTCCTCTAACTAGCAATCTATTCTATGTATCTAGGTACAGGAGTTTGCCACAACCTCTGGGGTTAAACCTTCTCTTCCCAAGTGTTTTAAGTTTACATCTTTTCCAGTCACTTTAGGTAGACTGAGGCTAACAAAATAAGATATACACACTTTTGGTCCTTTGTTTTATTAAGAAACAAAATTCATCCAAGTAAATATGAAGATCTAATAGGGTTTATTCAACATTTCGTGAATGGGGAAGCATCCAATCTGGTAGATAGAAGAGTTATACAAAATAGAGAGCTTTTATAGAAGTAGGGTGGAGCAAAGAAGTTATTAGGAAAAGGCAAGGAAGAATTGTTTTAGGACAGGTCATCTTCTTCTGGGGAAGAGTGAGGGTCTAGTGTGAAGATTACCTATTTTTCCTTTGGGGGATGGCGAGAATCCACAGGAGAATTTACCTCATTGTTGCTGACAAGAAAATTCCAGAATGGTCAATAGAGATTACATTCCTAGGGAAGGTCAAAACTGAAGTTGGGTCAGGTATTAAATCTAGGTTTAGTGTCATGGGCTTTAGCTCAACTGACACCACTTTGAGCCCGTGGTTTCCTCTTTAACACATTTCTTAAGGAAGCCTCACACAGTTATCAGACTTCAGACAGTTAAATGCCAGCTCACCATAGCTGTGTGACCTTGAGCTAGTTTCCTTATTTATATAATAAAGGTATTAATGATTTCTGTTTCTTAAGCTTGTTTGGAGAATAAACTTAACTAAATTCATGTAGCATAGTGTCCAATGCATAGTGTAAAAAAAAAACTATAATAAAAAATTATACATAACTAAAAGTTATGATTTTCTCTACAAAGAGCTTATTTTTCAAATTAAAAGCCTATCAGTAAAAACAGAAATACCTAGCAATCACCATAGACTGAATTACTTGTGATTTTTTACAATTTATGCTCTAAATCACTAAAAGTATATCGCTGCTCTTTTAGTCTTCATCTTCAAAAGGCTTTAATGTACATAAATAAATAACTCATTACATTCAATCTGTATAGTGTTATCAGTCATGTGCTCTGCTTTGGGGAGTTTTCATTTGAGGGTAAATTCCTCTGAATTATGCTGCTCTCTGATATGACAGAAGCACATCATTTTTATAGCAGTGCTGAGGAGTCCGATTTCTCCACCAAAATGAGCTTTCCAGGTAGCTCCATCTGCCTTAACCATTGAAGAAGAACAGTCTTTGCAAAAGTATAGCCTGCAGGCTTGTGTAGAGTATACTCAGACATAATCTATGTGTGCCTGATGATCAATTTTTGTTCTGGGTCTTAAGAAGTGTCTTTGTCCACCTCAGTCTAGTGCTTTAGTAAGAACTTCAGTTGTTTTTCTGATGTCAGACAACCTTCTTTTTTGAGGCTTATATTCCCCCCAGGTGGTAGATATTATAAGTATATAATAGATGGCATTTTCCACAGGCTAAAATTCAGAAGCATTAGGGCTTCCTTCCTCAAATTTTTATGATCAGAAACTTTTTTGCTTAACATATTGGTGCAGAGATATTTGTCTAAGATTGTCAGACATAGCTTTCCAAATAGTGAGAGATTTCTATAGTAGTCATATGACACAACAGCTTAGTAATGAAAGGATAGGCAGCGATGGAGGAAGGAAATACCTGAAATATGTGTAGTTAAAAAAAAAAATCCCCAGATTTAATTCTAACATACAATAAGCTTTAAAGAAATTATTCTTGTACTGGAAACCAAACTAATTATAATGAGACAGAACCAGATAATGATAATGTGCTTTGATTTTAGAATGAAATTCAGAAAATAGCTGCAGGGTCTGTTTTTAATGGCATCTCCATTGATAAAGGATGTAAAATTTTCCAAGTCTATTAGCTAGTCATTTAATAGTAAATTTGACCAAGTGTAATGACACCTACATTTTCTTATTAGAACGCTTATGGTTATCTACATAGCAAGTGGCAAATTGGAGATTTATATGTCATTTAAATTAGGTTACATCTAGGAAAATTCATTCCAGTCGACCTGGAAAGCCTGCTCTTAAAAGAGACTCCTTGTGGAACAGTTTTAGATGGTTTTCTGTAGTACCAAGAGACGTTAACGTAATAACAGATTTCTTTTTGGCATAAGAGTTATTTAAATAGACAGCTGGGCCATTGTAGTGCAAAACAGTCAACTTGCAGCTTAGCTTTGTACTTTGGCCTTTACTTATAACATAAAGGAGTCTCATTATGACAAGCCCGTTATGGTGGGAAATCTGTCTAATGCAGCTCATTCTTGTACCTAATCCAAGGAGGTTTAATTACCAGAAGCATTAATCCTACTACTAATAATAACTAACATTTGCAAAGACTTTGAAATCTATAAAGAACTTTCACATATGGTTCCTGCCCTTGTATTTTTGCCCTAAGTTCCTAATTGTTCTCCTCTAGTCTCAACTCCTTGCAGTCCATTCTCTATATTGATAGTCAGAAACACAGATTTCATCATACAATGTGCATGACTTAACATCTGCAGTGGTTCCTTATTGCCTACATGGTATAGTCTAAATCATTAGTAAACCATGTAGGATGGAGAACACTGGTGGTTGGGAACCAGGTTTTTCATAATGAGCGTGCATGCACGTACACACACACACACACACAAGTGAAAGAAGAATGTATTAAACATGTACTGACACTACAGGGAGGAGGAGATGCTGCAAGTCTTTGCTAGGCTTTTTTTCTAGCCTTTTTTTTTTTTTTGTAAAGAGTTCATAGCTTCCAATAACATGGACAATATAGGTCAGGGACTGGACAGATGTAAGACAAGTGTTTTAAATGGCCCATATATATTATAATTTTCTTTTTCAGTTGTAGCACAGTGTTTTGTACATAATAGGTACTCAACAATCATTTTCTAAGTTTTACTTTATTTCACTGTGGGAAGTATTGTAACAAATGGTCTAATGCAGAATTGCCATAAAGGCTTAGGATGATGTTATGGTACGATTCCAGTGTATAAATTATGTGAAAATAATGGGCAAAAGAGAAGGAAATGTTTTGCTAGATAAAAATAGAATGCTGTGCAAGTTCCATTCAAACAGATTTAAAAGAGAGGAAAAAAATCTGAGTTTATGAGTGTATATTCCACAGTTGGAAGGAAGCTCTGGCCCATTAGATTTTACCTAAATAATATCAGGGATAGTCTTTTGTTTAAGCAAGATTGTGAAGTTTATAAGAATGTAATTATAATCTACCTCTCCTTATAGACTTTTATTTTTGTTCTTTTAGTTTCTTTTGGAATATACATGATTCTGTGAATTACGTCTATTTCTTGGTCACCAAGTGTTTTCCTAGGATATGTTCATTTTAGTACATAAAGAACTGCAGAACATATGATTAAAGACTAGAAATGTAAATGTATTTCCCATGGAAACGGCTCATTTTTGATCTTGTCTAATGTATGTTCTTGAATATTTGCCCCTCGTACATATAGACCTGATTTAAATTTCTAGACAAGCTATGTAAAGGAGATATGCTTGATGAAGTAAAGTGTAGTAGTAATGGTGCTATGGGCAGGACCAGTGCAAAATTTCCAGCTCAAAGAACACTTTGTGGAACATAATAAATTCTCATAGTTTTATGGAGCTGAAATGATTTTTATACTAACTTTTAGAACATCTTTCTATAACAGAAAGCATTCATTCCAAAACATACAAATATATTAACTTGTTACAGTGAGAGCTAAAATTCTACCAATCTCTTATTTTATACGTAAATCCTTTAGATTACAAAGTACATCTTTGCTTAAACTATATCATAGTTGGCTTTGACAAATGGAATCTGATTTTCAAAGTTGTTTCCATTATATATTAATAAATTAATGGAAGTGCATTGAGATTTGTTAAATGGATCGACTTTACATTTTCATATATTGTCACTGAAATACTGTTGAACTGACTGGGTGCATTTCCATTGTTTGATCAGGGCCTTCTACCTACAGTTGAGGATTTTTCATTGAGGTGCTGATGATGTTTACATGCGTTCATCAAGTAGTATAGTTTTTACTGTTAGTGATGATGGAAAAACTTGGGATCAGCTCTCAAATAATACACTTTGATGTCTCTCAGTAAAAAAATGAACTTCTAGTTGTTAAAATTACGTTAACCAAACTAATGCTAGCTATATAATTTTCCGTTAAAAGAAATACAGTATACAGTAAGAATTAAATAAAATAACTTTCTAGTCACTTGTATTTCCTGCCTGGTATCAGTTGCAATTTACATGAAAGGATAGTAGTTAACAGATTTTTATCATAATTTTGGAACATGATCCCTTCCAGAGTCTGATGAGAACAATAGGTCATCTCCCCAGAGAAGATTCAGATGCGTGTACACACTAATAATCTAATCTTCATTAAATTAAGGCCACTTTTATGTATGTAATCATATGAAATACAGAATCCATAGATTTATGATGATCAGAGATCCTTTAATTATTTATTCCCTGCAGGCCTTCATTCTCGAACCAAGGATTCCCAATCTCCTATACCCTCCACTATTTGTTTTTTCTTAGCACTTCTCACCATACTACATAATTTGCTCATGCATTATATTTAGTGTTAATTGTCTGTTCCACCTGCTATCGTGCATCTTCCACCAGGACAATGTTCTTTTTCTATTCTATTGCAAGTGCATCTAGAACAGCTCCTAACACAAAGCAGTCCTTCATTATTTCCAGAATCAATGAATAGATTTACGATAACTGGATATCTTATGTTTAAACTAAGGGTCTGGGTTTTGAGCTAAGAGCCTGGCATTGAATTGTTGATCTGAATATCCCTAACTCCATATATATTTCAACCTCAACAAGGCCACCAATCCCCAGAGGATTATCAACTAACAATGTTAAGTGTTAACTTGGACAGAAAGTTTCTTTAAGGGTGAATTGATTCTTTACAACTTCATAATGAAAAGAATACGTTTAGCAAAAGTAATTGTAAATAAAATATTATTATAGCTAGTAAATTATTAAATTCTGAATCATATATACATATACAAAATTGAATCTTTTTCCCCCAGTGTATCGACCCTGAGTCAACTGACTTGTGATTTTTCTTTGCTTGTTTTGTTGATTGGTTTTCATTCTTTGTTTTATTTTGTTTTCCAGCATTATATCCTTTCTATTGTAATTTTGGGCCATTAATCAACTGAAATATCTAGGTTTTATTACCAATGGTTAGATGGCTTTAGCTACACCACGAAGTAAAAAAAGTCACCCTAAAAACCAAATATATTATGAAATACACACACAAAATGTCTGTATCCTTACTAGCCAATATATCTTTATCATAGCCACTATTTAGAAGACAGGCTGATAAAATGTGGGAAGATAGTTCACATTTTGTAAGGAAGGGAAAAAATGTTTTTACACTTAAGGACTATTCATTAAATTTTTGTACAAAGGGAATTTTTTTTTATATTGCTAAGTTATCAGCCAGTGAATGAAAACAGAAGGATGTACAGATCTGCTGTACTTGTTATAGAATACTAGCCATGTCTGGTGAGATTCAGCCTAAGGATAAGCAAGGAAGAAAGAACATTTAAAGGGAGCAGTTGATGTTCTTTGTGGGGGAGGGCCTTTTGGTTGTTTGATTGTTTTGACGTTTGCCTGCTTCCTCCTGTGTTCATCACTCCTTCCTCTACAATGCCACAGACACTGCTAGACGCTCTTCACACGACAATAAATGACTCCCTTCACATGCCAGGGTGGCAGACTAGAACATTTATTCTCCACGATATGCCTAATCCTTGAAACAGGGCTGAGCAACTGACAGGAAGTGAATAAATGAGTGGTGACTGATGAGTAGTGTCCACAGAGGAAGAGAGTTTATTATTTTTGTATATTTTCATTGCACAGAAAAGGAACATACTGGGGTGTGAGTTTTCCACCTAAACTTGTCAATTGTACTCTCTCCTGCTGTTATTCAGTCTCAACTTAGAAGTTCATTATTACCTTCTCAAATTATTGTGTTACAAAGACTTAGCTAGAAAGTCCCCTTGTACTTGTGCTTGCTTGTACCTCTGTGATTTTTCTTTCACTTATTAATCTGTGTATCCCACACGCTTATGACCACAGAATAAGAGCAGTCCTCAGTTAACAGACTGCAGTGTTCTGAAAAACTCTTCTGTAACTCATTTGCTTGGACTCAGAATGCATTTTAAATATTATCAAAAAATAAGCCCAAAGAGTAAAGGGAATAATTTAGGGGCAATTGAGATATTAACAATGCTAATTCTGTGCATTAATATATTTCTGTATTTATTCAGATTTTTTTAATATCATTCAATAGTTTATAATTTGCTTCATAAAGTCTGTAAACATTCTATGTTCAATTAATGACCAGGTAATTTACAACTACTTTTTCTACTATGAATGGTAACGTATATTCTTTTGTATTTCCAACTTGTTAATGATAGCATAGAGAAATGTGTTGTTTTTAAGTTCACAGAAATTCTCAAAATGCTCATTCATAATAACTTGAATTTTAGAAATATGGCTTAAAACATAGATCGAGAAAATCAAAGAGAAAAACTAATCAATTAGAAGATAAATTTTAGAAAATCACTCAGAATGAAACACAGAGAGATAAAGATAAGAATATGAGAAAAATAAATTGAGAGACATGGAGGTTAGAGTGGGAGAAGCAGCCTATGGTAAAAAAGCTCCTAAAGGGGAAACTGTAGATACTGGAGGAAGAGCTGGGAACACACCTGGCCCAGGAAAGCTTAGGGCTATTTTGGTGGATCTCAAGAAGGTCCAAGAAGGCATGAGCGCATGGACTTCAGGTTTGCAGTTATATCAGCTAAAGTCCAAACTTAGACATTGGCTAAAGGGGAGTGAGTGGCCTTGCATAAAATATGTGTCCTTTCTAAGGTTCAGTCTCCCTACCCTCTAAGTGGGACTTATACAGTTCCTAACGTATGGCATTGTCATGGGACTCAGTGAGATAATACAAGGGTGCTGTTCAGCCCTGCGCCTGGCGTGTGAGCACTCAGGGAATGCCACCTATCATAGGATTCTAGCAGTGTGGTCATAATTATACTATTACTTAATATGTAGAGGTGCAGGCACTAAATAATACTCTAAAACCTAACCATAACCATTGTTAGATACAGTGCTTGCAGGGTGGGCATCTATCATGCATGTCTACACTGCTATAATCCTGAGAGTAGAACATTATTGTTTTCATTCATCATTTCAAAAGTGTCCAGTTCAGGTGTGTGTGGGTTTAAGGAGCAAGAGTTGTGAGGAACTAAGTGTCAGGTCAGGGAGCACTTTGGATCAAAAAATACTGACACTCAGGTTCTGTATTAAGATGTCAGAGTAGGAAGATGCTGACCTCACCTCCCACAGACACACCAAAACTATAGCTACGTGTAGAACAACTGTCTCTGAGAATGTCCTGAAGACTCACAGAACAGGTTTTCTACAAATATGAAGAAAAGGCCACATCCGGAAGGGTAGAAAGAGCAGAGATGCAAGACAGTCAGAACTGTGAAGGGATGTTAAAACCACAGAAGCCCCCCCGAGGAGCGAGGGATCCAAGTCCCACACTGGGCTCTCCAGCCCAAGGCACATGCATGCACTGGGTAGGTAAGCCACCACTGTCTTTGAAAACCGGCAGGACTTCTATTCGGGAGATCTGGAGGGCTGCTGTGGGAAGCCCTTCTTGAGTCTTTGCTCTTGAAGGGCTCATACACAAACTCACACACTCCCTCTGAGTCTCAGTGCAGAGGTAGAAGCTTGAAAAGCACCGGGGCCATGCAAGAAGGAGATTCATTAACTAACTTCAGGGTATGTGCCAGAGGGGTAGGGATCTGATAGAATGTCCTCAGGGGACAGAAGCACTGGTGGGCACTATTTTTGTTTGTTTGTTTCGTCCCTTTCAACCTAACTGGCCCAGCACAGGCAGGGGACATGTTTTTCACTCTTCGTCAGCTTAGCTAGCTCTGTCCCCGCCTCCAAAGCAGACCCCCACACCGCCCCACTTGGCAGGAGGCCCTGGCTGACACTGAAGGCCCTCTAAAGTGGCTGTGACTCTGGGGGGAAAGAACCACCCACCACAGTGCTCACAAGAGCTGCAGCCAGGCCTCACAGACAGGCAGGATGGGCGGGCCCCACAGGACACCTTCTCCATGGGTCACCCTTTCAGGACTGGGAGACGTAGTTGATGTACCTGATACCTAGAAACAAACACAGCGAGTTAGGCAAAATGAGGACGCAAAGGAATACCTCCCAAATGAAAGAAAAAGACAAAACACCAGAAAAAGGAATACATGTAATGGAGATGAGCAGCTTACCAGATCAAGAGCTCAAAGCAATAGTCATGCAGATGCTCACCAAACTCAAAGAAGAATGCAAGAACTCAGCAAGATTTTGTGTTTTCTAATGATGTTCTCTAATAATGAGTTCAGGATAGAGAAGATAGTAAAGACCAGGCTTTCCCCTCCCTTCTGTCTTCTCTTTCCTCTTATCCCCCTCTCATAACTCTCTCCCTCATTTCCCACCCCACCCCCCTTTTTTTTCCCTCCTACCATATATACTAGTGCAGGTTATGTAACTATATAAGGAATTTTGCCCAAGAGGATGAAAAAGAGCTTTAATTCAGCTCTACAGTGAGATAAAGAGAGCCATTTTCTTAACTGGTAACCCTCTACTTTTATCCTTGCATGCTTGTGCTGTAGTGGAAGCAGGGACTTTAGTCATGAGACTCTTGGTATTGAGAGTGTGGCGAGAACATTGGTAGTACAAGTCCTAACAGTGGAGTTGCCACTTGGCTTAGGTGAACTGCACAGTCCTGCACAAGAGGCAGAATACCATTTTATCTCCCTTCCTCTTCTCTATTGCTTATCATAGCATAGACCACTCAGGTACTGAATCAGCAATCTGAAAATGACTGCTTCAACACAGGCTCAAATTCTTACTATATCTATAACCCTAGACGCTTTGTTGCTGGATCAGGTTCGTTTGCCTGATGCGTAGCAAGCCAAACGCTGAGATGCCAAGGTTTGCAGCAGAGAAAGGGCTTATTCATGAGGCAGCCAAGCGATCAGATGGAGCAACAACTTGGAGACAAGGAAAAGAAGTAATCTATGTTCTGCCCAGGTGTATCTTATATATGCTTCTTCATGGGTCACATATTCAGAAAATGGTGGTGTTGACATGATCTGAGGATGGAGTCTTTGGCCCTCTGAAGTCAAAAAGTCATCTGTTGCACACTTGGGCAGGTCCAGTTGAGTGGTCTGTGCTGTTGACTGGTTTGAACTGTGCAAGACTAGGTCCCTGTTCCTGAAAAACAACTTAAGCAACTGTTACTATAGAGGTCAGAAGTGTTATGGATACAGGCAGTTAAAGGAGTCTTGGGAAGTTTTGTCTAAACTGGGTGAAGCCTGGAGGGTATGTAATTTACAGAGCAATTAGTCAGTGAAGGCAGGTCACAGGTTATTATTTACTAAGCAAGTTATAGTTTAAGTGATCTATCTGATGATCACTCTTGATTTCAGCATTATTTAACCTCTTAAAGTTTCAGTGATTTCATTTTTACCTGGGTAAATATTGGACTAAAAGATGCCTAGGTTCATTTTAATCTTTATATCATCTCATGATCCTGTGACTCTACTTTCCACCTTTGCTTCCAATCCTCTGAATATCAGAAGGAGGTTAAGATGTGGTGATTGAGTGAGGAGCAGTGCTTGGGAAGGACCTAAAGCAGGATGAAGGTTCAGGGATATTTATGGGATAAGATTTATTATAGGGCCTAGGAATAGGAAGAAAGTGAAGAAATAAAATAAGGTAATCTCCATTAGCAAAAGGGAGAATAAGGAAGTTACATTTGCTGGTGAATTTTTTTTTGTCATTTGTATCATAATAAATATGGGATTTTTCAGGGCCAGAGTGCATCCCTCGTGTGGATGCTTTTCCTTGTAGAGTAGTGTTTGTAGTGGTTAAGCCTATTTTTAACAAGGATTCATTTATTTCATCCTTGATTAACACTTCTCAAAGAGTCATTCAGTGAGATGTTAAGAGCAATTAGAAGCATAATAACCCCAAATAAGGTTGAAAACAGTTGAAAATAACTCAACAGAATGAAATATGTCATAATACTTTTAAAAATAATTAAACAGACTTTGTTCCTGTGGGAATTTTCAGAGCTTTAAAGAAATTAACATCTGTGGTGCACTTCCAAGAAAATATTATGCTGACCAGGGTTCTCCAGACTGATTTGACCATTTCCCACCAAATATCTCCTAGGGTCAATATTTCATGAAACAGATTTGGAAAACTATATAGAATGTGTTATTTCAGTGTGGAAAATCTGAGTACTCATGGAGAAGTTCACTTGTGAAAATGACATAGATCAGGTGTTCTTTGCTGAAATCTCAGTGTAACAGAGAGGCAGTATAGTACACTGGCTAGTTGCCTAGGTAGGAATCCAAGCTCCACTACTCACTAGTTGGGTAATCTTGGCAAAATCAATTAACCTACCCACATCTCAGTCTTCTATCTGTAAAATAACAATACTAACAATATCTTGCTTGCATGCTTTTTATGAAGACTGGATGAGTTAATATGTTCAAAGCACTAAGAAATATGCTGGTACATAGGATGTGCTGTGTAAGTGTTTGATTAAAAAATCTAAACTGTGCCAGAGGAATGTAGCTATCCTGGAATGCAAAGGATTTTCCTATGATGGGATTTTACTAAAGGAAAATCAGAGTCTTTGGAAATATGTTCTTAGACAAAGAGATGTGTGCCGGAGAAAGTATGTGTGGGTGAGAGAAAATGTATTACCTGGAACCAAATAATCTGAGAATTTTACCTCTTGCACATGCTTAGTTATTTACAAAAATGCATGAACTGTGGGGCACTTTTTCAAACCTTCTTGCCAGGCTCCACGTGCAGGTAAGCAACCAGTTCACAACACTTTGTATCATTTTCGAACCATGCTACTTCCTCAGATTGCCATACCTTTTTACCTGTGATTTTTCTACCTAGAAAGCCTTTTCCCGTATCTACACCTGGAATAGTTCCTATATTTCTTCAGCGTCTATCCAATCCAAATGCCACCTCCCTGATTCTTCTTGACAGAGGTGATTTCTTGTTTCTCTTTTCCCGTTGCACCATTACAATACTTTTCACATTAGGCTGTATTTTTTGATTGCTTTCCTCTCCATATGTTTTATATTAGTTCTCTTATTTCTGTGCAATAAATCACACAGACTTATTGGCATAAAACAATAGGCTTTTAACATCTCACACATATTCTGATGAATATAACTTAAGATGGCAAAAATGAATTATCTTATAGATGAACAGAATAAGCTTCAATAAAGTCTGATTTCTAAGAAAGCCGATTAGAATTTCTTTAGAGTTGCTGAAATCCCAAAGTCCTGAATATATAATAGTTTGTAGGAAAAAGAGGGTCTTTAATCTAGACACATGTTGGGTTTTGTTTTGTTTTGTTTTTTGCTTTTAACCTTTATATGAGTAGCAGGAATAATGAAAAATATACAACAAAAACTATTAGTTTGAATATTAAGGAAAATTAGGGAAGAATTTGCATTCTTTTATCCATGCTACTAATTTAGTATTTGGCATATTCCTTTCCATTAAGTATTCTATTATTTCCCTATTTTACTGCCAACATTTTCAAATGTATGTATTTCTGTTGCCTCTATTTCTTGCCCACCTGTCTCTTTTCCCCATTTGCACTGTTGAACTGAAATCTCTTTCTCCATCGTCATCAATGAAAGTTTTTTTCCCACAAATCACTAACTTTTTTTTACTGTCCTTATCTCTTAAACTTTTTTTGCTCTACTTGACTGTTGACTTACACTAGCTTTATAAATTTCTCCCCTACTTTATTTTTTGCAGCTCTATAATACTTTCACTCTTGTGTACTTCTCTAAGTGTGAATTATTTCTATAATCATCATGAATAATCCATACTCAAGGGATAACATCCTAAAGCAACTTTAGTATGTTTTGTTTCCTCTTCTTTTATGATTAATCTGTGGGACTAGTTCTTTATTCCTAAATGCAATTTAAGCCAAAGCCCATGACATTTTAGTCACTTTTATGTATAAAATGTTCTTCATTCAGTATAATTAGTATGCCATTATATACCATAGCAATAAACATTTTTAACTTTGTTCCGAGTTATGACTTTTCCCCTTTCCCACTTGGATGGGCTGATACCCTGCAATGGGGGAGGTTATATGTGTTTGTATTCTCTCTTTTCCCACTTTTTGCATTTAACTATGATTTTGATCTTCCTCCTTGCCCTTCCCCCCTCCTTCAGTGTTACAGACTAGGCAGATGTTTGACTGTTTTCTCTCATTTCTATTAGTTTTTCAGAAACCACTAGGTGCTTCCCACCTACAGCTTCTTTGACAAAAGTCATTGCAATGTCATTCCTGCAAATTACTTACTTTCTTTCTCAGTTTGAGGTATTCTCTTTCTCTAATCCAGCTAGTTTCTTCTTAGCAGAATAATCTTGCCAAAACAATGAATACCAATTTCATAATGATTAACTTTGTATACTGACCTCTGTGATTATAAGTAATATCATATATACTAATTTATAATTCTAAATGACGTTTTAAATTGAGGGAAGGATATGTTTTATATTTCTTTATATCCAAATATTTAGAGTGGATTTAAGATAATAACAATTCAATTCACTGTCCAATTCATATACATAATGCTATTGGGCAATTTAGGTCCTGATTGGAAGAATATGGTCTGGTAGACAATAAAGTCTTTAATATTTAACCATATCCTTAGACTATATTATTTCAGCTTTTGATTTGTCACTGTACCATGAAAGAAAATTAGCAATCAATCTTTTTTTGCACATTTTGCTTTTCTTAGGAAAATGAGGCTAACATCACTAATGATATATGAAGTGCTGGTGGTGTTTTAAAATATATTTCTGTGTATTAACAGTAATAATCGACCTCTCTAAGTAGGAAAAAATAACATTTTCTATAAAGTGAACAGTGGAAAATAGTACAGTATGATACCATCTCTTTAAGAATCATTAAGGAAATAGAAAGGGTACCTCTGAATAGTTTATTGACTATATAAAGGTGTTTATATATCATACATGTGTAACATATAGAACACTTAGAAAAGAATCATTCAGGAATTATTCTGTTGGCATGCTGTTTATTTTATCTGGCCTCTATGCTCAGAAAGTATTCACTAAAGAAACATTTAATACTGCCTGTGTTTTAAACTTGGTATTTCGACCAAGCCTTAGAATAAACACAATCTATATAAATTAATACCTATTTAACTTAAGTATAATGATAAATATTGTACATATGTGCGTTCCTTTGCACATACATAAATATGTGTTATAGTTACTCTTAAGTACAAATGTTGCTTCCCTCGTTAAACACAAACTCTTGCAAAGGATGTGTATGTTCATGGGATTACACACATACTCCAAAGAGCAAAATATCTTTTGCAATGGAGCTAATAGCAGCGGTATTTTTCATTAACTCCATTATATAGCCCATCTTGAGAACTGAAAACACACCTTAACATTTGTATCTAAGGAAGTGTCTCTAATATATTTATCTTTGAATGTTCATTTTTATTTTTTTGTTCTAGATTATCCAGTGTTCTTCCTTTGTATTCTAAATTGATTTATACTGAACTGCTAGCTTTAATGCACAGAAATACTGTAGAAGTGTAATAACTACATGATTACCTATCACCCATTGTTCATGTACAGAAGTAGCAGTGCTATCCTATACTACCACAGCAATAGATAGCCAGGACTCCAACCACCTTTACTCAAGTTGCAAATCTTTGGGAAGTAGATGCTTTTGAGGAGTAATGAAAAGGGTACTGAACTAAAACATGAAGGGTGTCACTCCTCCTCCTGCACAGTCAGTGGGTACGGTGCTGGTGTTAAAGAAGAAACAATTTCTCCGGGTGACAGTTGGATGACTGGAGATTCTCACTCCAACAAATACTAATGGTCAGGTGGAAAATGTCCTTCCTCAATGACCTTCACTTTGGTTCTCGCCTAGGTCTGACTTTCAGGACAGGGGATTCTCTCCTCTCTTAGGAGAACTCCCTTAGCTCTTGCAGGTGCTTTCTGGGAATGCCCCCATGTTCAGTCACTTGGCATTTGTCCTTCAACTTTCTTGTAATCGATCTGCAATGATTCCCTCCCATATTCTCAACACTCCCTCTTGCCTCAAACCTCATTCTCACCATATTCTCTAACAGGAGTCTTTAATGGACTCTTGAAATCCAAGCAAAAATAACAAAACTGTTCCTTTTCTCGATGAGAAGAATTTCTGAGTAGTCAGACCTTTGCAGAGGTAAATATAGATGCCATCCTTGACATACATATGCATATTTGCATTCCTTCCCCCTTCCACAGCAATAAAAAGGAAGCTAATTTTTTTTGTATTTATGTTTATGAAAGTGGGCAATTATACCACTACTGCTATGAATCCTGTTATAGAAGTATTATAGAAGTAAAAGTGAAAAGAGAAATTAAACCTTAGAGTAGTTGCATAATTTTCTAAATATTTTAATTGTCAGTGTCACAGTTGCTATTTGTTGAATACTTGTTATGAGCCCTAACTTTTCTACACATTTTGCATCCATTATATTGGTTATTCCTTGTAATGAGGTGTGGACTCTTTGAATCCCCACTTGAAGAAACTGAGACTTAGGAAAAAATTTAATGTTGCATTCAAATAAGATATTTTCAGTTTTGTGGCAAAGATTTGATCCCATTTTAATATCCTTGTATTTATTGCTAATAAAGTTGACCGTTTTGATGCTTACTCATTATGAAGGCATCCACACCAGTCCATCTTTCTTATTTCTAAATAATATACTTGGGAAATATTTGCTTCTAAAAGATTTAAAACGTTGAAAATTATGTAATAGGGGAAAATATGCAACAATAGTTTTATCTGTTATTAATTTTAATATTTGAGAATAAAACCAGCATACTATAGCATATGACAGATAAATTCAGTAAGATTCTCTTAAAGATTTTAAACATTTTTTCCCCATGGAAAAATTACAGGGTTTTGGTTGCATTTATATTCACATGTTTTCATTTATTTCTTAATATATATTTCCATTTTAAAAGGTTTTTGTTAACCTAAATCTGGTGACATTTTCTTTCTCTCCTCTCTCTTTTAAATACAGGACAGGTGATACTGATTTGTAGTAATTAAGGCAGGTCCTCGTTTCTGATTCCTCAGTAAGCACATGGAAAGCAGGATACTTCTTAGGAAGTTAATCAGCAATCTATGACAACATTCAACACATAGTGTTCCAATGATCTTTCAAAATGTTTAACAGCATTAGATAGCTTTTGAAGTAATTATGACTGGTGTTCACAAATGCAGCCCTAGGATTCATGTGTCACTGGATTTTTATATTTTGCTAAAATGCCATGGATTGTAAAGACAAATCATTATTTAATAGAGCTCTACAAAAGGAAAAGAAAAGCTAAATTATTCCATTGAGTATGCATCCTGATTTTAGAGATGTTAAAATTTGAAAAACAACATATGGTAAACACGTGTAGCAGTAAATGTTACTATTGGCAGAAATACGCAGGCGTGTTTAGGAGGGAGGGCACTAAGCACAAGCGCACAGGGCTGGTGGGAGGAGAGACTGGCCCAGTCTTTCTGGAGGTCATTTGCTTATACCAATTCAAAGCTGAAAAACCATTCACGTCTTTCGACTCGGTAATTCCTCTTAACCAAAAGAAATAGTGAGACACGTGCAAACATTTAGGAGCAACTTCTACGTGTTTGTCTCTGTTCTAAACACTTGGGATCTATCAACAAGGGGAACAAAAATCCCTCCATGCACTTGTGTAACTCATGCTGTAACAGAACAGAACATGATTGTGATAGATTGCACTGTGGAAAGAAAAACAACAAACAAACAAAACAAACCAGATTATAGAACAGTGTTTGCTGCATGATTCTAATTTGTAAATGTGTTTTAAAAAATAGAAACATTATAAATACCCCAGAGTAAGTAATTGGTATGATGAATTTAGCCAACTGGGTTTTACTTCCATTTGGGTTTTATTTTATAAATTTTAACCAGATTTGATTATTAAAAATGTAAATAACTTACATGGGTATGTTTCTATTTTACTAACCAATCTATTTGTGTCCTTCTGTTTTTATTCTGTTTGGGTAAACCTTGTTCTCAAAACAGAGTCTTTATTAGATTGAGAACCTTGAAAGGCGAAGACCACATAAGTGCAGCTCTGTTGGGAAGTGCTGACTCAGTGGTTCTCAAAGTAGGGCGCTGGACCAGCAGCAGCAGCAGCATCCCCTAGAATCTTGTTAGAAATTCACATTTGGGGACTCCAATCCCCACGTACTGAATCAGAAACCGTGGGGGCAGGGCCCAGATACATGTGCACGACCAAGCCATTCTGATGTACTCTGAAGTTTGAGAAGCACTAGAGTAACTCCTACCCAGTTGGAAGGAAACAAATGGGTATTTTTTGGGCAGCTACCAGAGTCAGTCACTATAGAGGGTCTTAAGCTAAATTATCAAATAAATTCGGATAGCATATGACACTATATCATCAGCAGACTCCTCTCTTGACTTGATCTGTGTCCTTGGGTTACTTATTTCTCTGTTCATCAGTTAATTTATTTATAAAATAGATGTGTCACTTAGGGTTGTTAGGAGAATTAATTAAATTGACTAGTGGATGAAAAATCCTAAAATACATGTAATCCTCAAATGTGCCTGCTATCATCATCATTATTGTCAATTACAGTCACTCTTGAGGCCTCAATAAGTTAAGTAACTTGCCAGACATGATACAGCTAGGATTTGAGCCTGTTTGTTTTCCTCAACAAGGAAGTTCTGTTTTATCCTCTGTACAAAAATTATTTTTGTGTCATATATTTTGTCTCCTATATACACATTTTCTCCTCCTTTATTGCTTAACGTTGATCTGATAGACTGGCTTCTCTAACTAAATGTCGTAAGTGAGGGGTAATGCTTTGTGTTTCCCGTTATCTGATACTGTATTTGGATACACAGTGGATGTTCAATAAACACTTGCTAATTGTGAGAATAAGGACATGGCTAAAACTTTCTTCAAACACTGGTAAATTATAATAAGGGGATGAGTCAAAAATTATCAGCACTCTGTGTATATTAAAACTTCTGTTGGCTGCACTGTCTTATCAGCGCATTCCGTTCAAGGCTACTGTCTCCCCAGTCACTGTGGTGCAGGTGTGAATGTGTTACATCAGTTCATTTGTAACTGCAGCATGAGAAAAATGGATGTCCCACTTGTGATTTGCACGAAAGAAGAGCAGTGTTCAGTGATTCTTTTTTTGTGATCTGAGGATGTATCTGGTGCCATTATTTATCAAAGACTTTGTGGGCAGAATGGAGAAAGTGTTTTGTCATGAAGAAGTGTGTATGAATCGATAGAGAAGTTCAAGGAAGGTTGCACATGAGTTAGCCATCAAGAAGGAGCTGGATGCCCAATGACGTCCATGGCTAATGACAACACTGAGCATACAAGTGAAATGATTCTGTCAAATAGATGAGTGACAGTGGATTATGTGGCAAATCATTTGCAAATCAGACTCAAAGATTCAACAGTGCTCATTACAGTGAGATGCTTATTGAGGAGCTGAAGCCTAAACTTCGGATTAAACGCAGAGGACTGCTATCCAAGGGTGTTGTGATCTTGCATGACAATGCACGTCCCCACACTTTTGCCTACACTGTCGACAGTCTGCAAAAACTTCATTTTGAGGTGTTAAAGCATCCTCCCTATAGTCTTGATCTTGCTCCATCAGGCTTTCACCTGTTTGGTCCCCTGAAAGCAGCCCTATGAGGATGAAGATTCACTTCTGATGAAGAAGTGAAGACGGTGGTACACTTGTGGCTCTCAGCTCAGCCTAAAACATTTTTTAATGAGGGAATACGAAAGCTTGTTGACAGGTGGACAAAGTGTATTGAAAAGCAAGGAGATTATGTCAAAAATGATGTATTCGTCTTTTCTAAAAGTTAATTAAAATAAATTCTACAGCCAAAGTGTGGATAATTTTTGACTCACCCTAGTACATCTGCTATGCTAGTGAAATAAGAGATTATAGGAATCACATTAAAGAAAAATCTCTTTCTTCCCTCTATTTTTGATAGATGGTTGTCAGAATGGCCTACAAATGGATTCAGGGCTAAATACTTGCATGGTATCTGGTTAAATCTCTTTTGCTTAGTATTGTCCAGTCTACATAGTAGAAGGGGTAGAAAAGTATGCAAATATTCATGGATTTTTCTATTTAAGAAATAAAAAAACTTAGTATTTAAGTGGTTGAAAGAAATATATTTTACCTCATAAGATCATGGGAAATAGTCTTATGGCTTGAAGCTAATTAAATTACCTTTAATATAGTTTGAATAGGTTCCATATTGAGCAGTTGACAACTAGAAAAAATAAGAATGTTCAATAAAAATATTTTCAATATTAAAAATATGCTTTGATACATAAAACTCAATTCATGAAAAGTACAGCTTTATTATGTACTTATAACCACATAATAATTCCCATTATGCCAATTATATTTGTTTTTTGTATTAACAAATATTCATTAATGTATTTTTTAAAAGTTTATTTACTGTTTGTTTATTTTGTTTTTATTTATTTTTGGCTGCTTCGGGTCTTAGTTGTGGCATGCAGGATCTTTGTTGAGGCATGTGGGATCTTTTTCTGTGGCGCACGGGCTTCTCTCTAGTTGTGGCATGCAGGCTTCAGGGTGCGTGGGCTCTGTAGTTGTGGCACATGGGTTCCAGGGTGTGTGGGCTCTATAGTTGTGGCACACAGGCTATCTAGTTGAGGTGCGCGAGCTCAGTAGTTGTGGCATGCAGGCTAGATTGCCCTGCGGCATGTGGGATCTTAGTTCCCTGACCAGGGAATGAACCCATGTCCCCTGCATTTGAAGGCGGATTCTTTATCACTGGACCACCAGGGAAGTCCCCATTAATGCATTATAAATGGTGCAACTTAGTAACTAACTTGAGGAATTCCCCTGTGACTGGAGGATAAAAATGAAAAATGAGATATGAGAGACTAATAAACAAATGGACAATAACCAGACCATATTTGACACTAGAACTCTGACCAACAAGCCTAGGAATCCAAACCACAACCTCTGCATCAATTGGCTCGCAGTGGTTAGGAAAGTTCAGGACTTTCAGGATACTTTCAAGTGAGTGACTACCAACTTTCTTAATTTTTGTCTCCTGCTTCCAACTCACAGCCAACCAGAGAAAGCCAGAAATGCTCCCCAGTCAATTACGTAAGACACCCTGCTTATGGTTAACCCACCTTCAGCTTTCCCATGCTAACAAGCTCTAATCAGAGCATACCTGAAGCCTTCCCCTTTGCACAATACAAAGCTCCTTGACATTGATCTTGACAACTATTTTTCTAACATGACACCAAAAGCACAAGCAACAAAGGCAAAAATAAATAAATGGCACTACATCAAACTAAAAATTTTCTGCACAGAAAAGAAACAATCAACAAAATGAAAAGGTAACCTATGGAATGGGAGAAAATATTTGCAAGCCATATATCTGAGAAGAGTTTAATATCAAATATGTGTATAAAGGATTCATACAACTCAATAACAAAAACAGCAGAAACAATCTGATTAAAAACTGACCAGAAGAACTGATTGGACACTTTTCTAAGGAAGACCTACAAATGGACAAGAGGCACATGAAAAGATGTTCACCATCACTAATCATCAGGAAAATGCAAATCAAAACTGCAAATGAGATATCTTCTCATACCTGTTAGAATGGCTACACTCAAAAAGACAAGAGATAAGTGTTGGCAAAGATGTTGAGAAAAGGGAACCCTTGTACACTGTTGGTGAGAATGTAAATTGGTACAACTGCCATGGAAAATAGCATAGAGAATCCTCAAAAAATATTAAAGTAAGACATATGATCTGGAAATTACACTTTTGGGTTTATATATTTAAAAACAAAATGAAAACAGGATCTTAATGAGATTTCTGAATTTCCAGGTTCATTGTGGCATTATTCACAGTAGCCAAGATATGGAAACAACTGAATGTCCATCAATGGATGAATGGATAAAGATTTATTTATGTATGGTATCATGGAATGTTATTCAGGCATGATAAAGAAGGAAATCCTGCCATTTGTGACAACATGGATGGACCTTAAGGACAGTATTCTAAGTAAAATAAACCAGAGAAAGACAAATACTATGTAGTATCATTTATATATAGAATCTAAAAAAGCTGAACTCATACCAGCAAAGGCTAGAATGGTCGTTACCAGGGGTCTGCGGAGTAGGGGAAATAGTCACATGTCAGTCAAAGAATATTGACTTCCAGTTAAAGTGAATAAGTTTGGGGGATCTAATGCACAGTGTTGTAATTATAGTTAACAATAACGTATTATACACTTGAAAGTTGCTGAGAGTAGATCTTAAATGATCTCACCACAAAAAAGAAGTGGCAATTATGTGATATGATGGACATGTTAGCTAAGACTGTAGTGGTAATCTTACAATGACACAAATGTATATCAATTCAATACATTGTGCACCTTAAAGTTACATAGTGCTATATGTCAATTGTTTCTCAATGACGTTGAAAAAAAAGACAAGTTAGAAGTGTCAGTAATAGGGAGAATCTAGAGAGTAGAGTGGGTTTTGGCAATAAGGGGATTAATTTTGTTTTGGACATTTTTGACTTCAGGGTAGTTGTGCAGTATGTAAGTAGAAACATCTAACACAGAGTTGGGAAATAGCACTTGCATTGGGGAATACAGGCAGATCTAGAAATACTTATCTGGAAACATTCCCAATAGGGATGGTAACTGAAGCCATAGGTATGAAGGTAATTTCAGATATGGAAGATGTAGAAATAGAAGAAGATCATAAAATATGCACTGATTCACGTATTCATTCAAAAATTCCTGAGCACAGCTATGCCCCTGGGCCTTGTGCTTTGTGCTGAAGGCAGACATGCTACAAGATTGCCTATGTTTGAAGATACTTGGAAGGAGAGAAAAGCAACGCAAACCCCACAAGATGTAATCATCAGAATGTTTTTAAAAAAGTAAAATAAATAAAACTAAAAAATAAGAAGGCAGTGATAGAATCCCTGGGATAAGCGAATTTGAAGAAGAAAGAAGTAGTCAAAAGGTACCCCTGCTGTGAATTATTTGAGGGTGCTGATGACTTTAAAAAAAGAATGTGATTTGCTCTCTTGGCACTCTTGGTCAATAAAGAGCGTCATTATAGCCATCCATTAGGGTAAACAACATATTGTTAGATATAACAAGTAAGTATAGACTTCTCACCCAAAAGAAAAATAAAAGATAGAAGCTTGAAGAGGTAGGCAGATCTAGGGCAAAGTTCTCTAAGAAAAGTAAGTCTCGAAAATATAGGCTGAAAGGCGTGATCAAATGGAGAATGAGAAATTGATTGTCATTAGAAAAAGCATAAAAGACATGCTTAGGACAGGCAAGAGAAGATGAAAACAAGAATACGAGAAGGAGAGAGAGTCCTTTCTTGAAAATAAAGTAATAGATGAGGAATGGATGAAGATACATGTACATTATTTAAACAGAGATAGGAAAATTGAAGTTGTTAACATGAGTAGCTTTAATCCACTTAATGTGTGAGCAAATTATGTCACAGCAGGAGAGAGAAGTCACTGTTAAGAAATGATAATGATGGAACATGTGCAACGCATAGGGCTGGATGTGTGGTAGAAGAGCAAAACAGGAAGCAAACACTTAGGTATAGCAGCTTTCTTTTTCAAAACTTGCAAGAGAGCATTTTATGCAACATCATCTAATTGAGGTGGGGAGGATTATAGAGTGGAAGGGAGATTAACAGGAGACAGAGGTTGTGGGGTTCATGATCTACAGCTACCCCATCTTAGAGATAAAGAACCCATGGCTTTAAAACCTTGCTGATATTGTTAAAAGGAAGATTCTGGTGCATAATTCTAGGACATGGCCTGAGATTCTGCATTTCTAGCAAGTCCAGAACTATCTATAGTTTATTAAGAATCCCAAATGATTTGTATGAGTGTTTAAGAGATATGTGCTTTTAAGTTTGAGAGGTACTGACATGTACCTTACTTTTACCTCTATGTTGGTAATTGCCAAGAAAATAGTAAAAGGAAAAGAATAAGGAATACTGGTATTTTCCAGGAGGTTATTAAAGTAGCCAATTATGCAGAGTTAGCTAGAAAGGGACTATGAGGCCCAAATACAGCCCTATACTTTGAGAAGAGGGAGGGGAAAGGATCTAATAGTCCTGATGGCAGATGCAGACCTGAAGGTCTAAAGCTTATCTGAGCTCTTGCAACAGTTGAAGTGAGATGAAAATGAATGTTGCTATAGTTATCAAATAATTTCCATAAAGGTTAAACCAATCCTGTGAACTTTTACAGGTTCTTACAGATATCCTTGTACAACCACACTAATAAGGAAAAGATCATGACATTATGCTGGACATTACAATTTTAATTTCTTCCCAAATATGTAGGTATCTATAACACAACAACTTCTGTGATGAACATTATTATTTTTGAAGCTTTATTAATTAGTGACTGAATGTCAACTTATGAAAATTGACAATATCACTCATGAAAAAGAGTTTGGAGAATCTCTTTATAATACACCCATTTATAGTTGGAAGTTATTGCTGCCAATCATATGAACACAACAAACATTTTTAATAAAATGTTAATGTTTTCAATAATTTGAAGTGGCATGTTTAAGGACAGTGATATCTAAGAGTCAAAATATTAAACATAAGGATATATACATTTTAGTTTAAAACACGTAAATCCCCAGCCACAAAATGGATTACTTAATGTTGTTCCTATATCTGACACCAGAAATATTTGTAATCATTGCTTTCATTTTATAACTTTTTAATGAAGATAAAACTTTATATAGAGGTTTCAACATTTTTGTTTTTTGTAAGCACAGTTTCAAAACAGATATCTGTTCAGTTATCAAGGCACCACTACTAACAGGTTAAAACACAAATTCCAGCCTATGTTTTCAGCAACTTTTTTTTCCTAGTCATGCATTTTGTTATATAGCAGTTTTCAAATAACTTCCAATTATATAATGAAATCCTCACAAAAGCCCTGGGAGATTAATGGTTTGTGGTGTTAGTTAAATCACGAATAACATCTTTCCTCAGTAGGTTTTAAACCGTGGAAGAAAGATTGCCATCTTTTGTCATTTTCATTTTCTCTAATATATACAAACATGTTAATGCATAGTAGGAAACTAATAGATTCAGACAAACTTAAGTCCCCAAAGAATATACTGCCAATTAGTTTTCCATCACAGTAAAATGCATCCAAATTCTTTGAGATCATATTAAACTAATAAGGTGATATAAGGCTCAAGTTTTTTTGTAATTGCTTTATTGAGATATAATTCCCATACCATAAAATTATTTTTTCGTTTAACCTTTTAAAGTGTACGATTTAGTATATTCAGAATTGTGCAATGAGCCCCACTCTCTAATTTTATAATGTTTACACAATCCAAAAAGAAATCCTGTACCTATTAGCAGCCATTCACATTCTGCTTACCTGCCTGTCCCTGAAAACCACTAATCTGCTTTCTGTGTCTGTACAATTTCTCATTCACATTCAAATGGTCATCCATCCAAGCCTGAGATGATACATAATGTCCAGGATCTAGTCTCCTCCTATCTTATTACTCTACTTGTAACAGAGTAGAGTTTAAGGGAGTAGAGAGGGGAGTGTAGCCTCTTAGGATTTAAAAAAAAGAAAAAAGTGACCGCTGCTGGGGCTCCAGGCATAATGCTGCATTCTAGCTAGTGAATTAATGAGAATAGGGGACAAAGATGGGTGTCCTCTTTACATTCAGGGCCACTTCCTAGAAGGTGCTCACTCTGCTTCCACATACATGCTTTTGCTAGAGCTTAGTCTCATGGTACCAAGACTAAGAATCTTTTTGCAAATAGTTCTCTTACTGAAAACAGGGAAAGATGGATATTGGGGGATAACTGGAACTTTCTATCACAGTGTTAAAACCACTTGAACTTATTAAAATGTATTAAGCTAGGGTTTGGAACACCTGAAGAGTAATCCTGATGAAAGATTTTAGAGTGTTAGGGCAGCATATGTAGTGGCTTTTGATAGTGGCAATAAAACATAAAGTCATTAAATATCATATTTGTAACCAGGAAATAAAAATTATGAGAACAGACCATGTTTGTCTTGTTCATCACTTTAACCTCACATTCTAGAATACTAGTGGGTGACACATAGTTGCTCAATAAATATTTATTGAATAAAGAAATTAATTACTGAGGTAACATTATATAGTTACATATGTTGTATATAGTTATAGTTAAACAACAGATTTACAAATTTCCTAATCATGGGGTGAGTTGATAGTTCCAAAACTTATCACTGCCTGTCACTCCAGCTTTCCCAGAATTTACAGTGTACTTTGAAAGAAATGATCTAGGTATTAAATAAGACTTTGAGAAAGTTTGGGTGTTACTGAGCTAAGGTAAAAATCTAACACCTAAATACAGGGTAGTTTTCTTCCTAAAGGCCTGTCCAGCAATTATTTCTTTATTGAAATATTGAATTATTTATTTAGGTGTTTATTTGCTATTTATTGACAATTTACAATGCGCCAGGTTTCATGTAGTCTGCAATTATAAGAATTGTATTTCTGAGATGATAAGCTTGACAGTCTTAAAAGAAGTAAGAGTTCAAAGTTTGGGTTTTTTAAAAATAAACACATTATTTGCAATTTTCCAAGTGGATAGAAGGCTATCTGGTTTTCTAAGAAAGCATTTCTGATAACGTAAACAAAAATTGTGTATACATTACAAAAATCTTGCATACTTTATAAAACCTCATGTATTTTAAAATGTATTGGTAAAAATTTTTAGAAATTGGCATGTCTGTTAAATAATGTACAGTTTCAATTTAGCATTTAATGAGCTAGGCACTAGGGAGCTGTCTCTATCTGAAATTAATCATAATATGTTGGAGTTGTAAGACTGGGAGGCTTTAATTTATTTACTATTCTTGTAGATTTATTTAAAAATTGAGAGTTTAGTCATTTCTCTGCTTTATGAAGTTGAATTTTTGTTTCATTCTAAATAGAATAAAATGGAAACCCTTAATTTCTTTCACACTTCCTCCTCATTAAAAGAATCAGAATTTCTGTACTGCATGTCACTAATAGAGTAAGACAGTTTGTATTTGAAATTCAGCTGTTACCATTTCTGCCTCTATGCTCTTGGGCATATTTATTAACCTCTAATCATCTTTTCTATAGGATAATGGGAATCATAATACCTGATAGGATTGTTCTAGGGATTAAATGAGTTGAACCTAAAGCACTTAACATACTTCCTGACACATGGTAGATATTCAATCAATGTTAACTACTATTAATATTACATAGGATCAACTAAGTTGATAGTAGACATAATAAATATGTAATTACATGACCCTCGAATCTAATATACATATAATATATATTCATCAAAATACCACTTGCAAGAATATTGCACAATAATAAAATAGCATGTGGAAACTGGATTGTTTAATGGTTCACAGAACAGTTTGATGCCAGGTTCTCTGGGTTAAAACCAAAAACAACAGCAGCAAACAAATTGTATAATAAGTACGTTTACACAACAACTTCCTCACAGCTCAAGTTTTGATCATTGATAAAGTGTAGATACAGTTGTGAGAATTAAATTAGTTGATATGTACAAAATTCTTAAACCAGTGCTTCACATATTGCTTATTGTCAGTAAATGTTATTTATGACATATGGCTTGAGATTCTCAGCTTAAGCTTGAATTGAATTTTGACTTCACAATGTATTAGTGATAAGATATTTTTGGGTATATTCAGGCAACTGTTACCTTCCATTTTTTTATCTGAAAATGTGGAAAATAATCTCATTTTTATGAGTATTAATGGAGATACAAGAGGTTTTTGTGAATGTCAACTGAAGATATATGAGATAAAGTATAGAAATCCTAACACTACTGTTTCTCTATTGCTAACTAAATATTATTTTTCTAAACCCACCAAACTGTCTTTAAAATAATTTGCAATTATTTTAAGTTATTTATAGGTATTTAAAATAACTTCACAATTCTTAGGTTTCCAAATTATTTAAAACTTCAACCTTTTGTCACTCCCTCTAAAAGTTGAACTTTTCAGCAAAATTGAGCCGAAGAAATAATCTAAACTGTTTTAACATCAGAGAAATCAACATCTGAAATGCCAATTCCATGAATTTTTCCAAAGGGTCACATATCCAATAAACCTATTAATACCTGTAATCTATAGAAATACTAATTCAAGTACAACTTTTTGAGATTTGTGCAATAATTTGACAGTTATATAGATATTACTATGAAGCATTCCTCCTTGAAAATAATAGGTTTAGGATATTAGACTTCCAGTATTACCAATCTTAGCTCACCATAAGTTCCCTCTGAATGGTTATTCCTCCAAAGATAAGCCGTACAAATGAAAGAAGTATATCTGATGAAATTCATTTAGCTAGAATCTTATTATATGAAATAAAATTTCCTGAAATGCATCAAGGGCACTAACCCAGTGCCAATGTCATTGACAGTCTAATAACTGATCCTTCACCACAAATGTCTCCCCTAACAGTATTTATCTCATTCATATTATGGTAAAATGGACTCTTTCCTCTTTCAGTATATCCCAGTATTTAGTATCCTTGCCTGAGTCAGGCCATGTAAATCACTGAAAAGGTGGATTAAAGTTGGGGTGAGACATATTTCTGCTTTGGCTTCCTTATATGCTTAAAATCACCTCCCTGGCTTGGACTTGGCTTTGAAAAACAACTAGCCAAATGAATTTAACGTCATTTCTAGAATCCCTGAACTTGAACACAAGCAGTGACTTCGAGTCTGAGTGTCTAACATTTCTAATCAGTGTAGCAATGTCAGTAATACAAACGAGGATGGCCTTTGGATTTACTGTTAATATCTGAGTATTCACATTCAGGTACAGATAAGCATTCTATGTGTAACTGGAGAACATAAATAACCTTATGTGCTTTTTATGTTGAAATTCTATTATTCAGTTGAAAGTGTCAATTTATATTGCAAATATGCAACACAGTGACTGGAGGAGTAATCTAGCATCGGATAGTCTAAAAGAAATTATTATTTCTGTATTATAATGTCAAATCTTAAAGCTTGACTTTGCATCTTTAATAATAAAATGGTACTAACAATTAAAATGTTCAATTTGTGTGTCCAAAGAGTTCACTCCACGATGGCAATACCTAGCTGTAACTGAATATTGATTCGAACACTTAACCTTTTAACATTTGCCCCAAATTTAACTTGGTGCACCTCTTGATAAAAGAGGAGAGCACGGGGGGCAAGTCACTGTAATTCCTTGATTGACTTTCTGAAGTATAAGCATTCAGATCACACTAGATTCTTGGGAAAGACTTCCCTTTCAACCAACATCAGTAGAACGTAGACCTTCTGAAGTCATCTTCACCTTCCTTGCTCCTGTAGGGAAAATGAAAGCAGAAAGCAATTAAATAGTGAGCCTGGGACATCTGCAAGGTTAGTCCATGTGCACTGGGATTAGTAAAAGGGTTGGGCAGCAGAGACATCTATGGAGGGCTAGTAAACAGTGTTAATGACTTGGGAACAAGGAGACCTGGGGCCATGGCCAGTAACCGGAGTGAAACACAATAGATTGAGAATCAAAGACTCAGCGTACAACTGAGTCTCTGCCACCAGTTGCTTCAGTGACTTTGACCAAGAAAGTCTGAGCGTTCATTATTGAAGATTTAACTGCACACATGCATTTCAACTTGCAGAATAAGAACAATACAATTTAATGTGAACGTTTACCCTTCAGTGATAGTAATAATTTGTTTTCCACTAAAGAAGGTTAGATATATTTTATTTCACTCTTCAAGTGGTTCTTATTACTGTCAAAATCATCTCCACATACAATAATCCTTCCTGAGAATTAAATAGCATTCCTCTGTCAGATAAACTATGTTATGTAATGTTTCATTCATTTGCAGTAGAAAAGATTTAATGATTAGAAATCGGAGAAGAACTTATCCTCCGAAGCAACACCACTCATAAGGGATTGACATAATAGATTCAATCTATTATGGTTTCTATCTTCTATGAACTTGTATTATAATACATTACACAGTAGACCACCTGTCTGTATGCCAGCCATTCATGAGGTTTCTAAAGGGTTCATAAATGTTACTAATTTATTCACTGAGGGTAGAAATGAAATCTTCAGTTTCCTTATTTTGTTCATATAGACCAGTATCTACCTAGAAGGAAGCAAATTCAAAAGCTTAATAAATGTGTGTTGATCAGTAAGCTACCACTGCTTCAGAATGATAAAACTCTTGCAAAGCACGTTACTACTAAATATGATCACATGTGGTGGTAATCAAATGTCTTGATTTAATGACAATAACAGTAACCAGTTTCATAAAGTGCTATTGTTAAATCAAATATCTTAAATAATTAAGATGTATGATGAACTATGGAATACTGCATGACCTTTAAAATGATGATAGAAAATATTTATAGTCATGGGAAGCTATATATTTCCCACTGATTAAAACAGACATCATTTGGATTATGTTATGGTAACCACATTTGTACACAATAGCATATATGTGTGTGTGTGTGTGCATTTGAAACTGTTAACTGAGTGTAACCAAGAAGACTTTCTAAAATAATATGTGCAAAATACATTTTGCTTGCAAATGTGTCCCTCAACCATAGTCCCACAAGAAGCAAAAGAGATAATAAGTATTCTCTGCTTGTTTGTCATCCCTGCATTAAAGAGCTGAAATTAATTAATCTCAAATCACAATAGTTTGATGTGAGCTGAGTAACAGTAATGCTATTTCAGACAAATATTGTACTCAAAATTGTTTGTCAAATTATATGTACACTAATTACACACACAATAAAATTTTTCATGATATTGAATCATTGTTTAACATTTTAAGATCTTGAATTAAAATGCTATACCTGTACTAATACATAATGGTTTTGATTGTACTTTTTTAGGTCTCAGGGTGGCGAACTTTTTCTTTGAATTCCTAACCTGTGAGCCTATGGTAAGATTATAATTAATATACTAAACTTTATAGTTTTTTTCTCTATTACCCCTGCTTGATTAATAACAGTAAAGGGAATGTGCATAGGCAGCCTGATACTTTACCTTACTTTTATGGAAATGTTGAAGAAACTATGTGATATTTCTATGAAATGTTTATGTTCTTGAGTAGATTATAGTAATATAGTCATTTGATATAGTCTTTGATAGATTTCTAAGTGAATTTGAAGCATTGTTCAGAAAGGTAAAGATTTATACCATGGAAAAATTTCTTTGGATATGAATGACAATTTTATATATTAATTTTTTTATAGTGAGGTCTATTTGATGCCAATGAATAAGGCAATGAGTTATTGAAAGTAAAACTTATCACCTGTCAGGACTTATCAAAATTGGGTTCTTCTATGAAAGCTTGATGTTGGAGCTTTAGAGAGTTGAAAGTAAAATATGCAACTATGGAAATAGAAATGATAAGATATAACCAGTAACCTCTAAGGTGATTTTGGGGGCGTTAGTTATTTGTTGACTTCTGTGGTTAATGCAATCAATAACATGCTAAAAATGTGAACATGGATTACATTTATAATTGATTAATACAGAATATAAGTAAACACAAGTTTGTGTTGTGAAACTGATCAGGTTATTTTACTAAAAGAATTTTTGGAGTTTATCTGTTTCTTAATAGTAAACATGGTAAAGATTTAGCTTGTAATTGATATATAAAATACAGATAATATGGGCATTTGTATCATGCATTTCATATTTGGGGGGAAGTGATATCCTTGGAAACAAAGAAGCAATTGACTCAATCTCCTCTCTATTTAATAATTCAACATTATTGAAATGTATCTTAAAGAAATTGTTTTAAGTGACTGTAGGCAACAACCACCTCTGGGCACTCTAAGGTATTCCCTTTGGTGATATTTTTTAGAAACACTCAATGTATGATTAGTAAAAACAAGTGTCACGTAGGATCAAGGGAAAATCCCTCTGTCCTACCAAAAGGACTCTGCTGATAATGGGAGACATTTTATAAAATGTTATTTGGATATGCATAGAACAATAATTTTATCCTTGAGAAGTTATTTTTTAATTTGTAATTTATATTTTTCAAATACATCTAAATGAGCTTACAAATTATTTCAACTTATAAAATGATACAAAATATCTTAAAAATTTACTGTCATCTCCAGTTTTTAATATTCTTGTATAAACATAACATACATAGAGAAAATTGCTCATAGCTTCAGTGCACAGTCTCAGTGAATTGTCACAAAATGAACATACCCGTATAACCAGAACTCACAGAAATTAAAAAAACAAGAGATAAAAATTAGTAGCCCCCACCTTAATTGCTCTGTTCTAGTAACTATATCCACAGAATAGAAGCACTTCTTGAATTCTAGAATGATAGATTACTTTGCTTACTTAATCATGTTTTACAAATGAAACCATATGGTAGGTACTGCTCTGCTTCTTTTGCTCAAAGTTACATTTGTAAGATTATATGCAGTGGTAAACCATTCATTCTCATTGCTGTGTAGTAGTTAACTGTGTGAATATACCAAAATATGATCCTTTCTCCCATTTATAAGCATTTGGGTAGCTTCTGGAGTTTGGCTCTTATGAGTAATGCTCATATGGACTTCTGGAACATGTCTTTTAGGGAATATGTGTACATATTTTTTTGAGTGTATAGGATATGCGTATGTTCTGCTTTTGTAGAGAGTGACATTTTACCGAAGTAGTTATATCAGGTTTCGACAGCAGGATGTGAAAGTTCAGTCGCTCTGTATACTCAGTAACATTTGGGATTTTTTATCTTTCTTTTTTAGCCATATTGTTGTGTACATATGGATATTTTAATTTGAATGTCCTGAAGATTAATGGTACTACAAACTTATTTTTTATAATTGTTATATTATCTATTATCTGTCCTTTTAAAATCATATTATCTATCCTTTTTAATCATATACATATGGGTATTAAATCCTTTGCTGGATATACACACTGATATTCTGGAGTGGCTCAACCTGATTTGTAAGAGCCAACTATTGAAGTGTCAAGAATCTTGAGAGGTGCTTAGCAGTTTGAAAAGCCACCATGGTAGAAGTATTTACACCAGCATTATATCAGCAAACACTAAAAAACCAGGGCTTTGCTTTTTTCTTCTGGACTGCTAGTTGTTAAACATTCATCAGAACACCACTGGATGTTTATATTGTGGAATTTGTCATCTCCTGATGGTGTATTTTGATGAATAGAATTTCTCCCTTTAATTTATTCTAGCTTATTAGGTTTATTTCTTGTATGATTATTTCTTGTTATGGTACTGTGTCCTATTTAAGAAATAGTTGCCTTAGCCATGGTTGTTAAGGTATTCTCGTTTGGTTTCCATAAAAGCTTTATTGTTTGAAGCTTCACATTTAGTGGTCTCTGAGTATTAAAGATATTGTTCTATGGTATCATTTTGTGTGCTTAAGATAGTTAGCTTGATAGCTTTTCGTTAAGACAGTAAGTGTTCTGTGTATATGTTAAATTTTTGTTGTAAAATTCATATATAAATATGAAGACTGATATTTATGTTTATTTAATAATTTAATGTAGATGTTTATAAGCAATTTGTAATATTTCATAAAGTTAATATATGTAATTATGCATTATCCACTATAAGTTTCACACACCACAATCAGGTGGCCGTGATTTTGAAATAAATATCCAGAAGCATAACAAAATTAATATTTGACTTTAACCTTACATGTATTATGATAATTTATTTCCATTATGTATTATGGAGTGAACCAAAAGTCTGCAAAATAAATATTCTACCCAATCATTAAAGAACTCAGAATGTTGGTTAACCTTTTGGCATTCAAATAAAATTATTATTAAGATATATTTAGTTGCTTCCAAAATATTATGTAATAAGTTGAATAAACATATAAGCACCATGATAAATACACCCTAAAGGATTGACTACAGAGTACTATTGTATGAACCTCATTAAGATTTTATTTGCCTTTGGATTAATACAGATAGATAGAGAGACAGACAGACAGACATATAGATATAGGTATGAAATTTTCCACCGAACACAGCAGTGCACCATGTACCTGTTTTGTGTCTGATAGGAATGATAGTGTTAAAAACAATATTATTTCTTCCTTAAAATTCTGAGTCAATTATGCAAATGTGTGTATGTTTGCCACAGATTGTATTGTCCTATTATGCATGTTTTGTGAACTGAATGTGTTTTTCCTCTCCAAGTTATCATCTTGATTTAAATACATTCAATTTTCTCCATAATGGTTGAAATATTTGGGAGGTGTAATGAAACATAATGCTATTAAATAATTATTTTCAAATGGAAAGTTCAATAGTTTCAATATGCACATATGAAATTCATACTGTTTCTTTTTTAATCTCTGGGTTTTTATTCCAAGCCATTTCATTGACTTCAGAGTAACTTATAACTCAAACAATAGAAGTGCAAAAGCAAACCATATAAAATGTTTTTAACAATTAATTGTTATTTTTCAAATCTTTGTAATAGAAATCTGAGAAAAAATGAGGGTTTATAGATTAATCCTTGAAATTAAGGAAAGACGACACTGATTTATTTTCATATATTTGGAGAGCCTAGGATTTGTGTCAGAGCTGTTATTCGTTTTGACATTGTTGCCTGCTTTAAGTAGCCAAAGATGATAAAATATGGAGTGTGTACTAATTAAAAGCTAATTAGGTGATTTTTACTTTTACTACATTACTGTGGGATAATTAAAACTGTGGGATAATTAAAGCAGGAAGGACAAAGGTGAATGAAACACTGAAGGGTATCTTGAAGATAGGTCCAAAGACTTTACGTGGCAGTAATAGGTCTGATCCTGTGCTACCGTTTTAAATAGCTAAATAATGAGTTTATCTGTGAAATACAGCACAGGTTACAAAAACCTTAATTCAGGGAGGTGTCTGTCACTGAAGATAAATGATAGTTAAAGGAAAAAAAAATCCATGAAGACACAGACAATGTATAGAAGTAATTGATGGCAGTTAAAACTTTATTTCATTTTCACAGGGATTACAGAGTTTAAGGACAAATAAAGTTCAAAGATATGCAGTTAACATACTGAAGGAAGAAAAACAGTAGAAACTGAAGAATTATCAATATGTAGAATATTTTATTATGCATAATTTGAACCCCAAACTAACCCTTTAAAAAAGCTAAAAAAAAAAAAAGTTAAATACACTCAGAAAAATCCAAGTAACTAAAACGTTTTGGTAATATAAATGAAGACTGAGCTTTAGAATAAAATTATTGGATACACAAAATATCATCTATATATTTTTAGTCCTATTCAATGATGTATTTATTTCATTGAACTGTCAAAGTACAATGTTTAGTTTTCTTCCTCCTGAAAAGTAGAAGTATTTTCTAGTTCCAGGCCCAGTATCTGGTAATAGCATATGCTCTCCATCTCTCCCTCCCTTCTTTTTCTTTCTTTCTTTCTTTCCTTCTTTCTTTCTTTCCTTTTTTCTTTCTGCCAACATTTGTGGAGGACTTACTCTGTGCTAGGAAGATGGCTAACTAATGTTACAATGGAGGAACAGACAAGGCATATATATATATATATATATATATATATATATATATCAATTTCACGGTCCAAGTAGAAAAAGGATTAGATACACAAAAAGTAAATCTCAATTTTGATAAATGTTATAAAGAAAAACCGTTCTCAAATATGAAATAACTGGGACAGGAGTTGATATTTAATGCTTCTAAGGAAAAATAGAGTCCCCGTACAAGGGAATGAATAAGGGAAGGAGTATAAAGAGATGTCTAGCCTCTGAGGGAAAGGGGAGCTTGGAATGTTCAAAGAGGATAAAGAATGTTAGTGTGCCTGGACCATAGCAAGTGAAAAGGAAGGAGGCATGAGATAAGGTTAAGCCTTGTAGGTCATGATAAGTATGTTGGGTTTTACTATAAATGCCATTGGAAGCCATTGAACATTTTTAAACAAGTGTGTAGTAATCTAATTCATATTTTAATATAAGTGCTTTGTGGAGAATGAATTAGCGGGAAGTATGTCTAGAAGTGGGAAGGTCATTAAAGAGGAGATGTTTGCAGAGTTCAGAGAGAGAGAGATATGATGGCTTGGACCAGGATGGGATTATAAAATATTTTGAAGGCAGAACCAAAAGGGCTTATTTGATTTGAAGTAAATGATGAGAAAAAAAGAGGCAAGCATGAGTCCTAGATTTGAACAATTGCTTGTGTAGCAAAACCATTCACAACTGAGTTGGTCAAGATGGAGTTGCGAGGCAAGTTCTAGTAATAGAATCAGTAACTCCATTTGGGATCAAGAATATGTTGTCTTACCTCTTTCTACTCCGGGTGCGATTTGCAATTGTTAGTGCAGGTGAAAACCATATTAGGAGTAAGGAATGAGGATTCAAAGCTGTACATTCTAAGGGATTCATTAAAGCCAATGATCTGGCAAGCCATCTTTATTATAGCTAATTGTGCTGGGCTGATGGTATGTGTGTATGAATTGATATTGTAAAGGCATATGGTAACTATTGGGACCCAAGCATTCTGTGGAATGAGGCTGAGATTAAATATATATTTAATACAACAGACTTCAGCAATCTTTGGGATTATAAAATGAGTTTATAGTGAGATCTGGACAGTAAATGGAAGGAAAGGACCAGCAATGGCTGGACAGTAAATGGAAAGAATAGGAAATGTTTATTCCAATGAGCAAAGAATTTCCAACTTTAACATGAACTCTCACAGGAGAACATAAGCTAAAGCAGAAATAAAATAGGAGGATAAATTTACTGGAATAAGTAGAAATTGAAACATCTCTATAAACTTCTGTCATCCTCATCTTCTCTAGAAAATTGCATCTCTCAACTCGAAAGAATCTACAAGAGGAGAAATGAAAACAGAGTATTTTTTCTCATTTTGTTAACTTGCAAAGAGGTTTCTATATATTCATATTGGCCTTCCTTGACAAGGGTGAAAACATTGGAAACTGAAACTTTCCTGTCATTCTTTATCTGTCTCTGGAGGTGGGACAACTGAGTGTCAGCATGAAATCCCTTATTTCACATGTTTAACAGCTAAATATGTCATAATGGATATCCATCCACAATACCACAATTGGACCTGCATTCTGCCACATTTTACCTGAAAATTTGACCTTAGGAATTTTTTTCATTTATTTCAAACCATCCCACTCCTAAGTAAATTAGATATTATACAACAGAGAGATCTGAATATTACCATTTAAGCGAAGAAGCACACATGTGATAATTGTCTAGCAGTTCTGAATTTTAGTCCAGCATATCCCTAATATAATCTTGAGATCAGCATATATTTAGCCATGATTAACAGATACAGAAGAACTTGGCATTTAATCAGTTGGCTTCTCATTCAAAGAGCTTCTCTTTACCCACGGTAACCATGCTTTTTGTCAGCAACTGAAGAATTATGATTTGGTAAAAGCAAGGAAATAAATACTTTAATGATCTCAGAATTTTTATCTATCAATTATAGGTATTGAATTTTCAATCTCAGGTATGAATAAATGGGCTAAGTATGTTTTTGATATTTATTGTTACTTGTTATAGTCACATTCAATTAGTTTATTTCAATATATAATTATTATAAAAATGCAAATATATTTTCTATAAACACATCATAACAGGCATTTATTTCAACTATTGCATCTTATTCCAATCTGGTGGATGACAAGGAGAGAGAATGTCATTATGAATACCTTGCTATTTTGAAATAAATTTAAAAGTAAAAGTTTTTTCAAACTAAATTGATGTCTCTATTTTATGCTTAAGTCAAATCGTGATTATTTTAGCCCATGAGTAAATTATCATCAGAAATTATAATGGTATCACTAAAAACTTGACATAGAAATTATGCTGGTTTCCTAGCATTCTTGCCATGTCCTCTGGGATGGACAATAATCCGTATTGTTGTAAAAGGAAATGGAACAACGTGGAGGGTGGAGAAAGGCTGAGGAGGTTGAGGAAAACTTGTTGTTACTCCAAAATACATAACAACTTTTAACAGATTCAATAGTTATTATTCTGCTGATACTTCCATTGTGCTGGATATTTATAGGAGGTAATGGGGGGAGAGAGAGACAGACAGATAGAAGACAGGGATTACAGATACTCTACTTTGAAGCAGTGTAATTGGGATCCACCTTCCCACTACCCTCGCCTCTACCTTAAAAACACCATTTAATAATATCTGTGAATCAATGGACAAATCGTAAGCTCTGAACATCTATAATTTGGGAGCAAAGGTATTTTTATTTTCCATGTGTGGATTTTTAAAATAAACTTTTTGCCCCAGCTATAAAATCGATGAAGTGAACTTACTTAAGGTAGACTCTCTCCCAAAAATTGTTGTATGAAAATATTAGGTAAGAGGGTCTTTTTATTTTGGTACCTCTCTCAAATATTTAAGAGATTTAAAATGTACTTCTCTCTTATTATAAGTGATGATGTTTATAATCAACTTGTATCTAAATTCAAACAAAAATCTTTGTGAGGTTTGTCCCTAATCTCAATGGTTTCTAACAGGTCTCATAGTAAAATTGGGTTCATAGGATCTGTCCATCTACTAGGATATAAATCTGTTATAGAGATGGGATTACCATGGTATCATTATTATACAGTGAGTCTGTTGCAATAGCAGAGTAAACATGTCTATCACTATGAACATTGATTATTTTGTCACTGCAGAGATGCACTTTTCAAAATTGGAAATAATAACACAATTTATTTATTATATTTAAATACACTTTTATCTATTAACCCAATCATTAAAGTAAGATTTCTTTACTTCAGATTATTCATAAAGTTTAATTTTATTCATGAACTTTCTCAGTTCCCTCAAAGTATCATTAGTGAGTCAGTCAATTGTTCTTCTAATGTATATTTCGAGCATGACAGGTAAAATGTTATATAAAAGGCTTACCATGCAAAATTGTTTTGAATACTATTGCTAGAGCATTTGCCCACCCATGAAATAGAGATATAACTACAAAATTTTCAGGTCAAACCACAGTATCAGGAAAAGGTTGAATATAAATTAAGGATGAAATCTAATATATTTGGGAGGGACTTAATTTTCTTCTTGAGAAATCAAAGAAGGACACACTTATTAAACTTGGTATGAAATTTCTCAAGTAAAACCTAAAAAACCTGACTTTATTAAGGACACACATAACAAAAGCACTGGCTCGTTCAGTGTCTTATTTTAAACTTTTGAAAGTGATTTTAGTTGAGTATATACACAAAGGATTAAAAGACGTCGTGCCTATTCTAAAGGACATGTGGAGAAAGAATTTCACCAGGGTTCAAGCATGTGAGCATATTCCTTCCTTCGTGTGTCACACAGACTTACTGAAAGTAAACACGTGCATAAGGCAGTGCCAATCCCTGGCCTACAGACTGAATAAGAGCTCGTTTTGGAACTCCCCGAGGAGTGAAGGGGAAGGACATGTGGGTATATACATCATGAGTCAGCCCAACCTCAATAGTAAGATGTATTGAGTGTGCAAAATGTGCCAGGCAATGTGCTAAATTCCTTACAATGATTACTTTTTTAATCCTCCTAATACCTCTGTGAGAGAGGGACTTTTGCTTCCAGTAAAAGTGAGATTAAGAGAAGGCATGAAACTTGCTAAAGGCTACACAACCAGAGAGAATTATAACAGAGATGATAGATCCTATTAGAAGGACATGAAGAAAATGTAATAGGAGAGACTAGGATAATAATAAATGCCTACCGGAGTCTCTAAAGGCATCCTCCCTTTTGGGTGTAAAATTGGAGCAGGTGTAAAATTATAGAAAGAATATGAGGTTTGCAAGGTAGTAAAGGCAGATAAGGGGAATGTTTCCATCTAATAAGATTTTCTGGGAGCGTTGCCTTCTGGCCTTCCTTTTATCATTTATAATATGTGATAGTGGGACAGCATGATTTCTAAGGTTTTTTTGAGTTCTGGAATTTTATGATGTGATATCTGTTTAATCTACATAAAAATAAAAGAAGCTGCTTCTGAGTAAATGATGAAGCATCTGAGACTTTTGCTAATATACCACTGATTCTCTTATCCTGTGTATGGATAAAACCTTACCTATTTTCTCCAAAGACAGCTAGCTATGAGTAGAATTTTTTCCTCCTTTAAAGAGAATGAGAGAAAACTAGGATTGTCACATATGAGGGGACTAGCAAATCTGTGGTAGTTGATAATTCATGATTCTATATTCTTTAAGCCAAATACTTCTATTTAGGGTTCTCTTTGCTTTTTTTCCCCAAATGGTTTCCAGTTACTGTGGGAACATGTCACGTTTTATACTTAGGAGGATTTCCCATTATCATGTTTGAAAAGCCAAGATATTTGTAGCCCCAAGAGAGGTGTTGCACAGTGCTGGGTGGTGATAGCCACTCGTCTCCCAGAAAAAAAAAAAATCAGTGGAGTTAGGAAGATAGCAAAGGAAACAAATAGAAAGATGGCTGTGTGTGTACATTCCCTTTACCATGGGCATTTTCCTTAGGGAACCTTGAGTGAACAGAGTCAGAATGAATTTGTTAGGAAGGTTTCCCAAAAGTTCTGCAATATCATCTGTACTTATAAGGCAGTATAATTTATTGACCAAGAAAAGTTTGGAAAACCTCTGTTCTTATTTCAGGAAGAGTTTTGAGAGAATGGGACAAATTTATAAAAGTTAGCCTGATGAATCAGAGTTTTCAGGACGTAAGTAACTAGAAAAACTAGTACATGCAGAGCAATCCTATTAATGTAAATAAATCTTTTATGGGTACTTTAAGTATTTGAAATAATTAGAAACATACATCAAGGTGATTAAAAGTGCACATTGAGTGAATGAGAAGGCTTTTGTGTTGAGAATTATTGCAGGAGTCAAAAGGACATTCTTAGACATGTGAAAGTGATGCCGTGGTGTACAGAACTGAAGATGTGCTTTTGGAATTCATGGCTTTGAGTGTGGTATTTGAAACCATGTCAGTGAACAATTTTCGTAATAGAAAGAAGTTAGTAAAGCTTAGACATTGGAGGAGAATTAGAAGAACAAAATATCAAAGAAATAAACAGGAAAAAGGAGTTTTTAAAGCCATAGGGCCTGTGTTCAAATCCCAGCTCAGCCATTTACTCCTTGGGAACTTGGGCAAGGTAGCTCTACTTTCTGCCTTAGGTCACTCATTTCTTAAAGTGAGGTTTATAATAATTCCTAAATGATGATTTAGTGTATCACAGATAATAGTGATAATAACCACAGCAACATCAGGGAAAGACCATTGGATTTGACCAGGAGGAAGTCACTGAAAGCTTAGCAATTCATTTACCATATTGAGATCTTTTCTTAAACGAGTGTTTTGACAAACTGGCACATTGATGCCAAATATATGTGACTATGTGCTTAGCTTTGTAGTTGTGTAATAAAGATGGTTTACATGAGTATTCTATTTCTTAGCTAATAATAGCAACACAGATGTAAAAAATCTCTTGAATACTACTTATCAAGCCAAAAGAATTTAAAGAAAATGTCATCTCCATGTTTTTGTATCCAGTAGAGGAGGTAATAGAAACAATGCAAACAACACGCATCCCTTTTAAGACCCTTGGGTGTTCCTATTTGTATGTTATCTGACAGATAATATAGTTTTTCTTTAATTTGGTCTTAAGACAGTATAATTATGCCAGAAAAAGAAACCTGAAAACATGTTTAGCTATATATGAAATATCCCTTATTTCAAAAGAAATGAGATATGAAAGTTCAATTGAGAAATTATATATGGAACAAGACCATCTGAGAATAAAGTAGGAGCATACTATAAGATGAAAGTGGTGATTGCCTGTCCAGTTTTAGAATGATGTAAGTTCAGCTATTTGATGCTGACGGACAGCATTTCCAATCAAAAAGCACATCTCTAATGATGACCAGGGCATGTTGGTAGACACACCACCAGAGTAATGAAAAATATTCGGAGACTTCTTTTATGGCCTGCCTATGCCCTTTCTTTTTAATTCAGCAGTGGTCTAGTTAATATAATCGTTATTACTTGCTAAAACTACATTGTAAAGAAAAAATTGTTCTGTTCTTAAAACCTGTGTTACTCTCTGCTTATCAAAAGAAAACCAAGATTAACTTACATTTACTTAGAATAGAAAACTGGAAAATTAAAGGTAATATTTTTTCGTCCAGCCAGCCTCAGTGAATTTATCTGAAATGTAAATCATTTTAAAATACTGCTTAGCAAAGTGCTTTTTACTCACTCATTCAAACTTCTGTGAATTTCCTAGAAAAAAAATTACATAACTAAGTTCCCAGACAATATTCTAATGTGATGCTGGACAGTTATCTTTATGGACCTGAACGCACTGTATGTATGTGCTTTCATCCACTTAATCAAACTTGTGGTTTGAAATGAGTTGCTTTTGCATCAGATGTAAGCTATATCAATTTTACTATAATGAGTGAGTTTATCTTTCATCTATAAAAACATGAACAATGAGAAATATTCAGGAAGATGTCTTACAAGTTCAAACAAATATAAAAATATTTATTTCACCATATTGCTTTGTCATTTATATGTTCAAATTTTCAGGGAACAGTGACAAAATTGTCTTCTTAAGCAAACCTCTTCCTTTATAATTTCTGCACCACACTAAGATGTTTTTTCCCCAAAAATTAAGATTTAAAAAGAAAAGATGAAAAAGAAATATATTTATTAGTATTTAGTGACAAGGAATACAAAAAAATTCAGAATACAGGTCAAAAAATCACAAAAAGCCCAGTCAACCATGGGTTTTTGGTGAGTGCTTTAGTGGATAGTCTTCCCACCATCATCTCTGTTCAGGCTGAGCTGCTAAGTGAAATTAATTCCATTTCCCACTTTTAGCTTTTCTTATGACAAATGTAGAAGGCAGCCTGCCATCCGTGATCAAGATTTTCTTAGAAAAAAAGTGCTAGAGCATAATACAGGCCTGTTAAACCCATTGTGTAAGCATAATGGTTTAGATCTGTTGTACGCAAATTTAGCATGTACAGCATTTCCCAGAGCAAGCTTGTTAAATCACCGAATTTTCAGGTACCCCTGCCATCCAGGGTGTTAGATTCAGTAGATCCGGAGTAAAGCCTGGGGAGTCACATTTTGTTCAAGCATTCCAAAGGCGATTCTGCTGCACGTTGTTTATAGATCACTTTGGGGGAAGCTATTTTTGAGAGGAATGAGTAATATATTTTTATATTAAAAGCAAAGTGGGGAGAAAACATAGAATATATTTTAAAACCGTGTAGAAGGGGCTTTCCTAAGGGGAAAACAGTGGACTCTAGTAGTAAAGTATTTAGTTAAAATAAATTACTATGTTATTTAATTTTCTTAAAATCTCTGAGAGGTATTATCGTAGAATAAAAATCAGAGATTCTACGATAGTAAAGAGTTTTTCTGTATATTGCCAACATGATAGACTCCAAAGCTCATGCTGTTTTCCCTATACCAAACAAAGTTGAGGGGAAGAAAGAAATCATTTAAGCAGCAATTCAAAGAGAGGATAACAGGTTTTTGTTTTTGCGTTAATTACCTCTGTAAAAGCCAAGTACAGGTTATATGTTAAAGACTAAGAAAGAAAAAAAATATATATATACCACCACAACTACCCTAGTAACCCAGCGTGTGAATGCAAACACACACACACGTAATGTGCTGTTTACAATGTTGTTTACAATCATAATTATGTTATTAATGCTCCCAGAAGGTTTTCCTACATTTCCTGTTAAGTACCTTCACCTTAACACTCTGTGTACATATAACGCCAGTGAATCCAACTTCTTTGAATTGTGCTCACCTTGGTCTTCAGAACATGTGATAGAAAATACATGTTCATTTTGGCTAAAATTTTTAGTACACTGACATGGTAAGTAAACATTAAACCACTTAGCCATTATCATAAGTAAATTTTGGTTTATGAAAATTCAGTTAAAATCATATGTCCTTGAATTATGAAACTAAAAATTATTTCCCATTACCTCAATTTAGAAGTGGGCAGACTGAGGCTTAGAGTGACTGACGTATTTCTACTCTTTTTGTTTTTTTTGAACTTCTAAAGTTCTTCTCTTTACAAAGTTATTTGTTAGCACTATTATATAATGCTTTATCCAAGGAATGAGAATAATACACACACACACACACAGAGCCTTCTATTTTTAGTATTCATGGCAAAATTTTATCTTGGATAATATACTTATCTCCTGGAATCCCTTTATTCCTTCCCTCTCCTCCTGGACTCTTATCTGCTAGTAGGTACTAAAGTGGTATTACCTGATGAAAGGGATTCAAGTGTGATCTCTCTCAAGAGCACTTATGTTTTAATTGTGAAATTAAAAAAAAACTTCATCTCATTAAAAAAAAGGGTTTTAATAATGAAACAAAGAAAAGTGAACTGATATTTATGGCCCTAGGATTAAGTAATCAGAATACATATTTTAACTATCCAATGGATGAAAACTAGCAGTCTAACTCAACACATTTATAATACAAAGTATTATGTAGTTTTTGCTAATTGCCATGCCAAATCCTAAATCAAAATTTCTAAGCTCTGCTTATATATTTAATTCTATACCCAACCTTAAGTTTTTCCCAAACTGCTAGAGTAGCTCATATCCCTTTTAGCCCATTTTCCTCCAAATCCTCCTAGTCAGCATACTGTTGGAAGCCTGAGGCTAACACAGGTCATGTAAAATATGTTAGATGACTGGTGATGACATAATGCTGCATTACCAAGGCAGACAATACATAGAGAAAATGGAGTCCAACTTCTGATGAGCATTTTCAACTAATATTTATGAAAAACTCATCCAATGATGTTTGCTTATAAAATGCCTCACCTAAATCTTCTAGTCTGAATGCATAGGGACTGTATCACCTGTTCACACCTTTGGGTAGATTGTTCCTATCTGGCTAGCTCACACATAATTCTGATTAAATAAATTATCCATATGTGAATCCCCTAGGTTTAACTTTTAATACTTACTCTATATTATTTCCACATTATATCTAGCCTTCTTCCTGCTCCCAACATGTCACAAACAAGTAATGCAGTTGCTAAGACTTTTCCATTTGTCTAAAGGCAAACTTATCAACCTCTATAAAATGTGCATGTTATCTTGCTCCCTGTTTGATATACCATGGCTATCTGGGAGAATCAAGATTAGACTTTTGTTGATTTGTCTTGTTGATTATGAGGTGGTAGGGAAAGTAATTAAATGCACTGAAAAAGAGAGCTTTAAAGGATATTTAAGCTTACTAAAGCCTTTCAGCAGAACCTATTTAATTCTGGTAGTAATAAAATGGATGGGATTTCATTGTAAAGCTGAGCAGAATTCAGCTTCTAATATGTCAGCTTTACATGACAGATTATTAATAAACTGCCACTGTTATCACTTGATACCAATCTTTGGTGACTGCTTTTTTTTTGAACTTGAAACTCAAATGTGTTTTTAAAAGTAATCTTTACCGTGTGAACCAGTTTCTTCCTTTAAATATATTTTCTCTTTGCTCTGTAGCAATTATTGTGTCATTTACTTAATGGTTTCAATTTCATTATACTAACATATTCCAAAAATTAGTAGGACATTATAAGACTTTAGATAAAGCGTTTTTTGGGTTTTGTTTTTTGGGGGTTTTATTTTTATGAAGATGAAGGCAAGGCAGAGTAAGAATTTAAAAAGAGGATTTGCTTTAAACTTGGTTCCTAACCAAATGAGAAAGTTGGTAAAATCCATTTTCTCAACTAACTTTCCCCAGTGTTTTTGCCTTTTCTCCCTTTTGTTTGCTTATCTCAGTTGTAGATAACCATTTTCTACTACCCACACCTTCATTAATTCAACAAAACACATTGAGCATCTGTATGAAATAGGCGTTATGCTAGTGTTGGAAAACTAATAGACAATGGGCAGAGCCTGCAGGAAACGTTCCTGAGAGCTTACAGAAGGGTCTAAGGTCATTCTACAGATACAAAAGTGTCATCACCTAAGAAGTTCTCTATGCTGTGTATCTCCTTGTTACTCCATCAGAACTTTAGCTTCCCATCAGAGGAAAGTTAAGAGCTGCTTCACAATAAGCTGTAATTAGTGCTAAGGAACATAGCATCTGATGATGGTAAAGAGAGTGTGCATAATGTCATAGAGAGAGCAAAGCAAGTAGAAACATCTATAGATCAACAGAAGTATGATTCAGTACGTTTTGTGTAGGTAGCATATATCATCCTCACTGTCATAACTGGGTGACTAATGTCAAAACTATCAGGCAAAGGTGAAAATAAGGATTTATACTCTCAGTCAGGTATTCATCAGTATTTCCTGAGCACTAGCTTATCACACACTATACACTGATGGATGACTTTATACAAGAGTATAAGAGAGGGTTATTTTTGAAATAAAACTAAAATATGTAAAGGATGAGTTAGCAGAGTATTTGTGAAACTTAGGAATCCTGACTTTGCCTTATGTATGACCTCACACAAGTTATTTATTTTCTCAGATTTTCCTTTCATTCAAATATAAAACAAGGAGGATGTGCACTGTGAATCTTGAATCCCTTCAAGCTTCACAATTAATTTTTCTTGTTGTGTCATTATACTTTACAAGAAGTTGAGCAGTTGTATAGTTTTGGGATGCTTTGGGACACAAGTAATAGGAAACTAACTTGCTTAAACTCTAAAACAGGTTTATCATTACACTTTACAAGAAGTTGAGCAGTTGTATATTTCCATGAATGATTAATTTAGTGACTCACATCATCAAGGACCTAGGTTCTTTCCATCTTTGTACTCTGTCTCCTGTTGTAGGCTTATCCTTGCCCAGCTTCCCTCAATATTGAAAGATGTCTACCATAATCTCAGGTTTCCCACCTGGACACAAGATACCCAGTAGAAGAAAAGGGACTCCACTTTCTTTGTTTGTCTTTTAAGATTAAGGAAGCTATTTTGATAAATCCCACCTGACTGCCTACTGCCAGCAAATATCCCTTCACATCTCATTGATCAAACATGTTATATGCCCCAGCCTAAAAGAACCAATATAATTGGCTTAAACCAATTATGTTTACGTTCTATATCTGCAAATGTGTCCTGCTTCCACAGAAGTTCAGGGCTGTGCAAAGAAGGAAAGAACTTAAAAAAATTCAGGTTCCCTTAAGAAGAAGGAAAGGAGGGATGGTTCTTGTCCAGGCATCCAGTGGTATCCGTTATACTTATTATGCTTTGTTGGTATACTACATTCTTCCTGGATGAATATTTTTATTTTCCCTGAAGACAAGATAGATAAACTATGGGTCTGCTTCAGAGTGAAAAGTCTCTAGGGATACAACAATCAAACTAAGTAGGTGATTGCCTACTAAGTAAGCAGTTCTTATTGTTTATGTCCACATCTTTCTCAAAATTCTTTAGTGACTCCTCATTTTCAGTAGAATAATTTTAAAGTATACAGAATAAAAATTTGCTCTTTCACTAAATTATGCAGCTCTGTTACCATCCACAATGCTTATATATGGCATTTGCTTTGAAGCTTTTACCTTTGCCCATGCTGTTCTCTCAAAAACACAATTACACCCCAAGAAGCAACCCCGCTACCGCATCTATCCTTCTTGTAACCCTCACTTATACCTGACCAGCTTATGTATATTTGACTGAAATGGAACTACTCTTGCTTCATTCTTTCAAATTGCACAGCTTTCTCGTTAAGTTATTGATGAGTCCTTAGGTAACCCATCAGTCTTTCATTTTCCCATTGAGTTTTGACCATATTTCTATTAGAATGATTATTTTATGGTTTTAAATTTACTTGATGATCTCTATACTGGACTACATCTTTTGAGGGTAAAGCTGGTGTCCTTGCTGCTCTTGTATTTGACTCTGTAATAGCAGGCATAAGTTTGTTGTGTGTTTGCTAGACTGTGTGCCTGGGAAACAGACGGTGTTAAGAGTCTGTGTACATAAACCAAGCAAGTGGTTAGACATATCTAATCTTTTCCCCCATGGTAAGGAACTAAGATACCCTAGACAAGTGGTTCTCAACAGTTTCCACAAATGGCAAAATGTTTCCCAACCCCAAAACTTGACCTACAAGGGACAATCTACAGAAAATAATTAATAATGACCCACTACAAATACAAACTTTCTTTAATATGGTATTTAATATCCTAAAATCTTGCTAATTTTGTATTCTCTAGTGGTTAGTTTTTAAACCCCTGATAAATTGGTATTTTTTTGTCATAAAATACCCAGATTTTGTTTAATGTAAAATAATGTTTATGCATCATTATGTAAAACCAATATCCAGAAAGAATCACCTTGTTTATCCTGATATTTTAGGCAAACCAGTATATACTCTCTAAGGAGTTGACTTTTATAATCAAGAAGCATAGATTTAAAAGAATGGAAAAAAATCCATGAGATAAAACATTTTATCCATGACATCATTGTTAATTATTGTATTCTTAAATAACTAATTTAACCTCACTGTACCTTAAACAAACCCTTATGATTGTGTTATAATAATTTACCTTCATATGTATCACTGTGTTTGTAAAGGAAACATGCAAATTATTTTCATCTCTTTGAATTCAGGGATTCATATAAATAACACTATAAATACAAAAATATTTTGGTTTGTGTTTTTCATTCATAATGTAACTGTTAGTAGATTATGATTGTTTTAGACAAGTATTGGACAAGAAAAAATATCCAAGGATAAAATCACTGGGGAAGAAAAAAATCTTCAGGAAAAATAAAAATGCCCTAACAGCATAGCATTTGAGTTGTCACAAATGAGAAGGGCACCAATAAATTATTCATTCTGTGTCTATCAGAGCGTATTTATAAATCCATCTGACATCTCTAGCCTATCAGAGAGCTGAAAAATGAAATTACAGACTTCCTACTATAGAGGACACTGTTTAGGGAGGGTTATTTGGTCATTTTCATTTATCTCATTTCCCTTCATTCTGTCCTTGACAGTTCTCACACATAAGATTTTCAAAATCCCAGGAAGTGGGGCCAAAGTTTAATCTCCTGTTTTGTTTTCAGCAAGGACATTTGATTTTTTCCTAATTGCACAAAAAGATAAATAACATGTACAATTCTAGGAATATGTTAAGGTAGAAAAAATATAAAAAATGATTTAAAAAAATAGGGAGACCTATAGTTTGCTCTTGACATCTGTGGATATTTGAAGCATTTTCTTTTTGTTTCTCATATCCAAAAGTATTTACATATCCTTCTAAAGATAGTTAGACAATATTGAGAACAAGTTTAAAAAAATACAAGAAAAAAGAGAACAACAGAAAAAGAAAAGTATCCTTATTAAATCCATCATCCTAGGGTTCAAATTCTGACATATCAAGATGAACAGGATTTCATGCTTTTCCTTCTAGTCCTTGTACTGATTCACATGCAGATACCATCATTTAAAACATGCATTTCTTCCCAATTGAAATTTAATAAACATTTGTACATTTAAGAAATATAATCCATTTCTACATAGTCTTCAAAGTTGTAAATTTAAAAGACTGTATTATCTCAGTTCAGGATTGCTATCAGAACAGATCAAAGCAGAGTTTAATGGGTTTAAAAATGTATTTTTAGAGTGACAAAGAGTAAGGGAAATTAACAAAATATCTTATTTTACAGTTGTCAATTTAGACAAATTTTTCCAGTTTATTAATTGCTTTACTAATATTACTAATACATTATATTAAATATTTATTTGACTCTTTCTCATTATCGAATTTTTAATGACATTGAGATAGTTAATAGAAAACAGGAAAAACAACATAGAGGCAATTGGAAAACTGATATCATTCAGTTAAATTTTTGTTAAGTACTATATGTTCTATTATTTTATTGAGATGTAATTGGCATAATAGTTTCAGGTGTACAACACAATGCCTTGATATTTGTATATATTGTTAAATGATCACCACAATAAGCCTAGTTAACATCCACCAACATACATACTTACAAAAAATGTTGTGTGTGTGATGAAAACTTTTAGATTTACTCTCTTAAAATCTTTCAAATATGCAATACAATATTATCAATATTAACTATATTCAGCATGGTTTACATTACATACCCATGACATTTATTTTATAACTAGGAGTTTGCACCTTTAGACCACAGTTACCCATTTTGCTCACTCCTCACCCCCCACCTCTGACAACCACCAGTCTGTTCTCTGTATCTATAAGCCTGATTTTGAATGTTTTGTTTTGTTTCATGAAACACATGTAAGTGAGATCACATGGTATTTGTCTTTCTCTGTCTGACTTACTTCACTTAGCCTAATGCCCTCAAGGTTTATGCGTTGTTATTGCAAATGGCAAGAATAACTTCTTTTTATTGTTGAATGACACTCATATATGTATATTTTCTTTATCCACTCTTCCTTTGATGCATACTTAGGTTGTTCCCATGTCTTGGCTATTGTAAATAATGCTGCAGTAAACATGGATATGCAGAAATCTCTTCAAAATAGTAATTTCATTTTCTTCAAGTATATCCCAGAAGTGGGATTGCTGGAGCATATGGTAGGTCTATTTTTTTAATTTTTTGAGTAACCTCCATACTGTTTTCCATAGTGGCTGTAGCAGTTTACCATCAACAGTGCATAAGTGATCCTTTTTTTCCACATCTTCACCAGCACTTATCACTTATCTTTTTAATGATAGCCATTCTAATGGATATGAGGTAATACCTCATTGCAGTTTCGATTTGCAAGGACTTTTTTATGTACTTGTTGGCCATTCGTGTATCCTCTTTAGTTCTTTGGAAAGAAAGTCTGTTCAGTTCTTTCGCTCAATTTAAGATCAGATTATTTGTTTTATTTACTGTTTGGTTTAGGGTTTCTTATATATTTTGCATATTAACCCTTTGGCAGATATGTTGTTTACAAACATTTTCTCCCATTCCACAAGTTGCCTTTTCATTTTGTTAATGGTTTACTTTGCTCTTTTCTTCTAAGGGTTTGATGGTTTCAGGTCTTACATTTAAGTTCTTAATTCATTTCCAGTTAATTTTGTGAAAGGTGAAAAATAGGTATTCACTTTCAGTCTTTTGCATGTGAATATCCAGTTTTCCAAACACCATTTATTGAAGAGACTGTATTTTCCCCATTGAGTATTCTTGGCCCCCTCATCAAATATTGGTTGACCGTATATGTATGGGTTTATTTCTGGGTCCTTGCTGCTGTTTGATTGAAATATGTGTCTGCTTTTATGCCAATGTGTTTTGATTACTATAGCTTTGTATTTATAGTTTAAAATCAGGCAGTGTGATGTCCCTAGTTTTGTTCTTCTTTCTTAAAATTGATTTGTCTATTATGTTTTAACAATATTAGGGGATATGTGTATAAAAACAGATGATTGAACTTGGTATACCCCCAAAAAATAATAAAAAAATAAAATTATTTAAAAAAAGGCAAGAAAAAAAAACAATATTATTTCTTACAACCCATGGATATAGGATATTTTTCCATTCTATGTGTATATGTCTTCTTCCATTTCTTTCATCAATGTCCTATAATTCTCAATGTACAGATCTTTTACCTCCTTGGTTAAATTTATTTCTAGTAATTATTTTTGATGACATTGTGAATGGGATTTCTTTGTTTCTTTTTTTCCATATAATTCCTTGTTAGTGTATAGAAATGCAACTGATTTCTGTATGTTGAGTTTGTATGCTAGTACTTTACTAAATTCTTTCATTCATTTTAATAGTTTTGGGTGGGTTCTTTAGAGTTTTCTATAAATCATGTCATCTGCAGAGACAAGTTTGCTTCTTTTGCTAGGGCTTCATGTACTAATAGGAGTGGTGAGAGTGAACGCACTTGTCTTGTTCCTGGTCTTAGAAAAAAAGGCTTCAACCTTTCACTCTTGGGTATGATGTTAGCTGTGGGTTTATCATTTATGGCCTTTATCAAATTGAGACACGTTCCCTCTATACCCAATTTATTGCAAGTTTTTATCATGAAAGGACGTTGTATTTTGTTAAACTGTTTTTGCATCTATCGAGAAGATAATATGAGTTTTTATTTTTTCATCCTATTACTGTGATGCATCATCGTTACTGATTTGTGTATGTTAAAACATCCTTGATGCTTAAGGATGAATCCCACTTGATCATGATGTATCATCTGTTTAATGTACTGTTGAATTTGGTTTGCTAGAATTTTGTTGAGAATTTTTGCATCTAAATTCATCAGGGATATTGGCCTGTAGTTTTCTTATGGTGTTCTTATCTAGCTGTGTCAAGATAATTCTGGCTTCTTAAATGCATTTGGAAGTGTTTCCTCCTTTTAAGTTTATTGAAAGATGTTGAGAAGGATTAGTATGAATTCTACTTTAAATATTTAGTAGAATTCACTAGCAAAAAGATTAGATTCTGAGCCTTTTATTGTTTGGGGGAGTTTTTGTTTGTTTTGGGGGGAAGTTTTTAATTACTGCTTATATCTCCTTAGTCATTATTGGTCTGATCAGATTTTTTATTTCTTTATGATTCAGTCTTAGTAGTTATGTGTTTCTAGTAATTTATTCATTTCTTTTAGATTATCCTATTTCTTGGCATATAATTTTTTGTAGCTCTCTTATGATTCTTTGTATTTCTGTGGTATCAGTTGTGATGTCTCATCTTTTATTTATAACTATTTATTTGTCATCTCTCCTTTTTCCTTGTTTAATCTAGCTAAAAGTTTGTCCATTTTGTTTATCTTTTTAAGGAACCGTTAATTTTGTTAATCTTTTCTATTGTTTTCCTATCTCTATTTCATTCATTTCAGCTCTAATCTTTATTATTTCCTTCCTTTCACTGACTTTAGGGTTAGTTTGTTGTGTTTCCTCAATCCTTGAGGTATAAAGTTAGATTAGTCATTTGAGATTTTTTTCCTTGGTATTTGTATTTTTTGTTATAAACTTTCCTCTTAGAATAACTTTTGCTGCATTCCATAAGTGTTAGTGTGTTGTATTTTCATTTTTGTTTTTCTCAAGATATTTTTTAAATTTTCCTTTTGAATTCTTTCTGTTCCATTGGTTGTTCAGCAATGTGTTGTTTAATATCCACACATTTGTGAATTTTGCAGCTTTCCTCCTGTTATTTATAATTTCATAATATTGTGGTCAGAAAAGATACTTGATATAATTTTTATCTTTTTGCAGTGTTTTAGACTTGCTTGATGGCCTAGTAAATTATCTATCCTTCCGTGTGTCCTTGAAAATTGTATTCTGGTGCTGTTGGGTGGAATGTCCTATATTTATTTATGAGGTCTCTATGTTCTATAGTGTTGTTCAAACCTTCTTTTTCCTTTTTGATTCTCTGGATGATCTAGTCATTGTTGAATGTGGAGTATTAAAGTACCCCAACTATTCTATTGCTGTTATTTCTCCTTTTAGTTCTGTTAGTATTTGCTGTTAATTAGGTGCTCCTATTTGGATGTGCTATATTTATAATTGTTATGTCTTCCTGATGAATTAATCGCTTTATCATTATCCAATGACCATCTTTTGTCTCTTGTCACCTTTCTTAGCTTAAAGTCTATTTTGTCTGATATAAGTGAAGGCACCTCTGGGATTTTTGGTTTGTTTGTTTGTTTTAATACCATTTTCTTGGGATACATGTTTTCATCTTTTCACTCTCACACTTTGTGTGTCCTTAACCTTAATGCTAAAGTGCATCTCTTACATGCAGCATATTATTGGATCTTGTTTGTTTTGTTTTGTTGTTGTTTTAATCCATTCAGTCATTCTGTGTCTTTTGATTTTAGAATTTAACCCATTTACATTTAAAGTATTACTGATAGGTAAGTACTTACTATAGCCTTTTTGTCAATTGTTTTCTATTTTATAGATCCTTTGTACCTTGCTTTTTCTTTTGTTATCTTCCTTTGTGATTTGAGGATTTCATGTGATGGTATGCTTTGACTCATTTATCATAATCTTTTTTATGACTCCTTACATATGATCTTTTGTGTATCTACCATAGTTTTTGTTTGCTTGCTTTTGCTTTTCTGTTGTGGTTAACATGAAGCTTACATAAAATATCTTACAATTATAACATTTTATTTTAAGCTGATTACAACTTAACTTTGAAAGCATGTAGAAAATTTATCCAATTACTTCTCACTCCCTCACCTGTTAGATGTTTAATGTTAGTTTACATATTTTTATAGTGTGTATCAAATAACAAATTATTATAGTTATTTTAAAACATTTTTTTCTACCTTTCTTTTAACAGAGTTGTAAGTGATTTATGTACCACCAATGCAATATTAGACAATCTGACCTTTACTTTATATTTAACTTTACCCAGGAAGTTTTCCGCATTCCTATGTTTTATGTGTTAATTAGCACCCTTTGATTTTAGCTTGAAAAGCACCCTTTAGCATGTCTTGTAAGGAGGGTCTGGTGGTGATGAACTCCTTAAATTTTTGTTTAACTGTAGTATCAAGTATGCATTTGGGTACATGAGGCTCTGGTCTAAAAGATATGTCAGTGTAGAAGATAAAAATGTGAATGTTGGTGGTATTTAAAGCCATAGAATGAGAGAATATGTTTAAAGTACTGTGTGTGCATAGAGAAAAAAATATCTAAGACTGAGCCCTGGAGCATTTCAACATTAAGTTTTTGCGAAGAATAAAGCGAACCAAAAAAAAAAAGAGAGAAGCAGAGAGAGACAGACCGAGAAGGGAGAAAATCAAAAGTGGGTGGTGTGTGTCAAGCAATGGGAAGAACATCCCTATGCTTCTGAAGATAAAAAGGTCTTATCAACACAGATATTGTATAAATTAATAGCCTCCCCCCTTTGAAAGTAAGAGAAGACTCTATTTTATTTAAGGCTTAAGCTAAGTACATTTTCCCTTCCACATATCCCAGTTTTGTTCTGAAAATAGAGGGAACATATCCTCTTTTACTCTTGAGTATCATGTCATATACTTGTTCTTTATGAAAATGCCATTTTCTTTCAAGTAGAATGGGGAAATTATTGACCATTTATTGAATGGCAATGAGGGCCAGACAGTGTGCTGTAAGAATACTGTTTTATTTGTAGACATTATGTCTTATACTCATCACAGTCAATCAATCAGAATTTGTGAATAAGGCACTGAATCCCAAAGAATTTAGGTAAATCACCTAATCTGATAGCATGACCACCTAAGATATGAGGGTTTCAGATTTTGTTACTTCTAAGAAATAAAGATAAAACTATAAACTTTAAACCTTTCATTCATCTGATGAGGGACCTTAACAACAATAAGTAATTTTAAAATATTGATTATTTACAATGTAGCAAGGCAGTGGGCAAGAAAATTGGGGGCAAGTTAGATTCAAAGAGCAAAATACACCACAAAATTCCTAGAGGAAAACATAGGCAGAACACTCTATGACATCCATCAAAGCAAGATCCTTTTTGACCCACCTCCTAGAATCATGGAAATAAAATCAAGAATAAACAAATGGGACCTCATGAAACTTAAAAGCTTTTGCACAGCAAAAGAAACCATAAACAAGACTAGAAGGCAACCCTCAGAATGGGAAAAAATAATTGCCTATGAAACAATGGACAAAGGATTAACCTCCAAAATATACAAGCAGCTCATGAAACTTAATACCAAAAAAGCAAACAACCCAATCCACAAATGGGCAGAAGACCTAAATAGACACTTCTCCAAAGAAGACATCCAGATGGCCAACACACACATGAAAAGATGCTCAACATCATTACTCATCAGAGAAATGCAAGTCAAAGCCACAATGAGGTATCACCTCACACCAGTCAGAATGGCCATCATCACAAAATCTGGAAACAACAAATGTTGGAGAGGGTGTGGAGAAAAGGGAACTCTCCTGCACTGTTGGTGGGACTGTAAGTTGGTACAGCTACTATGGAAAACAATTTGGAGGTTCCTTAAAAAACTACAAATAGAACTACCATATGATCCAGTAATCCCACTCCTGGGCATATACCCAAAGAAAACCATAATCCCAAAAGAAACATGTACCATAATGTTCACTGCAGCACTATTTACAATAGCCAGGACATGGAAGCAACCTAAATGCCCATCAACAAATGAATGGATACAGAAGATGTGGCATATATATACAATGGAATATTACTCAGCTATAAAAAGGAATGAGATGGAGCTATATGTAATGAGGTGGATAGACCTAGAGTCTGTCATACAGAGTGAAGTAAGTCAGAAAGAGAAAGACAAATATTGTATGCTCACTCACATATACGGAATCTAAAAATGGTACTGATGAACTCAGTGACAAGACAAGAACAAGGACGCAGATGCAGAGAATGGACTGGAGAACTCGAGGTTTGGGGGGGCGGGGGGTGAAGGGGAAGCTGAGATGAAGTGAGAGAGTAGCACAGACATATATATACACTACCAACTGTAAAATAGATAGCCAGTGGGAAGTTGTTGTCTAACAAAGGGAGTTCAACTCGAGGATGGAAGATGCCTTAGAGGACTGGAACGGGGAGGGTGGGGGGAAGTTGAGGGAGGGAGGGAATATGAGAATATGTGTATAAAAACAGATGATTGAACTTGGTGTACCCCCCCAAAAATAATAAATTTAAATAAATAAATACTCATTATCCTGAAAAAAAAAAAAGAGCAAAATAAAATTTCCAGCCCTCCAGGAGTTTATAGTCTACTCACAGTTGTTATGAGCAGTAATAAGTATGACATAAGGCCATAATAAAGAAATAATTTAGGATAAAAAGAATAAGTGTAATAGGAGCAGAATTCCTATTCATTTATTTTTCTATATGTAAACTTCCAGAGGAGGATAATCTTTTAAACTTCTGCAGGCATTTGTTAGTTTTTGCATTTCTTTTTAATGTTAATATTTTTATTCAATTAATGTCATATATGTAAGGCAGTTAGATTCAAATTTTGTCTCTTCTTGTGCATTGTAATGGAAAATGTCATTTAGTAGCTAATATTTGCTTTATTTTCATCTGTATACATGAGAGCACATGAATTTGAGATGTGTTTTGAATGCAAAACACAGTTCCATAATTATATATATTAGGTCCACGAGACATTGAGTATAGCCTGTTTCCGAAATAGAATGCAAACAGGAAGAAATCAGTTGGTAAAAGATGCTTTCCATCCCACAGTGTTGCTGATCTATAGGTGAAGATAATATATGAAATATCGTGTAATTGTGTGTGTGTGTGTTTATGTGTACGTTAGCAGAGTTGATAAGACTATGTTAAAATGAAGCCAAATTCAAGGAACTGCAATATGGGGTTGTTAATTTTGTCCAACTCTGTGATGCTGATTTTCTCCCTCATCCTAGTGAACCCAGTCAATAATATGTAATGCTGTTCAGAAGGTGAACTGGGTCAATGCATATGGGGAAAATATGTTTACATAATTAAACAATGCAGCAAATATGACCATATATCTGCTCTGATAAAACATTTTATAATATTTGAAATTCTTCTAGAAGCATAAGAAATTAGTAATGCCACATATTGAATATTCTACAGAAAAAAAACCACAATGTATTTATGAAACATATATGTTGGCACTGTAACATATCTCTCCTAAAATACACTTGAAAATGTGAAATATGTCATTATGTCACATTTGTCTTTAAACTAATTTAATATTGAGTCTAAATTTTCTGAGGATATGAAATTATGTTCCTCTTTATATATTAAATACTAAGAATTCTAACCTGTGTTTGACTAGGTTATAGATATAAAATAAAACTTGTATAAAACAGAAATTATAGAGCTAGAAGCAAGGCAGTTAAATTAAAATTCATATTTTTCTGATTGGCTCTATTTCCTTGAATAATTGAATATACAAAGTTTTCATTGGCTTGAAATTTATGACCTTGTGAACCTGTAATCATACCTTCATACTGTGTGTGTTAGGGAGCAAATTCCATTAAATCTAAGTTTCCTGCGTAGTTAAGTGTCATTTCCTCTGCATTCCTTTTTATCTCTATTTCTCAGTATCTGTGTAGAGATTCTTATTCATTTGAAGGCACAGGAGCTGAATTCTAATGAGTCAAGCCCCAAGTGTTCATTTCATGGGTAATTTCTTCAGGTGCCAAACATCGACCAACACTTGCAGGCGCCAGAGTGGGCATGATTGTTCATTTTCTCTTGGGTGGTGCCATAAACACATTTCTTTAAAGACATTTAACTCTATGCTATTTGCTTTACATGCCTCCCCCTAAAAAAATCACATCACGATTTTTTTTCTGAATAGCTTACCAGTACAATGGAAGAAATGAGTGACTCAAATCAAAGAAGAAAAAAAACTGTAACAGAACCATTTGTCACAGTGTGTACTAGTAAGTAAATACTCTGGTCTCAATAATGTTGGGGCAGGAGAATATATTAGTCTCTATCCATTAGTCACACACTCATCCATAGAATTCTCAAATATCATTTGAATGGACATTCTCTGGCATGTGGACTGTAAGAAGTCATGTCCTTGTTGGCACAACATTGAAGATAAATTACTTGGTAGCATTTCCCGTATTTCATACACCCACATGAGCACAGTGATGGAGTTTGCAATTAATATTTTTGGATTCTTGCCCACTTATCCCTTGAAATACTGTCATATGAAAAAGTGGAAGGTGAAGTTTGAATTTAGCTTTTCTACCCAGTCCATAATAGAATGTTCAAAAATGGTATTATCCTTAGGCGCCATGTTCCCATCAGTGTCTATTCCATTCCTTTGAAAAGCCAAGAATCAGGAGCAGACAAAATCTTCATATACAAACTTTTTTGTTGGAGGGTGTGTGCCTACAGCTGTCAGCTTTTCTTCCCTTCTCCCATAGGGCCCAACAATCATCCGTTAAGTAATTGATGTTGAGAAGTTGTGGGCATTATTTATTTCTTTAGTCTAGATGTAATTATTGAATTTTGAAACAAATTTAGCTACTTTGCCTGCTTCTTCTAAAATTTTCCATGCACTAAGGGTTCACAACATAAATATGTTGGTAGGGATTTCCTTAGTGCCTATAATATGGTTAGGCATATTTGGAGTTACTTGATAGTAAAGAAGAATTATATGCTCTCCTCACTAACCTCATAAATTCTGCATGCTAGGAGTATCTGTAATGCATTCAGAAGCATTAAAACACAGTAGAAGCAGTGTGATCTTTGCTATCCCAATCTGGGAAAGAATCTCAGTGTCCCACTTCCTACTTATGGGGCTTGGGCAATTGTCTAATTCTCTGAGCAGCCTCATCTGTTAAATGGGAATGATGTCATTTGCTACTACATAGCAGTTTGTTTTGAGAAATTAAGTGACGTTGTTTTGTATAATCTTAGCAGAATGGTATTTAATGTGTTAGCAATGAATATTGTTCCTAGTAGTTAGAAATATAATAAACCTAATCCATTCACTCATTAAACAAGTATGAAATGTTTTCTATGTGTGTATCTGTGTAACTACTTCTCACTAATTTCTGGAGATTGTGTTAGTTCTTTTTCTATCAGTTTTCAGGCTATCAAAGGAAATCCTAAGAAAAGTGTTGTAATGATCTATTTTACAAACCATCTTCCCAGACATTAGAAGTGTTGATATGCTTTGTGGGCTTTGCCACCATATTTAATAAATTAGAAATATAATGAGTTGTTGTACTACCTCAGTGCAAATGTGGCCCTGGTGTCCAGAACTTCTTTTGTTCTCTGAAAGGGAAGAAGACAGCCCACTTGAATTGGCTTTTGAAATTGGACCAGATGCTCCAGATGTTCCAGCACTGCCAGCAGAGCTTGTCTGTGATCCATGTCAGAACTGCAGCTGTCAACATGAAAGCACACCTGCCACTGGTTTACTGTCAGCAAATGACTTTTCAGTTGTATTAGGAAGTGAAGCAACTGCCGAATGAAGCATTCACCTTTGAAAAAAATCCATGTCACCATGTGATTTTTCTCTATTAAAATGCAGAAATCTCTAGAGCCTTCTCAACCACTAACCTTGAGCTCAGGGAGCAACATCTGAAAATTAGTAGATAGATCTCAGGTAGTTCTTAGGTCATTAGTTAAAACAGGCTTGTGGTACGTTCATTACAGAGAAGGAAGTATTTGCACATTAATTAAGGAAGCTGTACTACAAAGTGGCACAATTCACTTCATAAGTAGAAGTAAATAATAAAGGAAAATTAAGTAAACTTACTTGATATTCAGTATTTCTGAGGATTTGATTGAAAAACTCATTGTTTGGAGTAACAGAATTTTAGAGATTTGGAGGTTTTACTTATGTTTTGAGATATAACTAACCTTGGAAAATGGCAACTGACAATGAAGTTCTTTCACAAGTGCAAAAGACATGACTTTGTGACTTCAAATTAAAAATACTTTCCTCTTTTTGCATATCTCCTGCATGCTGTTTCCCTTCAATTTTGTTTCTTTTAGAGGTTTCATGGAACAATAGAAATGGCATGGGCTTTGGAGTTAAAATGGGCAAATTAATTAAACTCTCTTAGCTTCAGTTTCTATATTTGTAAAAGTGAGATACTTATACTTGTCTTATATGAAGAGTAAATTATATTCTGATTATTGATGGTTCTCAAACATAGAGGAGATTCTGAAATGGGGCGTACAGATCCATACGCTAGAAAGCCTCCAAAGTGATGGTGATGAGCAGTCAGTCTCACGTGCTTCTTTATGTTTGCTGTGAATTTGTTGCTTCTTCTGCCTCATTTCAAGGAGATGGTCTTATTGTTCTACTCAGTCACTTTTTCCCTTTTGATTATCATCTTGCAATACTCCAACTTATAGACCACTGACGGGATATATAAATTGGCTTAGAGCATTGTGCCTAACTCTGGTGGTTCAAGCTGGGTGGAGTTATATGATCAGCTTTTTATCACCAGCTTTATGCAGTAGGACTGATAGATACTGCTCATCACCATTGAGATGAGCCATTCAATGGAAGTAAAGAAGGCTTAATGAAAGGAGGGCAGAGGATATGGTGAGAACTGCAGAGGAACCAAACATGAATTGAATATCCTCAGCCTCTATTCCTTGAATTCATATCTAGTTTCATGGAAAGCTCAGGACTCTAATAGGTGGATAAACAATGAATATGCTGACCTGATATATATTTATAAAATTTTGAATATATCAACATTCCGGAGAAATTTTAGATATATTTATTTTAAAATCTTGCACACTTAATTATATCTATTCCAGTACCAGTGCACTATGTGTTGTCACATTTAGACAAAGTACTTGTGTTGATGGAAGATTAAATATAAACAATATGCCTAATACCATCACTGGAAAACTGGAACTATACTAACTTCACAGAATAATTAGAGACCTTTGTTTTAAATATTTATATTTCTAAAGGTTATAGGGTTTTGACCTCAATTTGTCAGCTTTATAAAATTTTGCAGTTAAGGATTTAGTGCTTCTTGCATTGTAATTTTATAAAGTTTATTAAAGGTCAGGTTGTTTATCATTAGAAATCATCCCCTTTACCTAGCCCTAGCTACTTGAAATACCATCAGATTAGATATATAAAGAATACTAACTTGAGGCTCTATTTAGTGCTAATTAACAGGTCTCAGTATGAAACTACAGCCATTCAGGAGGCTAACACTATGTGTATTTTACCAAAACCAATACTCTAGGGGGCATTACAATTGTCCATTTTTGCTCTGTAGTATACTTCATGAGCTAGGGAAGGGAAATGGGGCTATTGAGTATTGGTTGGATAAAAAGGAGTTACTTTCAAAAATATGAAATCTACCATATTATTTGAAATCCTAAAATGAGCCACTTTAAAGAAGGTCTAGAAATTCACTAAATTTGGAATCCCTGACCTATCACAAATTGGAAGTAGAAAGTCTATTGTAATGCATATCATTTTTTTTTCTAAAGCTATACTACCTTCCTTAGGAGAAGACAAAAATACCTTTAAATACAATTGCAGTTGAAATGAGAAGATGGGAGTTGGAGATGGAAAGAAAAATCTAAGATTCCAGGATATTGTCTTACTGCAGAGCACGTCTTTGGTTTATGCATATTGTTATATAAATATTAGTTTTTATTTTTTTTTAATTTAGGAATAATGCACTTACAGTGAGATCTTCATATATTTTAAGTGCACAGTTTGATGAGTTTTTTCAGACGTGTATACCTGCATATTCCACATCCTTGTCATATCATGGGCTATTCCTAACAACTCGGAAAATTCCCACCTTTCCCTTTCCAGGCAGTCTTGCTCCACTAAGAAGCAACCACTGTTATGCTTTCTATCACTATAGATTCATTTTTTCTGTGAAAGAACTTCATATCAATGGAAGCATGCAATAGGTACTCTTCTGTGAGTGAGTTTAGTTGCTCAGCACATGTTTGTGTGATTTAAACATATTTTCATGTATTATTTATTCTTTTTTATTTCTAAGTAATATTTATTGTGTGAATATTTAACAACTTATGCGTCAATCTTGTATATTTTTTATTGAAAATTTGTTGAGATAATTGTAGATTCCACATAGAGGTGTAAGAAATAATTCAGAGATACTTACATACTTTGTCAAGTTTCTCCCAATGTAACATTTTGCAAAAATATACTAATATCATAACCAGGATATCAACATTGATGCAATCTACCTACAATATTCAGATTTTCCCAAGTTTACCAGTATTCACATATGTGTGTTTATAGATGCAGTTTTATTCCCTATATAGTGAGTGTATCCACCACCACTAACTGAGTGGACTGAGTATCCACAGTCAAGATACTCAACAGTTCCAACAAGCATGCATCATGTTGCTCTTACATAAGCAGACCTACGTTTGCTACTCCATCTGCACTCTATAGCTTATTTAATCCATCCTCCATTACTAATGGCAACCATCAATCGCACCTCCATTTCTAAAATTTTGTCATTTCAAATGTTATATAAGTGGAATCAAGTAGTAGATAGCATTTTAGGATTGGCTTTCTTCATTCAGCGTAATGGATGTACTGCAATTTACTTAACCTCTTGAAGGATATCTGGGCAGCTTCCAGTTTGGGGCTATTCTAGATAAAGTTGCTATGAGCATTCATATGCAGGTTTTCATGTGAACATACATTTTCATGTGGGATATACAAAGATTTATATATTTGGTACAATTTCTGGGTCATACAGTATTTTTCATGATTAGTTTTATAAGAAACTGCCAAACTATTTTCTACATGACTGTACCATTTTACAGTCACACCAGCAAATGTGTGAGTGGTCTAATTTCTCCACTTTCTTGCCAGCATTTGGTGTAGTCACTATTTTTTTTTTTTTTCTTAGCCATTTTGATCTGTGTATGGTGATAGTTCATTGTGGTATGGTTTACATTTCTCTGATAGCTAATGCTATTGAATGTATTTCAGTATACTTATTTATCATCTCTATATTCTCTTTGGTGAAGTGTTTGTTCATGTCTTTTGCTCAGTTTTTCATTTGATTGTTTCTTTTTTTAACTGATAAATTTTGAGAGTTCTTTATTTATACCAGATATTAGCCCTTTGCTAGGTATGTGATTTGCAAACAGTTTCCTCCCAGGATATATCTTACTTTTACATTCTCTTCATGAACATTTATAGAGTAGAAATGTTACTATTCATGGCATCTCTCTTAGTCAAGGCTCTGCAGAGAAATAAACCCAGTAGGAGACAGATATGCTATAGAATATGTAATATGTAATATATACAAATATAATTCATAATTACACATATATAGACATATATAGAAAGATGAGGGAGGGAGCAGAAGTGGGAGAGTTTTTTTTTTTACTTGTTTATATGATTGAAGGTGATGGTGAGTCTGAAATCCATAGGAGAAGTTGGCAGGATAAAGTTTCAGATAAGACTTGATGTTACAGTCTTGAATGCTCTGAAGCCTGGAAATTCAGGCAGAATTTTTGTGTTGCAGTCTGAGCCAGAATTCCTTCTACTTTGGGAAATTTAAGTCTTTTTTTCTTACAGTTACTAACTGACTGGATGATTACCACCCACATTATGGAGAGCAATCTGCTTAATTTAAAGTCTACTAATTTAAATGTTAATTGCATCTTTAAAATATCTTACAACACTTACAGATTTGTGTTTGACCAAACAACTGATCACAGTAGTCTGGCCAAGGTGACACAAAAAATTAACCATCACAAGTTTGATTTATCAATTTTTCCTTTCATCAGTCATGCTTTTGGTGTCATATTTAAGGCATTTTTCCTAGCCCTTGACTTACAAAATATTGTATGATTTTCTTCCTAAAAGCATTCTTAATTCTATATTTAAGTCTATGCTAAACTTTGAGATAACTTTTGTGTAAGATATGAGGCTTAGGTCAAGGTCCTTTTTTTTTTCTCCTGTAGATGTCCCATTGCTTTAGCATATTTGTTAAATTGTTGCTCCATTGAATTGATTTTGCATCTTTGTCAAAAATCGGTGGAGCATATTTGGTTGGGTATATTTTGTAAAAGCACTTTTGTGACATGTTTTCATTTTGGAAGGGTGAATATCACAGCATGGATTGCTGGATCATAGAGTATGTTAGTGCTTAATACATTCCGACCAGCAGTTGGTGAAATGCCTTGTTGATTTTATTCATTCATGTTGGATGTTGAGTAGCACCTCGTCATGATTTCAGCTTGCACTTTCCTGATGACTAATAGTGTTAAATACTTTTTTGTGTGTTAATTGGTTATTCTGATAGTTTCCTTTTTGAAGTGTCTATTGACCTTTTTTACTCACTTAAAAAGATTGTGCTATTTGTCTTTTGATTGTGTTGTAGGAGTTGTTTATATATTCTGGTTGTAAGTCCTTTGTCGTGTGTGCCTTTATAAAATTATACTTAATTTTCTCTCAACTGTGGTTTCCCTACTCATTTTTATCAGTGTCTTTTTAGTAAGCAGAATTTTACAGATTTTGATAAAACCCAGTTTTTCCATTTTTTTTCATTTATAAGTTTGTGCTTTCTGTATCTTGTGTAAGAATTTTTGCCTACTCTAAGATTGCAAAGATACCTGCCTAAGCTTTTCTTCAAAAAAAGACATATTCTGAAGTTGGTATAGTGTTTTAAAAATATCAAAGATGTCAAATTGTTTAATACTGTTAATCAAATTGTGTATATTCTAATTACATTTTTTTCTATTAATTACTGGAAATGAACATAAATATAACCAAATATGATTGTGGAATTTTTTTATTTTTCCCTTTATTGTTGTCAATTTTAGCTTCTTTTTTTTGAAGCTTTCTGTTAAGTGCATGTACATTTAGGATTGTTTATACCTATGTGATGAATTAATCATTTTATTATTATAAAATCTTCTTCTTTACCTTTGGTAGTGTTCCTTTGAAGTCAACTTTGTCTTATACAGCACTCCAAATTTCTTATAAGTAGTGCTTTTAAGGTATAATTTTTACCATCATTTTGCTTTTAACCTAGTTGAGTCTTTCCATAATAGTGTGCTTACATAAATAGCAAATAGTTCTGTCTTGCTCTATCATACACTGACAGCCCTTTCCTTTTAATTTAGTGCTTGATGTAAATATTAGTCTATTTTCATTTAATATAATTATTGATAAATTTGGCTTTATGTTTATATTCTTGCTTTTTTGTTTTCTGTTTGTCGTAGATGTTATTTGCTATTTGCAGCCCTCATCAAGGGGACTCTAATTTCTATTATCAGTTCTGTTTAGTGTGAAGATTCCCTTTATCATTCCTTGAAGTACATAACTGCTGAGGACAAGTTATCTCATATTTTATTGCTCAGCAAATGTCTTTATTTTGCCATCATTTTGGCTAGAGAAAGAAATCTTGGATGATAGTGGTTTTTCTTTCCTCTTTTGGCATTTTAAAGATGATATATCTTTGCCTTCTATTTTTCATTGTTTTTAAGAAAAAGTCAAAAAATTATCATTGTTCTCTTTATTGTAATAATCCTTTTTCTTGGGCTGCTTTGAAATTTTTCTCATTATCTTTTCTTTTAGCAATTTGCCTGATATGTCTTGGGCATTTTCCTGGTGTGCGTGTGGTGTGCGTGGGGTGTGCGTGTGTGTGTGTGTGTGTGTGTGTGTGTGTTCATCATGCTTGAGGTTCACTGAGCTTTCTTAGATTAGTGGCTTTATAGTTTTCATCAAATTGGGAAAATTTATGGGAAGTTTTGGAGAATATTCTTCAAATATTTTCTTCTGCCTCAAGCTTTTTTTCCTCACACTTCAGCTAGATGTATCTTACACCCTATTATATGATTTTATATGTATCAGAGTTATGTATTGGCCACTGTTTCCCTGTGTCCTTTTGTGTGGACATTTTCTACTGCCTTGCCTACATATTTACTGATTGTTTTTTTTCTCCTATACCATATAGTGTGATATTAAACATATCCAGTTAGCTTTTTATATTAGATTTTTTTTTTTGCTGTTATTCTCAACTTTTCATTTGGTTCTTTTTTATACAGCCATTCTTTGTTGAGAATCCCTATCTATCCATTTGTTAAATGTATATTTACTTTTAAACTATTAATCCCATTTACAGTGTCTGTTTTAAAGTCCTTGTCTAATAATTCCATCATGTGCATTTCTATTGACTGCTTTTTTTTTCTTCTGGATATAGGACATATTTTTCTGCTTCTACATATGTCTATTACTTATTGCAGAACAGTAATTGCAGAATGATAATAAAATTTGGAGAAAATGGATTGTGTTACCTTTTTTAAAAGACTTTAATTCTGACTGTCAGTTATTTCAGCATGATTTTTTGAGTGTGGAGTTTAGAATTTATTAGGGTGGGTTTAAAGTAGCCCTTATTCTAGAGCATTGAGGTTCTACCCTTAAGTCCTTGCCATTTTGAAATCTCTAGTCAAAAGCTGTAATGTTCATAAAGGGGTCTGTATTCTGGATGATTAGAATTCTACTTCCTCTCAGCATTGTGTGACCTAAAAAATTTCTATTCAGCTCATAATTTCCCCATAATTATTCTCTGCTTTCTGTTTTCCTGCTCTGTGCATAATTCATTTCTATACCCATTTTTCTTTCACTTCAAGGATTATTCACTTTTAAAATAAGCTAGGTAAAAAATGGAATTCTTTGTGAGTTTACTGGAAACAAGACCTATTTATCAACTGTAGTGTTTTTACAACACTAAATTGGAAATTTTAACTGGCCCATGAATGTTTAAATACTTTATCTGAGCCAGAAAATAAATAGCTTTACCAGACTTAGCTCTTGATGTCATGTCTTAAAGAAATTTTCAAAACATGTATACACACAAAGGTAAAATACAAATGATTGGGAGGAAAATGGTGGATATCTTTCTTCAGTTGTTCTGGGATACCTCATTGGAAATAAAAAGTAATGTAGCTATTTAATTTCATTCATTCAGCGTAAGATGAGTTATTTTGGATTATCTTTAAATATGCTAAAATAGAAAGTAAATATGCTTGTCACATGGAAACCCCAAGGCATGCCTTTCTGAGGTTGTAACAACTATTATTTATGGAGTCCATGCTAGATGAGTGCCAATTACTGAACCAATCATTTTACATGTTTAATCCTCAAAACAGACTAAAGTAGATTCTATTATTATTCATGTTTTAAAGATGAGTTTTCTCAGGTTTCAAGAATTTCAGTAATTCAGTCTCAATGCTAATTTAGTCTTGGTGCTGGGTTCCAAATGAAAATTTCACTGAATCCAGATTTTGAGTCCTTCATGCCTAATACTGCATTACTGTTGAAATTAGCTTCCCATATTTATATGGTGGTTTCATTGAGGAACACTGCTTTCAAATGTATCCATTATAATTATTTTGACTATACATACTCTATAAATCTCAAAGATTTTAATCTTTTATTATAAATTAAATAATATAATACATGTAAAGCACTTAGCACAATCATTGAAACATTTTAAGTACACAGTAAAGTTAGGAATTATTATTATTTCTATAAATGCAGAATATAGTCATATAAAGAGGAGCACTTTTAAATATGGATGTTGCTGCCAGCATTTGAAGTGTGAAGGAAGTAATCATCTATAAAAAACAATCAATAAATGGGAATACCAAAGAGCTAAGTATATAATACTAAAAGATAATATAGGATAAATTCAAAAAAAGAGGAACAACTGGAATTAAATGAGAAAAACAAAGATTATTTCAAAATCATCTAAGGGAAAAATTATAAAAGAACATTAATTAGAAAAATGTAAAACCTGAATGAAGAATAGAAAATAGAATCAGAAATACATGAGAATCTGCAACAAATGAAAGGGCTGAGATTTAATTTTGATTTAAATAGTGTGAAATCTAGGTTAGCTAAAACTCATTCAGAGTTAGTCAAAAACCTACCCTAATTACAAATGTGAACTATCTGAACTAGAATTTGCTTCTGAAATCCTACTTTTCAATTTGCTATTGTAATTAAACTATAATAAAATGATAAAATATGTAAAATAAAATTATAATAAAATGCATAAAATTTTGTCCTATTGGATTTGCCTCTAAAAAGTCTAAATTTTGTAAAGTGCATGATCCAAGGTAAATTTTATTTGTATGCAAAGAAAAAGCCCACATGGATCTAATTTGTATGAATGCAAAGTGCATCTAGATATTAAAATAATATTCTTGGTTAAGTTGTTATTATAAAGTTAGATAACTAATGGTATTTTTGCTTCAAAATTGGTCTGAAGGCAATTCAAGACAAATTCTCAAAATATTTTAAGCACCATTGGATTAAGTATATAGCCTATAAATAGAGAGTATTTTGAAAGAGATTGTTTTTAATTAATTAATTTATTATTTTTTGGGGGGTACACCAAGTTCAATCATCTGTTTTTATACACATATCCCCGTATTCCCTCCCTCCCTCAACTCCCCCCCACCCTCCCTCGAGTCCCCCCCCCACCCTCCCCATCCCAGTCCTCTAAGGCATCTTCCATCCTCGAGTTGAACTCCCTTTGTTATTCAACAACTTCCCACTGGCTATCTATTTTACAGTTGGTACTATATATATGTCTGTGCCACACTCTCACTTCGTCTCAGCTTCCCCTTCACCCCTCGCCCCCCCCAAACCTTGAGTTCTCCAGTCCATTCTCAGAAAGAGATATTTCTTAATTGAATATAGAAGCCTAAATAAACTTAAGAAGTCCGTGTCATATGTAGGTAGCAAATGAAAATGAGATCTAATTAAGCAGAGTAATCATTTTAACAACATTTATTATGTTGACAATATTTTCAAATAAGAGCATAAAAAATAAAACTTTGATCTAATCAATTAAAAGTAGTATTATAAATGACTAATGACACTTGCTTCTCTTATATTTGATTCTTATGATAAAAAATTAGAAGAAAAGGTAAAAGCTAAAGGTTTAACTGAATAAAATGAAGTACTGTCTTAAAAGAAACAGTTCCATATTGGTTTGGTATTAAATAGGCTTTCTAAATGCTCACCATTTATCCGTAAGCTTAATTCAAACCAAGGTTATTTAGAAGTATATCACAGAGATATGGGCAGTAGCTTAGATGCATTTCCTGCAAGAGAACAGATTAAGTACAATTTTTTTGAAATTTGGAATAGCTTACAAAATTGAGGTAGAAGTTCAAATCTGACAGTTGCCTGATAAAATGTGGACTCAAAGTAAATTTTAAGAGCTCTGAAAAATGGCAGCTTCTAATAATATGCATTTAGCAAGCACAAATTATTTTTAAAATAGGTAAACACATATTCTTTTGATTCCAGTACAACAACTACTTTTAAGTTTCAAGGTAATAACCATTTAGAAAAATCATGTATACAACACTATAGCAAGGATTGGATTTTTTTATTAAAGCTCTTAATTGGAATATAATTGCTTTACACTTTTGTACCAGCTTTTGAGGTACACCAAACTGAATTAGCTGTATTTATACACATATCCCCATATCTCATCCCTCCCACCCTCCCTGTCCTGGCCCTCTCAGGCATCATCCATCATCGAGTTGATCTCCCTTTGTTATACAGCAACTTCCCACTAGCTATCTATTTTACAGTTGGTAGTGTATATATGTCTATGCTACTCTCTCACTTCATCCCAGCTTCCCCTTCGCCCCCTGCCCCCCTGACCCCATGTACTCCAGTTGATTCTCTGCATCTGCATCCTTATTCTTGCCCTGTCACTGGGTTCATCAGTACCATTTTTTTTTTCTTTAGATTCTGTATATATGAGTTAGCATACAGTATTTGTTTTTCTCTTTCTGGCTTACTTCACTCTGTATGACAGACTCTAGGTCTATCCACCTCATGACATATAGCTCCATCTCATTCCTTTTTATGGCTGAGTAATATTCCATTGTATAAATATGGCACATCTTCTTTATCCATTCATCTGTTGATGGACATATAGGTTGCTTCCATGTCCTGGCTATTGTAAATAGTGCTGCAGTCAACATTATGGTACATGTTTCTTTTGGGATTATGGTTTTCTTTAGGTATATGCCCAGTAGTGGGATTACTGGATCATATGGTAGTACAATTTTTAGTTTTTTAAGGAACCTCCAAACTGTTTTCCATAGTGGCTGTACCAACTTACAGTCCCACCAACAGTGCAGGAGAGTTCCCTTTTCTCCACACCCTCTCCAACATTTGTTGTTTCCAGATTTTGTGATGATGGCCATTCTGACTGGTGTGAGGTGATACCTCATTGTGGCTTTGATTTGCATTTCTCTGATGATGAGTGATGTTGAGCATCTTTTCATGTGTTTGTTGGCCATCTGTATGTCTTCTTTGGAGAAATGTCTATTTAGGTCTTCTGCCCATTTGTGGATTGGGTTATTTGCTTTTTTGGTATGAAGCTGCATGAGCTGCTTGTATATTTTGGAGGTTAATCCTTTGTCCATTGTTTCATAGGCAACTATTTTTTCCCATTCTGAGGTTTGCCTTCTAGTCTTGTTTATGGTTTCTTTCGCTGTGCAAAAGCTTCTAAGTTTCATGAGGTCTCATTTCTTTATTCTTGATTTTATTTCCCTGATTCTAGGAGGTGGGTCAAAAAGGATCTTGCTTTGATGTATGTCATAGAGTGTTCTGCCTATGTTTTCCTGTAGGAGTTTTATAGTGTCTGGTCTTACATGTAGGTTTTTCATCCATTTTGAGTTTATTTTTGTGTATGGTGTTAGGAAACGTTCTAATTTCATTCTTTTACATGTTGCTGTCCAATTTTCCCAGCACCACTTCTTGAAGAGGCTGTCTTTTTTCCATTGTATATTCTTGCCTCCTTTGTCAAAGATAAGGTGCCCATATGTGCTTGGGTTTACCTCTGAGTTCTCTATTCTGTTCCATTGATCTTCCTTTCTATTTTTGTGCCAGTACCATACTGTCTTGATCACTGTGGCCTTGTAGTATAGTTTGAGGTCAGGAAGCCTGATTGCACCAACTCCATTTTTCCTTCTCAAGATTGCTTTGGCTATTCGGGGGCTTTTGCGTTCCATACAAATCATAAGATTTCCTGCTCTAGTTCTGTGAAAAATGCCATTGGTAATTTGATCGGGATTGCATTGAATCTGTAAATTGTTTTGGGTAGTATAGTCATTTTCACCATGTTGATTCTTCCAATCCAAGAACATGGATTGTCCTTCCATCTGTTTGTGTCATCTTTGATTTCTTTCATCAGTGTCTTATAGTTTTCTGCAGACAGATATTTTGCCTCCTTAGGCAGGTTTATTCCTAGGTATTTTATTCTTTTTGTTGCAGTGGTAAATGGGAGTTTCCTTAATTTCTTTTTCTGCTTTTTTTTTTTTTGTTAGTGTATAGGAATGCAAGAGATTTCTGCGTGTTAACTTTGTATTCTGCTACTTTACTAAATTCATTGATTAGTGCTAGCAGTTTTCTGGTAGAGTCTTTAGGGTTTTCTATGTATAATATGTCATCTGCAAAGAGTGACAATTTTACTTCTTCTTTTCCAATCTGGATTCCTTTCATTTCGTTTTCTCCTCTGATTGTTGTGGCTAAAACTTCCAAAACTATGTTGAATAATAATGGTGAGAGTGGACACCCTTGTCTTGTTCCTGTTCTTAGAGGGAGTTCTTTCAGTTTTTCCCAATATAGAATGATATTGGCTTTTGGTTTCCATATATGGCTTTTATTATGTTGAGGTAATTTCTTCTATGCCCATTTTCTGGAGAGTTTTTTATCATAAAAGGATATTGAATTTTGCCAAAAGCTTTTTCCACATCTGTTGAGATTATCATATGGTTTTTATCCTTCAATTTGTTGATATGATGTATCACATTGATTGGTTTGCATATAGTGAAGAATCCTTGCATTCCACGGATAAACCTCACTTGATCATGGTGTAAGATCTTTTTAATGTGCTGTTGGATTCTGTTAGCTAGTATTTTGTTGAGGATTTTTGCATCTATATTCATCAGTGATATTGGCCTGTAATTTTCTCTTTTTGTGACATCTTTGCCTGGTTTTGGTATCAGGGTGATGGTGGCCTCATAGAATGAGTTTGGGAGTGTTCCGCCTTCTGCAATATTTTGGAAGAGTTTGAGAAGGATAGATGTTAGCTATTCTCTAAATGTTTGATAGAATTCGCCTGTGAAGCCATCTGGGCCTGGGCTTTTGTTTGTTGGGAGATTTTTAATCACAGCCTCAATTTCTGTACTTGTGATTAGTCTGTTCCAAATACAATCTTCCAAGACTGAACCAGGAAGATTGTATTTTTCTAAGAATTTATCCATTTCTTCCAGGTTATCCAATTTATTGGCATATAGTTGGTTCTAGTAGTCTCTCATGATCTTTTGTACTTCTGTGGTGTCCGTTGTTACTTCTCCTTTTTCATTTCAAATTCTGTTGATTTGCATCTTCTCTCTTTTTTTCTTGATGAGTCTGGCTAATGGTTTATCAATTTTGTTAATCTTCTCAAAGAACCAGCTTTTAGTTTTATTGATCTTTGCTATTGTTTCCTTCCTTTCTTTTTCAATTATTTCTGCTCTGATCTTTATGATTTCTTTCCTTCTCACTTTGGGTTTTTTTGTTGTTGTTCTTCTTCTTCTTTCTCTAATTGTTTTAGGTGTAAGGATAGGTTGTTTATTCAATATTTTTCTTGTTTCTTGAGGTAGGACTGTATTGCTATAAACTTCCCTCTTAGAACTGCTTTTGCTGAGTCCCATAGGTTTTGGGTTGTCGTGTTTTCATTGTCATTTGTTTCTAGATATTTTTTGATATCCTCTTTGATTTCTTTAGTGATTTCTTGGTTGTTTAATAGCATATTGTTTCACCTCCATGTGTTTGTATTTTTTGCAGTTTCTTTCCTGTAATTGATATCTAGTCTCATGGCGCTGTGGTCAGAGAAGATGCTTGATGTGATTTCAGTTTTCTTGAATTTGCTGAGGTTTGATTTGTGACCAAAGATGTGATCTATCCTGGAAAATGTTCCGTGTGCACTTGAGAAGAAAGTGTAATCTGCTGTTTTTGGATTTAATGTCCTATAAATATCAATTAAGTCGAGATGGTCTAATGTGTCATTTAAAGCTTTTGTGTCCTTATTTATTTTCTGTTTGGATGATCTGTCAATTGCTGTAAGTGGGGTGTTAAAGTCTCCTACTATTATTTTGTTACTGTTGATTTCCCCTTTTACGGTTGTTAGCATTTGCCTTATGTATTGAGGTGCTCCTATATTGGGGGCATAGATATTTACAGTTGTTATATGTTCTTTTTGGATTGATCCCTTGATCATTTTGTAGTGTCCTTCCTTGTCTCTTGCAATAGTCTTTAAAGTCTAATTTGTCTGATATGAATATTGCTACTCCAGCTTTCTTTTAACTTCCATTTGCATGGGATATCTTTTTCCATCCCTTTACTTTCAGTCTGTCTGTGGCAAGGACTGGATTTTAAAGAAGCCCAAGACCAAAGTTAATTTATTCTCTGGCTCATTCTTTTTTGTTTGCTCATTTCCTAATTAAAATCAGTCATGTAAAGTGTTATTTTATTGATATAATATTATGATATTAAGTCCAATGAATTTGATAATTGTATATACCCTTGGAATTACCACCTGAGGCAAGATATAAAATATCTGCATCCCTCTAGAAAATTGCCTGTACAAACCCAGTTATCCACCATTGGCAATTTCTTCTGATTATATTTTCATAATTAGTTTTGCCTAGTCCTAAAATTCCTGTAAATAGAAACTTAAAGTATGCATTATTTTGTATATGGTTTCTTTTGCTCAAATAAATGTTTTTTGAGAATCCTTTGTGTTGTTGTGTTTTATCAGTAGTCCCATTCTTTTTATTACTAGGTGGTAATTCACTGTATGAATATATCACAATTTGTTATTCACTTGCCTGTAGATATATAATTAAATTGTTTTCAGTTGCTATGGCTATTTTGATAGAAGTTTTCCTGCAGATGTAGGTTTTTATGTATTTGGGATAAATACCTGTTACTGAAATTGCTGGATTTTAATGTAAGTTTCTATTTCATTTTGTAGGAAAGTACCTAGCAGTTTTCCAAAATAACACAATTTTATACTCCTACCAATGTAACCCTTAACATTTGTAAACTTTCCAGTTGCTCTTCGTTCTTTCTAACATTTATAATTGTTGGTATTGTTAATTTTAGGCTTTCTAGTAAATTGAAATGATATCTTATTGTAGTTTGTCATTTCTCTAATGACTGATAATGTTGAGTTCCTTCCCATATGATTGATGACCTTTCATGAATCTTCTGTGAAGTGTCTATTCAAGTTGTTTGCACATATTTAATTGCTTATTTGTCTTCGTATTGTTGATTTCTCAGGGTGTTTTTTTAAAAATATATTCTGTATATAAGTTCTTTGTCAGATATAAGTACTGATAATATTTCCTATTACTTTGTAGCTTGACTGACATTCACTTTCTTGTTATCTTTGGTGAGCAGTCATTTTTAATGTTTATGAATTTCAGTATAATGGGTTTTTTGTGGTTAGTACGTTTATGTTCAGGGTAAAAAGATTTTTGTCCTTCATGAGAGATATGAAGTAATACAAGCTTTGAAGATATTCTCCTATAAATTTCTAGCTTTTACATTTAGGTCTATGATCTACCTTAAATTAATTTTTGGCGTAAAGTAAGACAGGAGTCAATGTAATTTTTTTAGGAATCTGTACATTTTATTTCAGTTATCAAAGTTGTTGCTATAAAGTTGTTCATGATATTCTCTCATTATTCTTTTAATATCTGTAGGATTTGTTGTGATAATTGCTTTAATTCCTGATGTTGATAAATTGTATTCATTTCTTTTTCTCATTTGTTCTCTTTCAATATCTCCTTTTTCTTGATTAGAGTTAACTCAGACTTTATCAAGTTTATTGCTCTTTTGAGAGAACCAACTGTTGGATTTGTCAATTTTCTCTACTTTTTTTTTCTTTTCTATATCGTAGAAATAGAAATACAAATACCTCTGCTATTATCTCAATTTTTCCTTACTTTGCTCTATTACTCTAAGTTTTTTTTCTTTCTTTTTGTTTGTTTGTTTGTTGTTTGTTTCTTTTTAATAGAAACTCAAGTTATAGATTTTAAATGTTTCTTCTTTTTAGGATACCTTTTCTGCCTCACTCAGCCTTAGCTAGCCAGTGAGTTTATACTCAGTTCAAAGTTCAAAATGCATCATAGCTATTATTTCAGCATTCCTGCCCAGCTGCCACTCCTCAGCAGGCACTGACTGACTTCTGGGAAATACTTCACATGCCTAGGGGGAACTCCCTCCATCTTCTGTCCTAATCAGCCTGCCCCTTCTCTGCAACGGGTGAATGCCTTTGGGAAAAAAGTATATGGCTGGATTCAAACTTGTTCTGTAGCTACATCTCCCTGTCATTTTCATTCATCATGCCTGCCACATGTGGCAGTTAAGTGTAACAGTTTGACTGGTGTATCAGTTATCTATTGCTGTGTAACAATCTCAAAATGGTGGCTTAAGCATCATCATTCATTATGATTCTGGTAGGCAGTTTTCCTCCATATCATGGTTGATGTCACTGAATTGAGCTGGTAGTTGGGCTAGGATGACAGTTCTAAAATGGTGTCTCTTATTTCTGGGGCCTTAATACAAACTATCACTCAGTGTGCTTCAGTTCTTCTCTATGTAGCTTCTATATTCAAAGGTGTTTCATCTTACTGGCCTGCTACATGTGACCTCTCATTCTTGCATTAAACCTGGACTTTCTTATATCATGGCACCTAGACTCCAGTAGGGGGTGTTCCAAAAGGATAAACCCCAATATGTAGGCACTTTTCAAGGCTGTTTGCATAACACTTCTAACTTTGCTTTGACCGAAGCAAGTCATTTACTATAGCACAGGGTTGTTTTAGTATGGGCTACCATAGCAATATTTATTTCTGAATATCTATGGCAAGTAGATCCCCCTGCCACTCAGCAAGGAATGAAAGCTACTGAAGATATTTTCTCTCCTAGAAAGGTATATTTATTTTATTGCATCTTTTTAGGTTTTTTTTTTTTTTTTGCCCCTCAACTCTCTGAGGAGTTAGAAAACAAAAATGAAAGCTATGGTTTTGTAAATTATCTGTTTGTTTTTGTGGTTAAGATGGAAGTAAAATCTCCTGCAACTTTTTATATCCAAACTCTAAGTGGAACCAATGCCCACTACTTGTATTTCATACTTTCTCACCATCCTCAGTATTTTAGGACCGCATAACTTTCCCTCTTAAGCTAAGTGGGTAATCTATTGATGTCACAGAAAAAACAGAAGCCAGTAGAGGAGGTCTTACCTCAACTTCCTTTCACCAGACCTGTAAATTCAGGTAATATAACCTAGCATAATATAAATAAGCTAATAGAACTTATTTTCTTACCACCAAGCCTTTTTTTTTTCTTCTGTTTTTTACACTCTACCTGAAAATCTCTTTTCTCAAGTTGCAGTTTATCTGCCTTATTGCTGTTTTTTCCTCAATTTCTATCTGGTTGCCCTTTGCTGGGAATGGCCTCTGGTTATTTAAACATGTATTGGGTACTCAGTGGTCTTACCACCATAGACTTTATCACTGCATATTGCATTTGACTATTAAACCTATTAACCCCCTCCATACCTCCACATACATGCACATTCTAGACCATGAGCTCCATGAGGTAGAAATTATCTCTCTTCACCTCACAACTGTATCCCCAGCACAAAGCACCATGCCCAGCACTCAGTGTGTGCACATTAAAAATGTATTAAGTAAATGCATGTGTGAATAATATATATCTCATCTGATAATGTTACACCAGCAAATTGCAAAACCCTGGCTGGGAGATACTAGCCCAGTGTTAAAACAGTAAGTGACCAAAGTTATAAAAACAAAGCTATAAGCACAGTAATAGGAAAAAAAAAAAAGATGTTTTGTTTGTTTGTTTGTTTTGACATTTTTATTTTAGGCTGCAAAAACAAAAATGAGCAAACAAACAACAAAAAACTTGAAATAGGCTTGTCAAATGATGTAAATTCATCCTTTCCAGGGAAGCAGAAGGTAGACCATCCTGCTTCACTGCTGCTTGCACTCTGCTGGGTTTTGATCCTTCTTTGGGTCATAGTCTGGATCATTTTCCTCATCTCCTTCTTCTTCCCCTTCCTCATCCGCTTCTTCACCTTCTTCATCATAATCATCATCGTCGTCTTCATTAGCTTCTCCAGTAAAGTACAACACTGATCTTGGGATGATACGCTCATGTAAAAAGTGACCAATTTCAAAGTCCACAGCAAGGATAGCTTCAGCAGCATCATCCAGATCTCCACTCTCAGGAACTCATCCTATATGTCTTTGTCAACACTTCATTTGTGAAATATTCATTGGGTTCAAAGTGAAATTCGAAGACAAAACTCATAGGCTGATCAGCATCTGAGAACTTCACTTTAATATCTTTCAAGTGCTTCAGAATAGGTTCATCATGTTTCTGAACCATATCACTGAGCAAGTCAACATTCTTAAAAACAGTCAACCAAAATTCAGGAATTCCCTTGGGGTCTTCTTTCTCTTCATCCTTTTTCTCATCTTCAATCTTGGCCTTTTCTTTTAGCTCCTCCGAAATTTCATCTTCCTCATCTGGTTTCCATTCACATTCTTCTTCTGTAGGTTCATAAATGGCATTAATGATCTCAAATTGCTTATCAAATAGAGGTTGATAGAGAACAGCATACTTTCTTTCCAGATCATGAACTTCCTCATAGAACTTGGCTTCTATCTATGCACATTTAACTTGAAGGTTTTTGAGAGCATTCACGCGTCTTTTAACTACCCTAGGCAAGCTTTCAATGTATCCTGTTGGTGTTTCTACCAGACCATCAAGTCTTTCTTGAAGGGCTGCAAGAATCTGAGGATTTTGCATCATCTGAACAGTCAGCTGACACGCTTTGATTTTTGTTTCTTCACCAGTTTCTTCTTTTTCTACTTCTTCAACATCATCCAAATCTTGATCAGGTTCAGACTGTTCTTTGTTGTCGATGTCTGCCATGTCGTACGAAGGCCAAATATCGGCAGCTAGCACGGGGAGCCAGGCGGACGAGCTGCGCAGGCAGCGACTCAGGGCGGCGACGGGAGGAGCGGGAGGCTGCGCCGCGAGCAGATGGCGCTAAAAAAGCAAAAAAAAAAAAAAAAAAAAGACTTTTTTAACTTAGTGAATTTTATTTAGTATAATTAATAACTTAAAATAATGATTCTTGGGGAAGGTAAATGAAAAGAAACCTATTCCTCTAGGAAGAATCTCATTCAAAAAAGGAGAGAAAATTATCCAAATGTCTTCATGGGGGTAATTCCCTTTCCACCTTAAGGAATATTGCTAGAGGGGATGTATATAATGGCATGACAGTTGGGAAGAGGCTGAAAATCATTGATTTAAAAAATAGATTGTTAAATGTGGATTGGTTTTACGTAGTCTATATGTGCTTAGAGTTTAGCTCACTGGAAATGTTTTTCCTAGTCACTGAAGCAAAGCAGCAATTTACTAAGTAGCATCCTAACATCCTAAAAGAGTTTAATGCAGTTTCCAGAAATGGACAACACTCCCAGTTAATGGCAGTGAGCACTTTGGGAGAACTGATTTTACAAATACATTTTTATCTAGTGCTTTAAAAATGCAGTGCATTACTAACACAGACAGATGCTTTAACCCTTTTTGTTAAGGACTATGTTTCTATGTATTTCTGTGTCTAACCATTTCTAAATGCCAGAGATGGTTAATGTGAATGAATTAACAAAGAATATCTAGAACTGTAAGTAGAAGTATTTTGATAGAATATTTTAGATCTGGAGGGATTCCAAAGCTCAGCTCATGACTTATGAGAAACATAAGGCCCAGATAATTTTTTTTCTGTACAAGAGACAAAAGTAATAGACAACAGAAGTCTTCCATCTCATCAAGATGTCTTTCTCCTCTTCTGCTACCACCTCCCCCTTTGTACTCACTATGTTCAAGCCACAGAAGCTTTATTTCTGCATTCAGATAGTCTAAGCTTATTCTTATATAAGGGCATTTGTACATGCTGGTGATTCTGCAGAGAGCGTTCTATTCCCATATCTTCTCATAATAGACTCCTCCATTCAAGTCTCAACAAATATGTCACTGTAAGCACTCTGTCTCAAATAAACCCCTCCCCATTATTCTGTCACATCACCCTGTAGTGTTTTCTTCATAGTACTTACCTGAAATTATCTTGCACGTTAATTTATTTTGTATTCTGTCTCTCCACTCTTGACCTAAGCTCCATAAAAGTAACATAGCTGTCTTCCTCGATTCAATATCATCTGAATCTAGAACAGCACATGGCAACGTGACACTGGAAGGCATTCAGTAAGTATTTGCTGAGTGATTAAATGATTTACTCATATGATATCTGTGATGCCAATCTGGTTACAATGTTTTAAAAGAAAAAAAAAACCAAGGATATGCATTTAAATATATATCCAATTGCAGTTGACTTTTTAAAACAAAATCTTTTAAAATAATCTTTATTTAGAACATTTGTTTGGGAAATGAAAATGATTCTGTAGCTATGCATTGACATACATGGATCAATATCAATTTAAAAGTGCATCAATATTTTTATTCCTGTCTGTCTGCATTAATTCATACATCACTATGCATTCCACTTCTTGGCATCTGCTGATGGCAGATTTTCTAGTTTGCAGCATAGCATTATTGAGTTTGGTGCCATATGGCTGCCCTTCCTTGGTCCAGGTTTTGATCAATCAAGTGATGGCAGACCGACTCATGCCATTTTAGAGAAGATAGAGATTTGATGTAGAGCCAATCCCCTAAAACATTTTTCTGAAGAAAAATGTGCTCTAAGTATGAATAGGGGAGCATAAGCTATACTAAATAAATATATAAAAAATACACTTTGTGCTTAATGGTTGTCTAAGAGACAAATTGCCAGAAACTTGTTTTATCCCTAAAGGGAAATGTTCCTTTCAGAATTCTAACTGGTGCTGTGCTCATGTCTGTGACTAAAATAATTCTTTACCAACAGCAGTAAGGGCTTTTATACCCTGAAGTAGGGTAGTCTATTCTTTCACTGATAGCAGTCTGCAAACCCAGTGTTACAGTTTAGTGATTTGAAATGCCACAAACAAATATGAGGAAATGCTTTGAAAGATGCTCTGGTTATGATCTAATGGTATTAAAAAATGTATCAAGAAATCTGGCCTACACCCTCCCTCTGACTCTAGTCCAACTTCTGTTTAGTTATTTCTTGATAACTCATTCTCAAAAGCAGTAGAGGGAATTATAAAAAATATATATATTTTTTATAGGAGAATAGAATAAATGTGAAGGCACAGAGAAATAAAATTATACACACACACACACTAATCTAAGGATAAACTTATGAAAAAATGAAAATGAAAAACATGAAAAATGAAAAAATGAAAAAGTTCCAAAGATTATAAAATAGATAGTGAACTTGGCCTTGAGATTATTACTGGCTGAAGCAGAAATGGTAAAAAGGTTTTCACAGTGTCCATGAGATACATAATTTTAAAATACCAGCTATATAAAAAAAGCAAAGCTTTTTCTTTTTCTTTTTTTTAGCACTGAGGTTTGTGAGAAATATGCTATAGGGCTTCATAAAGAGGACATAGGTCTTTTCCGAACATACCCTTAACCAAATTTCTACAGTTAGTGTAGAAGTTGTATCAGACTATGCCCTAAAGTGAGAACAGACACCAATGCAATTCTCAGAAACAGATTCTAAGATGTGCTGTGGATTCATGTTAGAAATTTACAGTTTGTTGAGGTGTTCTGAATTGGTTTAAGGGTAAAAGACTATTGGCTAAATATGCTTCAAAAGCTTTGTTGAAGAAAAGTGCATCTTGCAAGTAATGTTAAATAAATAAAATTAATTATGACAGTGTTGATGTTACCCATAATTCTTCACTTTAAAACCTTAGCGATGTTGTAGCTAATATACAAGACTAGGGGGACATGAATGTATGCTCATATTCCACCTCTGCTACTTACCACTGTGTGACCATGCTGATGTTACTTAGTATCTTCACTCATGCATTTCTTTTTCTGTAATAACAAAAAATGAAACATCATATGCTTCAGTAAGAATTCCACAAAATAGAACAGGTAAGTGCCCCCCATCCCCCTAGTGAGAGTACCTGGCATGTAGCAGGTACTCAGTAATTGATACCTCATATCCCCTTTGCGGCTTTATGCTCCGTATCAAAAATCATTCCTTGAAGAACAGTGATGTTGAAAGAAAGAATCCTTTCAGCAGTGTGAGTTGTAGGTAAAACTTTCCTTGAACCATAGGAACTGCAATTAGGAGATAAAAAAGGCTGATGGGTCCTTAGCTGTTACTGGGCCATCTCTACACTCTACTGTCTTTTCCACTCAATTCCATAACTGCTTCAAAAAAGGGAAGGAAATGCCAAACTTTTCTCTTGCTGCAAGAAAGTTTTAATTGAAAACAAGAGTGCTGGGCTGAATACAGCTTCAGCAGATTCCCAGTTAAATTAGAAGGGGCTTTTCATTTAAGTCCTAGTGTTGATATGTCACTGTGCTCTGTCACTTTGAAAAGCGATAGTGCTTTGTTATCAGCACTGAGCCCTGGCAGGCTTCTGATGTAGACTTAGACTAAAATAGAATGCCAGAATGATGAAGGCGCTGCTTACCTTCAGAAACCTCCAGGCTGTAGACGTGGGCAAAGGTGCTGACATATTGCTCTGTCCAGCCCAGTGAGTTTGACAATCTCTGACACATCATTTTCACATTTTAGATTGTAATTTGAGATTTTGGAAACGTTGGTAGATTTTCAAAAGAAACATGAATATTAGTGATTGTGTTAGATGTATGCCATCCAAAGTCTTATTTGGTAGGCAAATTATTAAGAATTAATTTTTGCCCTTTAACTTGCAAATTCTATTTAGGAAGTATTTAGAGAAAAAAATTAGTGTAACTTGACGATTTATTAGAGGAAGCTGAATTGCCAGTCAGCATAGTCATTTGTTAAATTAAACACTGTTTATGTGCCAGCCTTCCGCCAAGCACTGGTAGGTGCTTAGAATGGGAAGACAAGTAAGAGTCCCTGTCCTCAAGCAGGAAGACAGAAATAGGTAATTATAAAATGATGCAGCAAGTGAAATAGTATGCATAGAATATTACTGAAACACAAAAAGCAATTATCTTGATGTCTTAGGAAGCAAGTAACAGAAATAGTGCGTGTCTAACCAGTATCCTTGTTCCTAATTACCAGATCAGCAAATCCTTTGTATGGCTGAATATTTACATTGATATGACATTACCCTTTTTTTGGCTAGGAACAACAAGATTTCTCTTAGGAAGAGTTAAACAGGCATATTCAAATAGAGAATCTTACCAGAAAACTGGAAAAGTTTTTTAAGGGCTTAGAATTACTCTTTCTCCTCACTTCTAGTGCCCCTGCCCCAAACCAACACAATTTAATTTTTTATACACTGAAGCATCCCATGTCTTTCTGTGGTTGACTACGTAGAAAGGAAACTGCTTTCCTCTAGCCCTTCAGGCTCTTCAATACAGGCTCACTTTTCTACTCAGTGTGTTTCTCCACATTAAACTCTGATATAATAAGCATATAGCTAAAGAGCATTTAAGAGAGTATACCTTGTGAAAAGAAAAATATATGTTTCACTGCATGTGCTGCTTTTCAAAAAAAATCTATTTTTTAATGTATTTGTACAGGATTTTCAGAGCCCTGCCCTCTGGAGTAGTGTTTAGCAACAGCAGTGCTGCTCTGAGCTTTAATCACTGTGTATTTGTTTTTTCACACTAATTTTGAACCACAAACTAGCATTCAATTTGAAAATGGCATCAGGTTCACAGCTTTTCAATTGACTTTAAAGTGTCATACTCTATTTTCAGAGCATCTGATCAAATTTAACACTTTGGGATAGTTTAATACTTGGTTTTCCATAATATGCAGCCTTTGAAATATTTGACCTCTACCTAAAAAGCAAATAAGGCTAGAAAATCTTAGCCACGTGTTTGAGTGCCATCTCTGTGGGCAGATTTCCAGATTAAATCATGCCTGGGCTGGGCTGAATTCCACAGCGTAGTGTCGCCAATCCAGAGGGCTGTATGTATGCAAACTGGCCATTCAAAGCAAAGGAAGTACCTATTTTCCCACTTTTATAGGTGCTGCCACTTACAGTTTGCATTTTATTTGACTATTTCCTTGTCTGCCTTTAGTTTATTAAGTTCATGAGGGAGGGAGTGTATTCATAATATTTACAGTACCTGGACCAACAGTAAGCACTCAAAAAATATTTTGGATAAATAAATAATTATCTTTAGCGGGTGTGAATAAAGAAGGGGACCAGAATTGTAGCAGACTTTAAAGACAACTGCATTTATACTGCTTCCTAGCTCTGACTGCAAAACTGAAAATGATAAGGAGGGCATAGATAATTGAAAGTGTTCCTAGATGAGAACAGCAGAAAGATTCCAGGGAGCTTTGTAAACACCGTCTTCTACCTTATTAATTAACTGGAATTAGGGTGGGAATGCATATCACAATTTCTCCTTTCAGCAGAAAACTTTGAAAAGTGTTGCTCCACGACAAAACTCAGATGGTAAAATGTCATGTCTTAGAATGTTATTTAGGACCTATCTTCAAAATAGAGCATTTGTTCCTAACTGTACATACATATACACATACACATCAGTTAGGATATATTTATATATTATGGAAGTAATACAAATATAAATGTTTATAATAATTATCATCACATAATATATATGGTACCAATTTATTTATTACGTAACTCACAACCACCTTATTAAACTGTAATCCCTTTGCTCAATAAATATTACCACTTGATCTCTCTTGCCCTCTGTTTCCTGTTTGTGTTTTTAGGCACTTGATAGTGAGAGGGGGAATTGATTTTACCTCTCTAAACAAATCCAAATAAGAAATAGCTTTGATGTCACTGTGGAGGTAATTGAGGATGCCCAATTTCCGTAAATAAAGAACATGTGACTATTCTACTGTGTCCTCATTCTTTCAGTATTGTATACATAATAGTCTTAAAATGTCAAACAGATCATAAAAATATCCTATATTTCTAGTCATATTTTATAGAGAAACACTAACAAGTTGTAGCTGTCAGAATGATCCTCCTTACTGGGCAAAACAACGAACACAGCAACAAGATATATGAGGAGATCAGCAATTTATAAGAGAACTGCCTTTTGCTTCTATTTTAAAATTCTCTGCTGGCTTAAACTATGATTTTTATAGCTATTTATTTAATGTGTATTTGTGTGCATGTGTCTGTGTTTTCTTTCTGGTTACACTGTAAGTTTATTCAGCAATTTTATCGCCGTTTTGATGAAAGTTATTGAGTTTGAGACATTTTATAGAAGAATTAGCTATTATGAATGAAGCTTCATCTTAAAGATAATCAAAAGAAAAAAATGAGTATAAACAAGTGCACATTAATTTTTCAAAGATATATTATTTAAGAAAAAATTCTGAACCTGCTTTTGTTCTTCCTTGTATTTTATCTGCCTTTCTTGCATAAAAAGAGTGCACATATGCATAATTATTAAGACAAATGTCATCCTTTGCTCAGAGTTCAGGTATGGTATTCATGAATTTATATGGTTAGTGGTTGAAAGATAACATCATCATTAATATGAAGGTAGTTTTATAAGGGCAAAGAAACAAAAGAAAATTGAATTAGATATGGCAAATTGTAAGGAATTAAGTATTATTTGAAGCATGCCTTTTTTGTAAAATCTGAAGGTCATTCCACATGTTATTCATTTTGTTCAAAGGAAAAGCAACCCTGACAAATACATTTTTAAAATAGGCAACACTCATTAGAAAAAAAAAAGATAAAATAGACAAAAAAAACCCAAAAAACCCCAAACACTCAGAGCCTCAAAATCAAAACAGGAAAAACAATGGCACAATAAGAGGTAATCAAACCATTCCTTTGATGTGTGAATGAACCCATTATAGACAGTGTGTTGTTTGAAAATGAAAAGAGAGTTTAGATAGACGAACTGAAAGTCATCACTGTGAATCAGTCAGAAACCTAGAATTGTACCATAATTCACTCATTTTCAGTTAATCATTTTTCTATCACTAGTAGGTTGGACTTCTGTGAGTGCTTGGGATTAAAAAAAAATGAATAAAACATAGATCCTCCTTAAGGAGACTTCATCCTACCAAAAGAAAGAAAAATATGAACAAATAATAGCAATGCTACCTATCTATACATAAAATGCTCATAGATACTACCTATTTATTACATACTCATGTCAGAGTTTCTACCCTAAACCAAACCAGGGATGCTAATCACCTCTTTGAAGTTCTTCAGCCCCATTTTCACCCAGCTCTTCACTGTTACAGGGTAGTTTTAAAACAACTGAAGGGAAGAAGACAGTAAAACCAAAATGTTTAAATAGTCACACAATGGCTATTTCAATAGAGATTTTGCTAGTTCCTAAGCAGCCAGTCATATAAACTCAACCAAGGTATTTTGCAGCTGATTATACAGTTGTAAGTACTTTTTTCAGTGATTGCACCAAGCGTGCTAATATGTACTTCTGGGGTGGAAGACTCGGAGGCAAGATTGAGATAGAAGGCTTATTTAAACTCCATCCGCTGTGGGTTTCAGCTCCACCAGCCTGTAAAATGATCTGAACCACATAATCTACTCTCACATTCTCTCCCAAGTTCACAGGGAACAGCAGCACAGACCCACAGTTGCAGTGAGTTGGAAAATCTTTTCATGTAGCTTTCCTGAGTCTCAAGGAAATCTGGCTTGTCAGTCTTAGAGTAATCTTTCAGCTACTACTGCATTTGTGCTTCCATCTGGGTGTGGACCTACCCAAAGCATGACTGGATATTGGAAACCAGCGTGTAGAAAGGCCAGTTCCCAATTTCAAAGAGGATTAGGCAGGGTGCTCATTTAGATCTAGGTTCCATAAGGACAAGTTGCTGTAGTTTACTTCTAGTCTCTGAAGCAATTCAACTGTCACTTGCTCCAGGTCTTGAGTTTTTGGAACCCTGGAAATCGAATGGTTGAAGTGTATAGATCCTCCCTCCATACAAGCCTCTTCAGACTTTATGCACCACGCATACTTTGACTTTTAAGTGCTAACATAAGAGTTCTTTACCCTTTCCCATTATAAATCATACTCACCTTATGTTTCTCCCTAGTACTCCTGTATTTTTCTATATTCATTCAGATTTTAAATTATTTAAGGAAAGAATCCCATACAAGACTTTCCCATATTTATACTGATATACTAACTGCTTAATACAGAATGGGGCTAATAGTGATTGATCATCAGCACTAATGGTTAATTAATACATATTATTGGGAAAACATTTTGCTATTAACATAGATTTTTCCAGATATATAATATATAATTGTACATATACATATATGTTTGATATATATCTATATATGTATCATTAATTATTTGTATGTGAGCTATTATCTGCATGTATCTATATACATAGACTTTCTATCAACTTCACCAGCTATATCAACACAGCAAAGAATACATCTTACTAAAAAAGATTTGTGCTTAGTAATTTAAAAATAGAATTAGCATATGACCCAGCAATTTCAACCCTGGGTATCTACTCAAAAGAATCAAAAACAGGTGTTTAACCAAAAACTTGTACCTCTATGTTCATAGCAGCAAAATTCACAATAGCCAAAAGGTTGAAACAATCCAAATGTCTATCAGCTAATGAACAGATAAAACAGAATGTGACAATCTGTACAAGGAATATTATTCAGCCATAAAAAGAATGAAGTATTGACACATGCTACAACATGGATGAACCTTGAAAATTTTGTAGTAAGTCAAGGAATTCAGACACAAAAGACTACATATTATATGATTACATTTATATGAAATATCCAGCACAGGCCAATGCATAAAGACAGAAAGCAGATAAGTGGCTGCTGGAGACTATACTGATGAGGGAAAGGGAAATTAATAGATAGGTGGTTTCTTTTTGGGGTGATGAAGATGTTCTGGAGTTAGGTAGAGGTGATACTTTCACAGCACTGCAAATATACTAAACATGAGTACAACTGAATTTTACTCTTTAAAATGGTCAAGGTAGTAAATTTTATGTTTATTTTACTACAACAAAAGTATTTCTGCCAGAATTGCTATTTAATAAAAACAGTTAAAAAAAAACTGACAATATTGGACTCATACTACTTTTTCTAGTGTTAGCTACCAGTTATGATTTAGATGACTTAACTAAAATGAATTTTATGAAAACTTGGTCTGTTGAAACCTCTGCTCTGTATGTATGAAAATATAACAGTTACTAATTCTAGTAACTAGAATTACCAGTAACTAGTCAAAAATCATTCGTTGTCTTCCATAGTTCACCTATCCCCCTTTTTTTTATTGTAATGACAAATTTCATGGGTGTCTTCCTGTTTGAAAATCTAAAAACTTTTCTGATAGTTTTTTCAAAGAAAATTATTTAAATAGTAACAGTGATATTTACCTTTGCATTATAGTGCATGTATTATCATGATCATTACATTATTTATCATTAACATTATTTGTCATTAACAGTCTCATGTCACCAGAGAAAGAAGATCAATATGTAAATTAATATTACAAAAAATGGAGTCATAAACACCAAAGGAAAGGTATCAAGTGAATGGCATAATATTACAAAGGTGAGACTATGTTGAGATTATGATCAGTCTAGACCAGCTTCATTGAGAAATGTGCACCTTGACATGGATCTAGAAGAACTGATAGGTTCTCATAATTCACTATAGTAGGATGGGAGGGTGAGCATTCTAACTGTCTGGACAAAACCGAAAATGATTGGGATTTCAGTATTTCCTTTGTGCATGACTGAAAACAGCTTGCTGAATGTTTCCCAGTGTGTAATTGCATCCACTCTGACACTCTGAGCAGGGAGGTATTTCAAAAAGGAAAATGTGTTTAACCTAATGAGAATAATAACATGCATTTATATAGTGGTTACTCTGTTCCAAGCAGTGATCTAAGGATTTTGCAATTAAGGACTCATTTAATCATCACAATTTTGTAAGATTTTTGCTTTCTGTGGCAAAATCCTTGGAAACATAAAAAAATCAAACTCCAAATTATATCATGGGCTACCTGTGTCTTCTGACATTCAAACCAAATCACATGTACACATATATATAGGAGGAAAAATAACTTACCCAGTTACCTAACAGGTCCTTACTATATGGCACTATATTCTCTCACCCCTCCATCTCCTCATCTATGCCATTTCTGAGGGCTGGAGTCTACCCCCACACCATACCTCATCTGTGTTGTTGCTTGAATCAGTAGTACATTCTCTTTTACTGCAGGGTAGTATTATATATTGAAATACCACAATTTCTTGCTTAGTTAACACTATTTTTATGTCAAGGTTTTGGATATTATTTATAAAGCTGCGTTAAATATTCAAATTCAGTTCTTTGTGTCAACATATGTTTTCATTTTGGTTGGCCTACAAGAGAGATTGCTGGATTACTAGGACAGTGCATGTTTAACTTTATGAGAAACTGTCAAACTATTTTCCAAAGTGCAGTGGCATTTTTCATTTTCACTAGCAATGAGTTCCAGTTGCTCCCCATCTTCAACAAAACTTGATGTTTTTATTCGAATTAATTTTAGCCATTCTGAGTATGTAGTACTATTTTAGTGTGCTTTTAGTTTGTATTTCTATGATGACTAATAATGTTGACCATCTTTTTATGTGTTTATTTTTCTTTCACATATCTTCTTTGATGAGGTGTCAAATAAAACCAAAACCCCATTTTTGTTGAGTGAGTTGGCTTCATATTGCTGAGTTGTAAGTTTCTTGAGATATTCAAATTACATATTCTTTATCACATGTATATATTATCAATATTTTCACTCAGTCTTAGGCTTGCCTTTTTTTTTTTTTTTTTTTTTTACTTTTTAAGCTCTTTATTGGAATATAATTGCTTTACTCTCTTGTACCAATTTTTGAAGTACAACAAAGTGAATCAGCTGTATTTATACATATATCCCCATATCCCCTCCCTCCCACGACTCCCTCCCGCCCTCCCTGTCCTGGCCCTCTAAGGCATCACCCATCATCGAGTTGATCTCCCTTTGTTACACAGCAACGTCCCGCTATCTATTTTACAGTTGGTAGTGTATATATGTCTATGCTACTCTCTCACTTCATCCCAGCTTCCCCTTTGCCCCCACCCCCAACCCCATGTCCTCCAGTCCATTCTCTGCATCTGCATCCTTATTCTTTCCCTGTCACTGGGTTCATCAGTACCATTTTTTTAGATTCTATATATATGAGTTAGCATACGGTATTTGTTTTTCTCTTTCTGGCTTATTTGGCTCTGTATGACAGTCTCTAGGTCTATCCACCTCATTACATATAGCTCAACTTCATTCCTTTTTATGGCTGAGTAATATTCCATTGTATATATGTGCCACATCTTCTTTATCCATTCATCTGTTGATGGGCATTTAGGTTGTTTCCACAGCCTGGCTATTGTAAATAGTGCTGCAGTGAACGTTATGGTACATGTTTCTCTTTGGATTATGGTTTTCTCTGGATATATGCCCAGTAGTGGGATTACTGGATCACATGGTAGTTCTACTTTTAGTTTTTTCAGGAACCTCCAAACTCTTTTCCATAGTGTCTGTACCAACTTACATGCCCACCAGCAGTGCAGGAGAATTCCCTTTTCTCCACACCCTCTCCAACATTTATTCTTTCTAGATTTTTTTTTTAATTTTTTTAATTAATTTTATTTATTTATTTATTATTTTTTGGGGGGTACACCAAGTTCAATCATCTGTTTTTATACACATATCCCCATATTCCCTCCCTTCCTTGACTCCCCGCCCCGAGTTAGGCTTGCCTTTTATTTTGTCATCAGTGTCTTTTGAAGACTAAACATTTTCAATCTTCATTAGTTCAATTTATCATTCTTTAAAATATTTTGAGCTTTTTATGTCCAATTTAAGAAATTTCCTAATCCAAGGTCACAAAGATTGTTAAAATTCCTAGGGTGACAGGTTTTCTTTTCTGAAATTTCTACAATTATGAAGATATCTTTCCATTGTCTTCTGGTTTGAATAGTTTCTGATGGGACCCCTTCCTTTCTCCCTTCCTTCCATTGTTCTCTTCCTTCTCTCCCTTCCTTCCCCCCTCTTTCTTCTTTTCCTTGTTCTTTCTTTTTACCTGTATCCAGTGTTTCTCTTTTCTCATTCTACTTTAATATTTTATCTTCATCACTGACTTCAGTAGCTTCATTATGACATTTCTTAGACTGTATTTTTTATAATTCTTGGGGTTCTTTCATGTTTTTGAATCTATGTTTCAGTAACTTGCAAAAATTGTGACTTATTTATTCAAGCATTTTGTTCTCAGACTCTGTGTCCTCCGTTTTCTAGGAATCCAATTATATAAATTCATGCTCTGTTAATATTTTTAAATCTTTTATTTTCAAGCTTTGATAAAGAAAGTTTTGAAAAACTTTCAAAATAAGACTAATAAAGCTTCAAAACTAAGGCAATACTCTTAGGATTGTAACCAATGTGCTATGTATTATGAGGTCTTTCCACTGTGGCAGGTAGAAACATGAATTATTTCCAGCCCTGTGGGTGCTCTGGGAGTTTTTGTATTCACTCCTTTCTTGTGGCTCTTTCCACAGCTCGATTGGTTTCCTCTCATGAATGTGCAGAGCAATACTCAGTGAATGACTGGAAGGATTCTCCTGAAGTTCTACAGAGTTGTCTTTCTCTTTAGTTCATTCCTTTCCCTTACTCTGTTCTGCAAAATCTAGTTTCCTTGACTTCCCCAAAATTTGATCCCTATCTCTGCAACTTAAGATGACTAGATTCTGTTATGGGTGACCTTCTTCAGTGGCCTAGAAACTGCCTCTAAGTAGTTAGTTGATACAATTAAAGAGCTCATCATTTTTGTTTCACTTATCTCAGGGATCATGGTCCTGTGTTGCCTATTGTACAATGTTTGAAAATGTTATTACATATATTTTGTCTGAAGTCTAGTTGTTTATGGCAGAAGGTTCTTTGTTATTTCATCCTAATCAGGATGAAGTTCTAGTTTAACATAATGTACTGAGTATAAGGAATTGTTGGAACATAGAGCAAGAAGTCAAAGACAAGCATGATATTTAGAGAAGGAGCTTATTTTTTTATATGAAATTTTCTGATTATTTCTGTAAGTAATATAATTGAAAGTAGATAAATAATTGAAAGTAGATAAAAAAAGACTAAGGATGTATTTCTTGGGGAGTTATACAGAGGAGAATAAAGATTTATAAAAAGTAGAGAATCATATGTAGACAAAAACAGAAACAACTTTATGGAATTTGGAGTCATTCTGATAACTGGTTGATGGGTGAAAGCAGAAGTTTGTCCTGATTTCTTTCCTAAAAATTCATTCAGTTCTTGATTTAAAATTTTGGAAAGAGATATTATTTTCCAATGAAACAACAGTTGGTGCCAAACATTTGTGCCTACTGACAAGACAGTGACATGGTGCCACAACAAGTGCCCACGATGCAAATGGTGTCTAGACAGGAAGGAGCATCTTAAACTTCTTAAGTTGTGTATCAAGAAATACACCTTGTTTTACATACAGTGATTACACATAGGTTTCACACAAAAGGGGCATATAGAGCATAATAATGTAGCATACTGTAAATAATTAGAGGAATGAATTTAAGTAGATTAGATGTTGTTCAAGAGAATTACCCATAGCTCTTTCATAAAGGTAACATCAAAACTTGGAACTGCGATTTAATTCATTCAATACTCACGTGCACATATGTGTGTGTGTATATATTTATATATAATTATTGGAATGATACTAAATTAAATCAGCTGTCAATCTCAAAATAATTTTAATAGATTATTGAATATTCTGTTTTACTTGGTTAGGTAAAAATATTGTTAAATACATGTAAAGCTGAGACTCCTTAGTCCTATATATACATTAAAATATATCCTTGATTTCATCTTTGGTGGTTCACTGGAAGATGAAGAAAGCTTACGATAAAAAAAAATAGGTGAACATCTGAATTAAAATTAAAAACTACAAATGTCTGGAGCATTATAAATTATACTTAAATTGCCAAACTTCAGGTGATTGGGAAACATATAGAACTAATTATCCTGAGAAAGTTGAATAATTATCCATTTAGACCCATTTGGAAATGCCACAGAGAAAAAAATTTTAATGCTATAAAAAATTAATTACCTTATTTTAGAGGGAGGTTTACAGAAAAAGTACATCTCAAAGATATAAGAATGACACTATCAGATCTTTATTAATTTACTGTGGAATAAAATCATGTCTAATTATAGTCTATACCCCCTGAGAACCATCCATCATTCCTCAAGGTTATATTAACTTAAAATATATGCATAAGAACTGTAGTATGTATTTTAAAATATTTTCCCTAAACTTACAGTAATTCCATTTATGAAGCAAAAATAAAACATTTATGTTTAAATTATATAATGCCGTGATGCAACCACTTTGGAAGGCACTTTGGTCTTAATCTATGTAAGATTGGAATAGACATAATCTATGACCTGGCCTACATAAATACCCTAGAGAAACTCAGGTCCATGTGCACCCAAATATGTGTATGAAAATATTCATAAAAGCATTGTTAATAATAGGAAATTAGAGGGAATGAGGTCCAAATATTCATCACATTTAGTAGAATATATTAATTGATGTGATATTGTCATTACAATATTATATTATGGATCTATGAACATAAAATTTAACTACAACCACACTCAAGAACATAACTATTTTACAAATATAAATAGAGCTGAAGAGGCAAGGTGCATATATATATATATATAAAATGTGATTTTTTTTAAGGTTCAAAAACAGGGAAATCTAAACTTCATTTTTTGGATACCTACCTAGGTGGTAAAACAAAAAGAACAAGGGCATTATTGCCATATAAGTTAAATTATATATATATATGTTAAATTCACCCTCACAGAATGAAGGGAGAAGGATGATGGTTGGAAAGGAACACATGAGCTATTATAGAGTAAGGCAATGTTCTCTTTCTGACCTAGATGGTTTTCACATGGTCATGTACTTTTTAATTACTGTTAAACAGTAAAGTTGTTTGATGCATTTATATCTATGTATGTTTTTTACAATAACAATTTTTTGAAATATAAAACTTTAGAAATGTATGACCTAGCAGAATTAGGTGTATAACAGGTCTTCAAGCTCTTTACAAGTCTGTATAATTGATTTTCTCCATCTCATTTTTATAGCTTGCTGAGCTAATATTAAACATTTCTCTTCATATTTCTCAGCAGATTAACCTATAATTTCATTTTCTTTATTTGAACAAAATTTGTTTAACAAATGCAGCTCTGTCAACTCCCTCATATGTTGCTTTCATATCAACTATGAGTAAGTTATTCCTCTCAAATTAATGGGGAAAAACATGGATTTTATTAATGACACACCTTCCATTTAACTTGTAAAATATCACTCTAACTTATGGCAGTTGTTTTTTGTTGTTGTTATTTACTTACAATTTATTGTTTTACTTTTTGAAAAGGGCTAGGAGACCACTTTATACTGCTGCTGATTATATATGATAATCACTAATCATTCTTTGATTAAAATATAAGAATCAAAAATGGAATACTTACATGCTTTGTGGGTAAAGGCAGAAATATAGGCTGCAGAGAGGAAAAAGACAGAAAATCCAGGTCTACATGATAATTGGTGATAAATATTTGAAGACCAGACTCCCACACTCAGGTTTTTCAAAGAACTATGAATGATATAGGGTCTATGTATGATACTCAATATCTGTAAAAATTCCTATCCACCAAATATCAATTCACAGTTCAGACAAATATCCTGATCTGTTTTATATTCACCACCCTGGGTCATTTGTCCACCTGTGAATGACTATTATGACTAGGGAGATTCAGTGTTCTCACTGGCCCATCTTGGGTCACCTGCTTATTCCTGAAGTCAGCGCATTTAAAGCATATAGACTGAGAGTTTAGGTGAAGTGATTGCAAAAGAAAGGGGCAAATGCCAATCCCTTGTGAGAAATAACAAGAATGGAGGGATGAGTAGAGAAAATACAGAGAACAGAGAATGAATGTTAGGAAAACCAAGAGGTATTCTCTCACAAGCTGAAGAAGAAGATTTTAAGGAGAGAGCAGTTAAGGTGTCAGGTGCCTCAAGTAAATGAGTTTAACTGAAAGCAGACCTTCAGAGTTTGCATTGGAAATTCAAGTGCTTTAACAAGGGCAGTTTCACTGAAGGCAGAAGTCAGCGTGCTATGAGGACAGGGAAACACTTCCAGAATTGTAGATAAGCAAAAGAGATAGAACAGTAGTTAAAGTCTGTTGTGTCAAAGAAAGATTAAACACACTACAATCTAGTAATATATTTATTTGCTACTAATATGCCCTTAGCAAATTGCATTCAATTCATGAAACTAATATTTGTTACTGAATTAAATCAAATATGTCCCTTGCAATTCGCAGGAGCCATAAATAGCAATTGTGATTCTTCATATGCATGTGGCAACTGCTTTTTTCAATAATATATAGGAGAATATCAGCTAGAAAAAGAAAAATTGCCAGTAATTAAATATAATCCTTGCCTAACATAAGTTATCCACATATGTGTTATTTTTAATAGTCTCAAAAAAAGGAACAGTTTCTTTAAAATATTAAATTCAAACCCCACAGTTTATTGGTTTTCAGAATTTTGCCTGTTTTTTGGTGTGGAAAGAAATTTGTGTGAGGTCTGTTGTTTGTTTTTTTTTAACTTTTTTTTTTTTTTTGCAATAAACTGCATATATTTAGAGTGTACAATTTGGTATCCCAATCTCCCAATTCATTCCCCCCCAACCCTCCCTGCTTTCCCCACTTGGGGTCCATATGTTTGTTCTCTACATCTGTGTCTCTATTTCTGCCTTGCAAACTGGTTGATTTGTACCATTTTTCTATAGTCCACATGTATGTGTTAATATACAATATTTGTTTTTCTCTTTCTGACTCACTTCACTCTGTATGACAGTCTCTAGGTCCATCCATGTCTCTAAAAATGTCCTAGTTTCATTGCTTTTTACAGCTAAGTAATATTCCATTGTATGTATGTACCACATCTTCTTTATCCATTCATCTGTTGATGGACATTGAGGTTGCTTCCATGTCCTGGCTATTGTAAATAGTGCTGCAATGAACATTGGGGTGCATGTGTCATTTTGAATTATGGTGTTCTGTGGGTATATGCCCAGTAGTGGGATTCCTGGGTCATATGGTAGTTCTATTTTTAGTTTTGCAAGGAACCTCCATATGTGTGAGGTCTGTTTTTAAAAGCATGATGAAATTGTGGTTAATTTATGTAACATTAAAAATAGCAGTAGTGTTGCCCTCTGCCACATATACCCATCCTCCATAGATAATGTTGTACACTTTAGTTGTTCCACCTTTCCTAATATTCTTTCATGAAGTCAGTAAGTTTTCAAGTTATAGGTGTCAAGGAATTTGTTTATTAGCCAGAGGGAGGTGCTACAGCTGGAGGAACCCACAAGTATTTTTCTGCCGCTCACTCTAGTTGCTTCAAAAGTCTGCAGAACCTCAAGTTTCAGAATTTAAAGCCCTTAACTGATTTTCTGTCTATTTTGAGGCACTTACTATCCAGTAAGCCTTTTTGTTTGTTTGTTTCTTTCTTTCTTTCTTTTTCTTTCTTTCTTTCTTTCTTTTTTGAGAGAGAGGAGGACAGGAAATTTCACCAACAGACAAAATGGTTTTCCTTGGCATTTTTCTTTCTTCTTGCTCAGGCACTAGTATACAGAATTCAAGTTCTTTTGTTTTCTAAGATATTATTCTACAAAATCTATTATTATTATTTGATAGTGAGATTTGAAACTTTTCTGAGGTTGGCTGGCAACACAATCAGCAGCGTCCTTTCAAGCACTTACTGTAGCTCCATTTACCTGTTTTTCTTCTATCTGGTTAAATGAGTTATGTTTTTATCATGTCCAGCTATTTCTCTTTAGAAATGTTTCTTAAGAGTTCCCCTCCAATACACACATTCTTCCACTTACTGTATAGATTTTGGCTAAAGACTGAACTTTATTTTTAGCTAATTTCTATACTAGTCAACAGCAAACTAACCGATATTTGAAATGATATAACAAGGATCTAACTCAGAGGTTGTTGACTCTTTTCTTAGTATGGAACCTTATTTGGAATCTTACTTGTCGTGATTATAAGCCTCAAAAAAAAAAAAAAATGAAGCAAACTGGTTCCAGTTACAATGCAATTAGTACCATAGAATAGCAGTGTTCCTGTACCCATAAAAATGATCATACTATTAACTTTGCTGAACTTCCTGTTTGAGTAGAAGTGTTTATTGCTGTGACCATATGCTTTTATGTCACTTGTCAGGCATAGTTCTCTCATGTTTTGAAAGAAAATATCCTTTTCCTTGGGCACTTACAGCACCTCTCCTTTTCAGGTAAATGCTGATATTATGCACAATTCCTTGCTTTTGGGAAAAGTGCATTCCTGGGAAGAACACTAAGGTTTCTCCCAGTTTTAAGATGTAGATGTGAAGCAACAAGGTGACACGTTCTCTTGCCTTTGCCTTTTTAGGGTTCTCATCTTTGAGGGTTGACAGGCAGGTGGCTAAGTGGATGATGAGTATGCGATAAATGTTTATTAGGTAGCACACAAAGAGCAGATTGGAATGTCAGGTAACAAGAAGGGAAAGATATATGCTGGGCTTGAGACTGTGAATCGAATGCTAAGAGGAAAAGTACCATTCAGACCAGCGGTAACAGGCTTCCATGTTCAGCAACCACCTTAATCAGAAACATCTGTCCAAGCAACCAGACTACAGATTTTGGTTCTTGCATTCTTGAGTAGCTGTGAGGAAGCTTTAAATTTCCTCTTAAAAGATAAACTGAGTCATTAAAAGTTTTTAAGTTTATTTGAGCAAAATTCTATTCTAATTGGACAGCATTAAATCAGAAGACAGCCTGCTTCAGCAGATAGAAACCAGGGGAAAGAGGGATAGAGATGGTGCAGAAGCAAAGAAAGGAAATTACTGATTGTTTATACCTTAAAGCCTAGTTAGATGTTTGTGATTGGTTGTTTGTAGCATTTTGATTGTGTATCTTTGAGGCATTTACACACTTAAATTTGTGTTTGCTTACTTAGGCCATGGCAATAGTGCCACCTCAGTCTAATGGCCTCCCATTAATTTGTTTAACTTAACAGTCCCAAACAAAATGTTAGCGACTGGATTCTTAAAATTTAGTGTGCGTAAAAATCAACGTGTAGTTTCCAGTTCACCATCTAATTCAGATGTGAACTAGGAATCTTCAATTTCACAAGCCTCTCAGATGAATCTGATGCAGTTGGTCTGGGACTACAGTTTGCAAAATATTGATGGAGGGATTTAGAAATCTCTTCTTCAGGTCAGAGACACTACTTGCTGCCGGCTAAGATTTGTTTGTTTAAATAGCCCTGAATCTCTGATTCCATGACTTGTAGACTGCTTTCATGAAATCCCATGTTTTTGTAATCCATGCTGACTTTGAACATTTTATTGAGAATAAGAAAAAGTGTTAATAAGAGAAAGTGTTTGCTTTTGGTTTTTTCAGCTGCCAATTACTTACAGGATGGTAGACTGTACCAAAAATGGAAAATAATTTATATCTTGATAACTATTTGTTGACCAGATTTCTTCAAAATTAGTCTGTGCCTTTGAAAGTTATTGTGGAGCAAGCAAAAAAGCCTGAACTGTTAAACAACAGAGTTGAAAAAAATAAGACACTGTATTTCTTCCAGTCAGGAAAATACAAAAGATGCATTATGCATGGGAATATGTAAATTAACCTTAAATCTATCTTCCTCAGCTTAATGAAAATGTATTTTCCATATGTTAACCATTCATGTACTGTGCTCAACAGTTTTAAATGTATATAGAATCTTTTAGTAGTATTTGCATATGTCCAAAATTCATTCTCAGCTTATGATAAATTTTGTTATGCAATGTATATCCTTCCTAGAAATTTATCTTTACATATAAGTATAAAAAGTTCTGTTCTCTGGGACAGAAAACATTATATTAAAAATAAATGGGAAGCATCAAATTTCAACAGAAACTGAAATGTCTTATAAAGTAGATTATGGTAAGAATGAGCAATTGCACTTCAGTTGTTTCTCTTGAATGGCTAGGTACAAAAGATAATTACTCCAAACTTTTTTTGAATGACAGATATCTTGAATGAAGAGAAATTAGTTGCATTTAGGAAATTAAAAAGATGCAAAATCATAGCTTTTGCAAATAGTAAAAGTAGCTGATATATTTGAGAACTTGTTTACATACCTAGTATATACCTAGTATATGTGCTTTATATTCCTGATCTCATTGAGTCTTCACACGCAGACTGTGAGAGGGAACGATTTCCCTCTCATAGATACTGAAACTGTAATAATAAAATTTCAATAAGTGACCCAAGGTCATGTGGCTGAAAAGCAGCAGTGCTGAATTCAAATTCAACTGTTTGTGACTCACTCTTACTATTGTAATATGCTGCTAATAAATCTACTTTTGATTGGCTTCAGTTCTACCTTGAATGTGCTTATATTTGTCTCCTAGTGAACACATGCTCACATTTCTGTTTGGAGAAGATTACTGAGTTATAGAGTATGAACATGTTTGTTTCAGGAGATAATGTCAGTGGGGTTTCCCAAAAGGGCTGAACCAGTTGTGAAGGAGTGTTATTTTTCTACACGTGGGTTAACCCAGATATTGTTTTGTTTTGTTTTAATAATTTGAGCCATTCTGGTGGTCATGTAGTTTTATTTTAATGTGATTTTAATTTGTGGTTTCCTGATTACTAGTAAGATTAAAACACTTTTTAATTTATTTATTGGCCATTAGATATCTCCTTTTGTGAAACATTTGTAAGTCTTTTACCCAAATTTTATTTGAAATGTCTGTTTTTTTTTCCTTTTGGATTTATGTTCTAGATACAAACTATTTTGTAAGTATAAATATCTTTCCTCTTTGAACTCTGTTTCGTCTTTTAAACTATGGAATATCTGAGTTTTATTGTAGTCTACTGTATTATTTTCCCCTTTATCTTTAGTTATTTTATGTCTTGTTTTAAAAAATATTGCTAAAACACCAGGGTCATAAGGATATTGTTGTACATGATAGCTTAGCAGTCTTGTTTTGCCCTCCATATTTAGATCTTGTTTTGCCCTCCAAAATTATTCTGTGATTAATATTACATGGGATGACATAGAAGTCAATTGGCTTTTTTTTCCAATGTGGATATATATTTGGTCCAGCACTATGCTTTCACCCCATGGCTGTGCAGTGCCGACTTCTAAAAAAAGTATTCATGTATGCATAGGCTTATTTTCAGGCTCTGTATTTTTCTATTATTTTGTATTTTTTGTACCAATACCACACCTTTAACTACAGTAACTTTATGTATGAAGATATGATTATCAGTAAAGCAAGTTCTCCCTAACCCTGTCCATTTCCATATAAATTATAAAAATACATTTGCCCAATATCATAAAATTATTTCTTACAATTTTGATTGTTTTATTGACTGTATACATAAATTTGAGGTGGATAAACATTTTGGTAATATGTCTTTTGAACCATGAACCATCTTATATAACTCCATCTATTAAGTATTTTTTAAGAACTTTTATTGAGATATAATTGACATACAATAAACTGCATATATTTAAAGTGACAATTTGATTTTTTTTTTCTTATTAGAAATATATAGATGGCAATCTGAGTTTCCCAATTCATCCCACCCCAACCCCCCACCCTCTGCTTCCCCCATTGGTGTCCATATGTTTGTTCTCTACGTCTGCATCTCTATTTCTGCCTTGCAAACTGGTTGATCTGTACCATTTTTCTAGATTCTGCTTATATGCATTAATATATGATATTTGTTTTTCTCTTTCTGACTTACTTCACTCTGTATGACAGTCTCTCTACAAATTTCCCAGTTTTGTTCCTTTTTACAGCTGAGTAATATTCCATTGTATATATGTACCACATCTTCTTTATCCATTCCTCTGTTGATAGACATTTAGGTTGCTTCCATGACCTGACCGTCATTGTAAACAGTGTTGCAGTGAACATTGGGGCGCATGTGTCTTTTTGAATTATGGTGTTCTCTAGGTATATGCCCAGTAGTGGGATTGCTGGGTCATATGGTAACTCTATTTTTAGTTTTGCAAGGAACCTCCATACTATTCTCCATAGTGGCTGTATCAATTTGCATTCCCACCAACAATGCAAGAGTGTTCCCTTTTCTCCACACCCTCTCCAGCAGTTATTATTTGTAGATTTTCTGATGATACCCATTCTAACCAGTGTGAGGTGATACCTCATTGTAGTTTTGATTTGCATTTCTCTAATGATTAGTGATGTTGAGCAGCTTTTCACGTGCCTCTTGGTCATCCGTATGTCTTCTTTGGAGAAATGCCTATTTAGGTCTTCTGCCCATTTTTTGATTGGGTTGTTTGTTTTTTTGCTATTGAACTTCATGAACTGTTTATATATTTTGGAGATTAATCCTTTGTCTGTTGATTTATTTTCAAATATTTTCTCCCATTCTGAGGGTTGTCTTTTCGTCTTGTTTATATTTTCCTTTGCTGTGCAAAAGCTTTGAAGTTTCATTAGGTCCCACTTATTTATTTTTGTTTATTATGTATTTTTTAATTCCTCTCAATGTCTTATAGTTTTATTTGTAGTTATTTTATATTCCTTATAGTTATTCCTAGATATTCTTAGCTGGGTATGTTGTAGTTTTCCTAAAAATGTATATATTTCACCTATTTTTTCAAATTTCTTTGAATAGTCTTGTTCATAATGTGCTTTTATGCTCTTAATGTCTACAGTCTCAATAGCTATGTCTCCTTTTTATTCTGGATATTATTTCTGTTTTTCTTCTTTTTTCCATTTCTTGGATGAACTTTGAAAGTTTTTATTAATTTTGTTAGTTTTTTCTGTGAGTCAACCTGTAGCTTTGTCCATTCTTTTTGTCTCTGGTTTTTTATTTCATTTATTTCTGTTCTTATTTTCATTGATTTTTTTCCCTACTCTTTTTTGAGTTTATTATGGTGTTTTTTTTCTGTTTTCTTGAAATGAATGTTAAGATAATTTATTTTTCGCTTTTCTTCTTATGTATGCCTTTAAGGCTCAAAATACCCAATAAGTATGATTTAGCTACATTTCACGTATTTAAATAGGTAATATTTCATTATCATACAGTTTAAAATATTTTACAATTTTCATTGTGTTTCTTCTTAAATTTGTGGGTATTAAGAGGTATCATATCTTAATCTGCACACATGGAGAATGATTTTTTTCTGGGATGCTTATGTCTAATTGCAATATAATTAGAGTTTATATGGTTTCAATTTTTGAAATTTGTTGAAAAATAATCCATACAGAAAGAACAGTGCACTATTTATGATAAAATAAATATTTATTTCACATAGAAATAACACATTAAGCAATGGAGGGACATAGTTTATAAAGTTCTTTTTAGCTGTAATGTAAAAGCAGGGAGATGTGATAGAAATCTACTACCCGACTCTCACTGCCTCATTCTCACCTCATTATACTCAGATGAGTAGTATTTTTCTTATGCTCTCCTTCCTCTTTAAAACTCTATTTTATTGTGTCTATGCTATTAAACTGACACATGCTATATGAGAACTCTAGCATACAAATAGGCCATGTTTAATGATCTTATGTTGCATAACTATGTCTTTCCCAAGGAAAATATTTGATGCCCTTTTAGTTCCTCAGTTTTTACTATCTCTACCATGTTGGAGTCAGGAAAGTCAATGAGGTAATACTTTACATTCTTAATTGTATTGTCAGAATATCAATTTCTAGCCAATCCTATCATGCCTTATTATAAAGTTGCCTTGTGAACTTTATAACTGAAATTATGAACCATTTATCTTTTATGCATGTAAATCCATAAATGATACCCACCTAAACATCTTTGACAATGCTGCTATATTTTTGTTAGTATAAATAACGAATAAAATCTTCCCTCATTCAGAAATCATGTTATCTATGTTAAGAAGAAATACTTTCCTCATCATTTTAAGGATAAAGTTCAAGCTTCTTAACATTACATAAAAAGACTTTCATGTTCTGCTTTTTTCCCTAACTCATATTTATGATTCAGCATTAAAGACAGTTGCTGCCAACTTAGCACTCAGTTTGCTACAATAAGGTAAAAATCTCACATCAAGACCTTGTAAGGAAAATGTTATGTCCCGTGAGCAATCATTAATTCCAGAATATCTAATTCATAACTATAGAAGTTTTATCAAAACTGTTGTCAAAAATTAAAATATACATAATTATATAAATATAAGAATTATAGAGAGATCATTATTAATATAGTGAGTATAAAAGGAATACTTTATAGAATATTAAAATTTAATACAATTATTTAACTTCTGAAGTTTTTAGGTTTTGGTTTTTTTTTTTGCATGCACAACACAGATTAAAATTCTTAACAACTGTTCATGGGAATTTGAATTGAAGTCTTCTTTTCTCAGTAAATCTTTCTATAGCATGCATAAACATTGATTTTTGACCTCAGATACTTTGAATTACTTTCAGAATTAGGGCCACGTGTCTTGAAATTTGTCATTACCAATTAATGTGCACCAGTGCTTCTGAAAATCTTTGCATCATAAATCCCAAGGAAAAAATTACGTGGTGATGTTTGTAAATGGTCCCTTGCTCCTTAATTTTAGTAAGTCTTTGTTATGCTTCATAAGTGGTATTCTCACATTTCAGTGGAAAGCTCAAGCTGCAAGTCAGTGTTTCTACTATTCCAGGTGTTTTCAGTGTTACTGTGAGAGCAGGAAGAAATTTTATTAAGTTCATTAGTGTAGGGGTTGAAAAATCTGGAGGTGTGAAAATTAAGCTATATATAATAGCTATACATATTATATATATAGGGGTCACCTTTAGTCAACTCTAGCTTTATCTCAGTGGTTTTGCATTGGCTGTTTACTCAGCCTAGAACGTCTGTCTCACATTCTCCCATCTGTCTGCATATAAAGTTATTTCTTTACTAAATTTTAAAATTAGTCACACTCTTTCCAGAGAGGTCTCCTACCCCGTACAAACAAAATTATGTGCTAATCATATTTTATTGTTTCTGTTTTCTCAACTATACAGTGAATTGAGTAGGGGCTGGATAGAGTCTCTCCTTTGGAATCTTTTTTTCCCCTCACCTAGCACAACGCCTCATAAATTATGAGAATGAATGAATGTTTAGGTGTTTCATAATTTAACAATCATAATTTAGCATGAATTAGTATTCTTGAAATGTGTAAATTTATATCTCTATTAAAACTAATATTTTTGATCTACTTAACTGTTTTAGGTTCTGTCTGTTCATTGTCTTTAATTTTATTGCAACTTATTTCAATGAAATTATTTGCTCTTATTTCAAGTTAGAGCATTTATTTATTATATTTGCACGCTTGGTTTTTCTGTTTACTTTTTTGGCCATTTTGTTGATGGAGTGATTGAATAGCTTGTTGCTCTTTGACTTTGATTTCATGACTATTCTCTTTTGTTAGTAAAGATGAGATGAACTGAAGTAATTTAATTTCCAGGGCCTAAAAGAAATAGTTCTTGAAACAAGTTTATAATCTCACAAATGATCTCCCCAATGTAGTTGGCTTCCGTTAGAGAATTTTTAAATCTTTTACATAAGGTGTTCTCATTCTCATGCTGTTTTACTCCATCTCTTCGTGATCAAGTTTATACGAGGGAGTGACCCTCATAACTGCCAGTCTGTCTGTCTGTTGAGAGTTATGGATCATTCTCACATGAGAACAAAAGGCAAACAGTGTTACAGCTCAAATCACTATATGCTATTTTAGCTGGAGTAAGTATAGGTGGGAATTTCAAAAACTTGAGTATGAATATATTTAGACAAACTGTAGAATTAACCTTTCTTCTGTTTATATTTGCATACTGTTTTTCCCTTTGGAAGAAAGTAAATGATAAGATGCAGTGGTGCAAAGAGACTGAGAGGGAAAATCAATTTTAATTTTAAAGATGAGTCGTGTTATATCATCAAATTATCCCAGGAACCTTGAAGGCCAAGCACAAAAGTTAAGTTTTGTACCACTATTGAGTGCTTGCATTTGGGTACAAATAAGTTAATTCCATTTTCAGCAATCAACTACTTATTTGGAATTTGGTCTTCCAAAAGTCTAATATAGTAAGCATTCTTATGACAATTAGATGGGGACAGCATTTGATTTCCTCATAATATGATTTTGTTTTTGCTATTTTTTCTTCAATTCTTGATCATCTTACAAATAAAATTAAAACAAAAAATAAAAGGCCTACAACAGGGAGCAAAATCATCCTTATCTGACCACTCTAAAACATCACATTTCTTCATGTTTTCCATCAGTCCTTGGTAAATGTGTGCAACTATATATAATTATTACACAGTATTGATACAATTTTATTTTGTGTTATGGTTTTTAAGGTTTACTATTACCTCATGTAATTCTTCATGTTTTTCTTTATTTTCTAATTATAATTATAGTCTATATAAAATTTAATTCATTTCCCAATCTTCCCAAGAGAAAGACTTTTCTGTCTCCACCATTTTCTTATATATGGTGGTACACAGAACAAGTTTGTGCGTGTAGATTTTTTTTCTTCTTCCTCATAATGCATTTTAAAGGCCTGCCTCTGAGAAAAAGCAGCCTGGAAACTAGAAATTAGTTATCGTCATTCTCTGCCTGGGGCACTGTACACTTTAAGATTAAAATTGAATTGGTGCATATTTTTTTCTTTTCTTTGGTCAGCTTTTCAGGATTTTACTAGTGTAATTAGCAAGGCATTTTTAAAATCCTGTGAACATTCAACCATATAGGCTGTAAACAAATGAAAAGTTAGACATGATATTATACTTAACCAGAGGAGACAAATGATATGGTGTAATGTGAGGACGTACCCACTCATGAGAGCTGCAGGTACAGTTAAGATTGAAGTGTTTAGAAGAGGCTTTTACACTGACCCCTTCACCACAAACAATAAAAACAACCCACCAAACTGGTTCAATGAGACTGTGGAAATAGGAGGATTTCAGTAACTCTCTGCATGACAGAAAGAGAAAACAGATTAGGCTCTGGCTTTGGTAAGAATTAGCCAGTACCTGAATGCAGTGTTGAAGCAGAAGGCAACAAATGATGAGACAGTTCTGACCACTTTTATTGAGGAGGATTTAAGCCAAAAAAAAACAGAACTTGACTAGACAATTTACAAATAACTGTTTAAGTATGAGGCAAAACAGTTCATTGGGATGTCACCAATGGGAGGGAACTGGGCATGGGACCATTTCTCATGGTGATGCAACAGCCACTGGCACCTCAGAGAACAGGACTTAGGTGGAGCCTGAGGAGCAAAACCAAATTAGTCCTGGGAGAAATTACCAGTGAGAAATTAAGGAGGGCCTTAATTTTTTAATTTCCTATATCAATTGAAAAATGAAAATTGAAGTAGCTAATATCTCATTTCTCCTTAAGAATACGATGTATTTTCTAAAAATAGCATATAAGAAAGTTAATGGGACTAAGAAATTTTGACTTGGACATTTATCACTTGAGAACTCCTCAGATGGCAGAAATTTTTCCCCTGTGTTAAATTTTGACCCTCTCTGTATATTTGAAGAGCATCTTAATCACTGTGTGTGTGATTGCAAGTACTTGTATTTTGTCTTAATCTCCATCTTACTGTTTAGTATTTTAGACACTAGTTCCAAACAGACAGCTTCCCAGGTCATTCTAACTACCCAGAACTTTTGTGCATCAAGATCACTTGCATTCCATCAAAGGGTTTCAGTTATGGGTCTCATTATTCTTCAGTCTTCAAGTCTGTTAAATTCAGCCATGCTGCAGTATTTTGAGGCTTGTGTAGCACACTCACCTGGAGGTAATTTTTATTCCAGAAAAGAACAATTCTTTTGTAATCCAAAAGTGGAATCCTAATTTCTGTCACCTAAAGCAAGCCAGGAGGAATGTGGGGGGAAAGCAGCCTTTTTATTATGTTCAGAACACACATACAAGGGACTTCTTGCTTTGGGTTGCCTGTTACAGACATAGACTTGACAGAGAGAAACAGAGCTCCCAAGTGAGGGAGCTGGTTTATGCAATGTAGATGGCCAGAGCTGTTTTCGTGGCCTGAAATTGGTAAGAGCTTCCCCCATCACATCAGCTTTTAAACCACAAGACTTTGTTTCTACTGTCTTCTGCCTTCAATATCCATCCACACTCTCTTTTCATTTCAATTTCTAATAGAAACTGGCATGAGAAGATTAACTCCTAAAAAGAGCAAGAGCACATATATTTTGCCCTTGTCTGACTGTAAGGTCCCATTATTCTTTAACTTAATTGTAGATAATACTCCCATGGACTTTTGGTATTATCTGTTTAATAAACATGTTTACTTCAGTTCTGCATATTTGTGTGTGCTTTAGGAAGATTAGGGGAAGAAGGTGTAGTAACATTTTCAGGAAAAACCCTAATTTTGCAGAAATAAAACTATGAGATTTTTGGTTTTATGGTTTTTGTTTTTGTTTTCCTGTATATGTTTTTAACCATTTATCGTTGAGTGCTTAGAGATTAAATGCAATATAAGTGAGTAATCTTACATTTTTAAGAAAAAGCAAGATGTAATGTATGAGACTAGATTACATATAGGAAACATTTTATAATACAATCATCTGTTTCTCATAAAACACTTTGAGTAATAATATCTCTTTTTCCTTCAAGTAGGTTTAATATTGTCAAGTAAATCATGATATATAGGAAACTAATCAATTTAGTAATACATGGAAGGAAAAAGAAAGGTTATCAATATGAACTCTGAACATTTAATTTATCATACTATGTAAGATACTTTAGCACTTACATATTTTTATCTGTAAATGTCATCACTTTGTTTTATAGTTGTTTGAAGTCCTGGTTGGATTTTATGTTGAGTTATATATCTTGGCCATTTACTGATATTGTTTAATAGGAAATAAATCAGGTATATACTGTCTTGTTATTTTAGTGGGTTAGAAGGTCAGTCCATCTGCTAGGATTTATGAGATCACTAATTAAAGGTCAGCAGTAGATGTGTTGGCCAGGAACACATTTATGTTCCATAAGGATATTTTTATTTGCCAAAAAGAAAAAAAAAAAATTCATTTCCTGAATTGTTAGTAGCAATGGAAGAATGCATGAAATTCTTTTATATTTCTCATTAATAAGATCACTATAGTGATTATTATTGAGTTTAATTTGTTCACCATTGAAAGCAAGTGGTCTGCCTTGTATGTACTGTACAAAGAACAGCACAGAAACCCAAGGTTTAGGCTTAGAATGGACATTTGTATCCTCTTGAGCAATTAAATTGTTATCTCTGTAACCTCAGATACAGTCCTGTGTAATCTCCAGGGGTGGAGGAACAATGGAAGCTAACATATCTCCTAATACTTAAAAATTTAAGAAAGAATCTCCTATGAATACAAGTTGCAGTGACTTTTATTGTCATTGTATACATTTGCCAAAAAGAGATTAATGAGATAAGATAGCTGTTAACTTTTTTTGATTGGACAGCAAAATTGCATTTTTCAATGAAAATCCTTGTGTTCTCCAAAAGCTAAAAGAAATAGTGGCAGTTACTAAAAAGTAACTGTCTTGTTCACTTTATGAGAGGATAACCCTTCTACCTTTTCAGAGGAATAGTTTCTCTCTTTAAAAAGATTTTTTTATTTTTTTGCTAAGAAGGCTTTTGAAAATAACCTTTTACTCCTTCATCCATGTACCCAGAAAAATAGAAATAATCACCTTGCTCAATCATATTTGATTTCTACATTTATTCTGTCAGAAAGAGGCTTGCTTACTAATTGAAGTGATGGCTTTTGTGTTTTCAATAGCTAATCATGTAATTATGTCTTTCCTACACACTGTTGGGCCTGTTTGAATAAAAGAGATCATGAGTTCAATAAGTCCTTAGCAGTTTCTCTTGTTAAACTTCTAGTGAAATGCAATGAGAGAAAACACACATCTCTGTTAGAAACCAGACTGAAAGTTACTTCCAAAATTTGTCGTGATCTGTTCTCCTGAATGGGAGTTTCAAGGAGGTCACATTTATGATCTACATTCTAGATTATGTACCATATGTTTGATAGAGAAGGATGAACAAGAAGAATGGGAATGGCAATTTTATGTCCTCCAAGTGAAATTTGATTGCTGACCATTAGGGGAACTCTTAAAGTTGTTTAGAAATGGTCTAACTTTGCCTTTATGTCAATTGACCTACATTACAGACAAGTCTGTAATAATGAAATGGATCTTGTATTGAATATAATTACCTAAGTTATTGAGTATGGCAAATTTAAAAGTATTGATATATGTTTAAAGGTTTAATAAACATTTGGGGAAATTTTTGATGTATGAGAATATAGTTTCTTATTTTTTTTCTTAATGAGGATTCAACTCATTGATTTAAAGAAAGCAAAACAAGGGATTTGTTGTTACCATTGCTGTATTTTATACATTTATTTCACTTTTGACACTTGTAAGTTTTTCAGAAATAGCTTTCCTTTCACTTGATCATCAAAATGTTATACCAAATTTTATTTCTTGTTTTGTTTTTGTTAGGCAAACAAAATGTATTAAAAACTTCCATCAGCTTAGATATTCATTATATGGATAACAAATGATCTTGCCACTTGGCAGCTGAATATTTGGCCTCGATTCACCAGCTACGTGCTTCCAGGCAACAGCTGTATTGGAGCTCTGTTACCAGATCCTTTTCCATACTGAAAGCTTTGCATTGCATGTTACCAATTTGTCAAGGCCTGTGGAGTGGCCAGCATATCTACTCTATACTGTAGATGGTGAGGGTATTTGGAAAACGTCCACATCTATTACAGTCATAAATATTTTTCAGGATGTACAGTGTGATATTTTTCAATTAAATGAGGCCAAATCCAAGCTTAGAAAAAGCCAAACAAAAAGCTATCTCCAAAGCACACACATTTCTTTTGAGAAGCATATGCCATGGCCTTTGTTCATAGATTCTATTATCCAGGAGCCTTGTTTGGGTTGGATATTTTGCTCTACTTTATTAATTTTGGCAAGAATGTTACAATCTGCAGTGACTCCCAGAGGTCCTGCTGCTTTCATCCTCCATCTTTAATTAGAAAATTAAAATGAAAAAAAGAAATTAAAACCAAGCAGTGATTAAACTCTTTTTGCTCTGGGACATTTTTGCCAGTTAAGTAAAATGAGTAAAAAAATTATGGCATTGAGTTTGTTTTTCAGATTGAAAAAAATACTTGTTTACCACTGTTTTATTTTCTTGCTTAATGAACTGATAATTTAAGGATGCTTAGTTGTGCCTGAAGAGACAGTGCCACACATGAGGCTGCTCAAATGGGTGGACAAAGCCAATGGGGAAGAATGGATGGCAGTTGTTTTTTCTATAAAAAGAAATTAATTTTGTATTTTTGTAATTAACACTAGTAAAACATTAAAAAATAAAGAACCAAATATTTAAGGAGGGCATTCTTTTTGAGAGTGAATATTTTTAAATGGAAATGAAATACTTTCACAGATACTATTATCACTTCAAATATCAAAGCAAATATCCCTCTTAATTTAAATGCTTATATTCCTATTCAGGAGTTTATGCTTTATAAAGCACAGTTTAACTCAATACACATTTAATGATACCTAAAATATACTAATAACTGTGTTTATTGCTGAGAAAACTAAAAGAATAAGACAACTGCTTTCAAAAAGTTTATAGTTTTTATCTTTCAGGATTTGGTCTGGAAAAGAGATATTATCCTAGGAATTTCTAACAGAAAGACTTTAATATAAGAACATGGTATAAAATGAAAGAGCTGAAGAAGCTAAACAGGGGTTAATGAGGCAACCTGGATTAGTGAAAACAGGAAGCTACTGTACCTATAGGAGACCAATGTGAAGGTGTTTTCAGCAAGAGGTAGGCCCATGGAGGCAGAAGTGATTTCATGGGGGTAGAGACGCAGGGGAGACACGGGAATTGCCAGAGACACCTGGTCACTGGAGGAATAAAAAACAGAAATGTTCTGGTTTCAGTCTGTTTTTCTTTCTAGTCTCTTATCAGTGCCTCTCAGGAAGCCAGCTGGTAAGGGAACCTAGGAAATGTAGTTTCCATACAGAGCAGAGAGGAAGGACAGAATAGGCCAAACAGGCAAATAATCTCAGAAATCGTTGAGTAGAACAGGAAAATATGTAAAAGAGGTAATTTCAATAAACTGTGGTAAATACAACAAAGGATGATACTTAGACTCTTTGAGAGTGCATAGGAGGGCCACTGAATGATGCCTTGTCAGTGATGGGTAGTTCATGGTAGGTTTCACAGAGGTGGATACAACTTGTTGGGTCCTGAAGAATAGGAGATGAAAGGAGGCAAACAGAGGGAGCAGGAGACTTTGGTGACAGATAAAAGTTGTTCCAAGCAGAAGGGACCACAAATAAAATGCCTTGAAAAAAATATATAACAATACTTTTTTTGGAGATCAGAGAAGATTAAAAATGTGGTTGGAGAGGAAGAATTAAGAGGTAGTTTATAAAATGTGGGGTTTACCTGGAAAGCAATGGTGAGTCATCAAGAATTTAAGAAATATGAGATGATGAGGTTTGAAATATTGGCATATTTGGCACATAGAATGTGAGGGATTGATATGCAGCAAAATCCATTCTGATTTATTGGGTTTTACTTTTTTCTCTGAAATATACATGAATTTAATTTCATTATGCAAGAAAAATAAATTCTATTAATTAGGGCTTATTTGATGGGAGTAGAAAGTAGAAAAAATTGTACATGGGGATGAACTGTGTTAATGCCTAGCTTTTTCTTTCTTGCCTACCTATTGGTCATCAATGCTAGGAGCCACCGGGGCCCCGCTTATATAGGAGAGTTCCAAACTGCTTATATATGGAGTTCCAAACCACAAACTTAGAAATCATCTTTATAAACATGACTGTAAGTTTGAGAATATGTTTGTATGTATGGTATACAGGTGTGAGTGAGAGAGAGAGAGAAAACAAGAGCTAGAGGCCACTTACACGTATCAGTACAAATACTAAAGGGTGAGCTTATTGAGCATCATTATAAATTATTAAAGCATCACATAAGTTAAAATGCATTAGTATTTAATCAAGTAAATATTGAGGCTTTGCATATGCAATAGTGTAGAATATTAGGCTATAGATACAATAATAAAGGATCTAGATTTCAATCGCTTATTTCCCCCTCTCGAAATGAGTTTTAAATTTTCTCAGAGTATGGAGCACTCCTAGACAAGAATGACAAAAATCAAATAGACTTTGGTTTAGGAAGGCACAATTGGGATTATAGTTACCATAGCAACCAGAACAATGTGCCTATATCTAAAATACATTTTTATAAACAGTTTTTGATCCACATCTGGATCATTCAGGATGCATATACACTAAGATTATAGAAATTTACTTTATAGAATTACATCATTCACTGTTACAAGAGAATGACCCAATTGTCTTTACTAATGATGAAAATATACTTTTTTTTTTTATTAAATTCACAACTCTGTAGATTCCAAAACTGGTTGCAGTGAATTTCTGTGAAATATAAAGGATTCATTATTTTTCTTTCTTAATCATCATCTTAGTACTTTATCTGCCTTTTGTGGTGGGTGGGAATCTAATCCTTTTACAATTTGTTTTATCTTGATGACTTTTCCCAACCATTTTTAGCTGAGTATTATTTTTTCTTTTAAAATACTATTATGTTTTGTTTTTTGTTATATAGCTGTACATTTTTATTGTATACAATGCATAAAATGCAAGAAAGTATACAGGAGATGATGAAAATCCTTTAATCTGAGCATCCAGGTAGTACTCTCAAATATATAGCAAATTTAATGCAGGTTTCTGTATTTGTATGAGTGTGTGTTGTATGCATGCATAGAAAAAATGGATAGACATTGTGCATCTTTGCCTTTTTTCTTTTAGAAAATTTGTATTATAATTCCTATCAGTCTATATTTTATCACTTAATATTTTATTATGATAATTTCTCGTGTCATTCTAATTCTTTAAAAATTTCACTTTTAGTGATTTCCTAACATTCAGTCATCTGAGTGTACCATAATTTGTTCAGCTATCTTTCTGTCATTGGGCATACACATCAATTTAAATGTTTGGGGATCATTATAAACAGAACTAATACACTTCAGCATAATCTTTGAGTATATACTTTAACTTCTATAAGTAGAATTACTGGGTTACTCAGTTTACTATGGTGTTAAAACAATCATTATTTATTTTCCAACTGTCACACTTTGCTAATAACTCTTGGTTTCAACTCACCTAGGTCCTATGACTTTTCTGGTTGATTCTTTCTCAGGATCTGACTAAGAAATGCTTCCAGACAACTAGTAGATGAGATTGCAGCCAGAGCCATGTAACTTTCATTGTTCCAGATAACTTCTTAAGGTGTCTTTCTGTTAAAATGTGTGGATTTCCTCAACTTCTTTCCAGGTTAATCTAAGCCATCTCAAATGGTGCATTCCAAGGGTAATACAAAAAAGAGAATATGATGAGAAAGGATATCTAGAGAAAATCTTATATATTCATCTCCAGGCCATTTGTGTTATCTTCTAGACATTATCTAAATAAAAAACCTTCCCATTTCTTCCATATCAAGAGACCATATAAAAGGCATAATCTTGGAGTCATACAGCTGGAAAAACATAAAGGCACGACTCTAAAGACTGATGGGACCCATCTCTCTGGAACTAATCTCCAAGGAATAAGATACTCTGATTCTTATGAAAGTCTGTTTTAACTATGCAATACGTTCTTCTTCCCTAAAGTTCTCACTTTAAGATAAAAACTCGAATATTTCTTTTACAAATTAAATGTACAGTCTTTTCTTTTTGTCTTCAGTATTAATGAGAAAATTTGGAAATGCTGCATAAAAATAATTTATTATAAGCATAGAGACATTTCTGTAGGCTGTCATGTGATTTTTTTTTTTTAAATCTATGTAGGTTAAATACTATAGACTATCTGAAAGCTATCAAGCCAGTTTTAAGAGCAAAGCAAGGCTAGGTTAATTTTAGCCCAGTTTGCTTTTAGAGATAATATTTCCACATGAATTTAAGCCCTTAATTTTTACCTTTTAAGCCCTTATGTCTTGAATCTAGAAAGCCAGACCTATATCCTTAAATAAGATTGTCCTTTCTCATATTTTATTCTCTACCTACTTTCTTAGAGACGAGGAAATATTGCAGATTTAAAGTTTGATATTTGTTGGTAATTATCCCTTTAGTATTGTCAACTCTGTTCTAAAACTGTATATTAGAAAGAAAAAGTAGTTAGGTTTCTCCTAAAAATGAGGTTTTTTTTGGAATCCTATAGAAATTTAGAAGGCCAATCACAGTTTAAACCACATTTTCAGAAACATTTTTAACTTGATGTTCACCATAAAAAAAAATTATTTCTCTGGGATAATTTTTCTATTTTTATTATGATTTCTTGTGGGAACAAGCCTCGATAAAACCTTGCCCCCATCATAGAATTATCTGTATGACCATTGACTTAACAAGGGGTGTATTCCTTGTTTCTTATACCATTTCTACAAGTTTTTTGAAATATTTGGACAGTTCAAATAATAAGAGCTACAGATTCCTCTGATACTGTAATTGATGTCAAATTTGTTTCAGAAATTCCAAATATTTTGAAGTGAGGCTGAGTATCTTCTCACCACTGTGTTCTAACTGCTCAGACTATATACTGAGTAACAAATCATAGCCACTTTTGCGACAGAAAAAATATATTATGCTGCCAAAATAGAATAAGATAACTGAAAAATCCTGTGATGATATACAATGGGCTGAGAAAGAGTGGGACTAAGAACTAAATCTACTAATGACTAATTGCATAATCTATGACGGTCAGCTGTTCTAGTCTCGAATGAAGCCATTTTCTAGTCCAGGTCTTTTGAGAAGAAGCAAAGATAGGATTAAACATGCAGAGATTTCATTAGAGGAAATATCTATGTGAAAGAAAGTATAGAGGAACTCAGGAGAGCTAAGAAAAGCCATCAGACTATGACACAAGTCTGACCCCTGGTAAAGAAGGGCTTTAGAAGCGTCCTGAACTGTCAGCCATCTAGTCTAAGGAGTCATTGAGCTTAAGTCTGTCAATAAAGGAGTGCTGAATCTTCTAGGAGCGTTTCATTTTTAGAATTTCCATTGCACTCAGCCATTGGCCAGGAGCAGTCCACAAGTGGTTTGTTCTCATGGCAAATCAAGCAATGGATTTCACAGCACAATAGCTGGTGCCCTTGGTCAAATGTGATCCTTGCACTAGGAGTGTGTAAGGTACAGTCTCTGTCTTCCACAATTGCAATACCTGTATAAAGTGTATGTGTCTGTGCATGTGTAAGCATGCATTCAAATGCCAGAACAAGGCAACAACCACCTATTATAAGAACTTCAAAAAAATGGGCTGCACTAGCTACTCTAAACAGTGGACTCTGAAGTACATATAGAATGGCTTAAACATAACAGAAGTGTATTTCTTGTCATGTAAAGCATGAATGCTCTTAATTGGTGGGGACCTGTCCATCAAGTGGCTACTTAGGGATCCAGTCTTCTTCTGTGTTTATCTCATGGTTTCAAGGTCTCAGCACTTGTTTCTACCAAGCTTGCTGAAGGAAAAAAGGATAAAAGATAGCACATAAGAGAGTACAGTGGACTAAGCCTGGAAGTGAAGCATTGCACCTCCTCACATATTCCATTTTCTAGAAAGCTGAATCAGAACCACATTCAGTACAGGAGCTGGGAAGTGAAGTCAAGTGTAGGCCCAGAAGGAAAAAGGAAACAGATTTGCTTTGCAGCTAACAGTCGTGGTCACTTTATAAACATGTAGTTCTGTGATCTAGATTAATTCACAGAAGTTTTAAGGACTTTACTGACATGTAAAATGGACAAAATTATGCTAATCTGTCTACTTCAAAAAGATACTCCACAAAGATCAGGTATAATAAGGGATACAGTGAGATTTTCTGAATTTTCTAAATTATTTTATGCAACTGCAGAGTGATATTCTTGCTGAGATAAATTCTTGAGTTGACTATTTGATTATACCTCATTACTTCATAGTCATGTGTTTTGTGTGCTAGACCTATTCATTCAAGAGCCTACATATGTCCTCTATGTGCCAGTGCTTGAGATCAAATCCAGCCTGGTTCCTGTTCTCGTGATCATGGGTGGTGCTTTTAAGAGAGTGCATGAGTGGAGGGATAGAGGAATAATGTTGTTCTTTACATTAGCAGGTGAAAGTTGAGGAGACAGGTGTGAAAATGTAGGGCTAGGATTGGAGGAGAGACTTTCAGCCTGAGCAGGAAAGATACATTGGAGCTTCAGAGAGGAAATCTTTCATGATATTGAAAAAGTGCTGCTGAAGCCCAATTGGTGGCTGTTGGGAGATGACTTAGGATGGATTTGGAATAAAGAAGGCAGTGGCCGTTGCCCATCACAAGGCATATGAATTATCTGTGAAGTGCAATGAGACACCTTATGAAATCTTTACATCCAAATTTCTTGTATTGTTCAGATTTGAGCAATATTATCTTGGATGAAGGTATTTTAACACATATTTTAATAAATAAATGTAGATCACAAATTTTAAAATAAAATAACTCAGCCAAAAAAGCAAAAGCATCATCGGTTTAGGAGAGTCTTAGTAAATTTTAGAAAAAGCTTTTGACTATACTCTGCCTTAGTTCTCAGCTCTACCATAGTCCTGCACAGGATTACTAGGTTTGATGCTGTTGTAGCCCAATGATTTCTTATCTGATAATTACCATAGAAGTTGAATCAGCCATGATAGTTGTGGCAGAGATTGTAGCATTCAACAAATTTCCACATATTCCTCTACATTTCTCAGTCTCCCTTGTGGTTATGTTAGGGTTATGTAGCTAATTATAATGCATGAACTCTAAGTCAATGACATGTTATTTCTGGACCAAGTTATAAGCTCTACATACCCTCTTCTTCCCTTCTATGACCCTGGAGGCTAGAGGCTGATAGGACAGCTTCACAAGTTGGTGCAGCTTTCCAGAGCCTAGGCCCTTGAATGTCTATGTGAGCACAGGCTACGAACCCCTCTCCCATTTGACATGTATGGGATGTGTAGTGTAAAAAACAAATTTTGTTGCATTGAACCACTGAAAAATTTGGGTTAGCTTTTTACTGTAGCATAACCTACATATCTCATCTAAAATGTGTGGCATGCTTTAACATCTCTAATAATAAGAAGAAAAGAGGACCAAGGACCTTCTCTTTATAGGAAGTAAAAACAGTCTAATAATACTGAGACATATACCTAAAATAATAATAAACTTCAGAAAAAAAATTGGGAAAATAATAAATTTGGCAAGGTATATTTAAAATAGCTACCACCCAAGTCCCTCCTTTGACTTCATTCATGTATTTGTTTATTTAAAGGCAAAAAAAAATTACATTCAGTGAAATACAAAGGTCTTAGGGCATAATTTAGTGAATTTTAATGAATATATACACCTGCATAACCAACTCCCAGTCAACGCATAGGATATTTCCACCACCCAGAAAGTTCCCCTGAGCCCCTTCCCAGTCAGTGCCAATCATCGTAGGTAACTAACTCTGTTCTAGTCTCCAGAGGATAGAATAAATGGAATTGTATATTGTATATTCTTTAGCGTGTAGAGTCTTTCCTTTGACATAATGTTTTCACAATTCATGGATGTTGTTATATCATCAATTTGCTCCTTTCTTAGTAAGCATTGCATGAATATTCTACAAGTTGTTTATCCATCCTCAGGTGGACATTTGGGTTGTTTGCAGTTTGGGTTAGTATGAATAAAGCTGCTATAAACATTCTTATATAATTCTTTTAGTGAACATATGTTTTCATTTCTCACGGTTAAAGATCTGCTTGTGGAATTACTGAGTCATATACTCAGTGAATGTCTAACTTCATAAGAAAGTGCCAAATAGTTACTCACAGGAGTTGTATCACTTTATCACTTTATACTTCCAACAGTAACACATAAGATTTCCTGTTGCTCCCTCTAACTCACTGCTTCACAGGCATCCTACCAAAGTTTCTATGCTTTTTTTTTTTTCTAGTGTCTAATATTTTTATTTTTCTTTGGGGTTTCTTTTTTGTTATAGGTTGTTTAGAATTATGTTGTTTCATTTCCAAATATTTGGGTCTTGTCTGATTTCTTGTTTTTACTTATTTATAATTTAGTTAGGGTGTGGTCAGAAAATATTCCATAAGATTTAATCTTTTGTGTTGAGTTTTATTTTATTACCCAGGATGTATACTCTATTTTGCTGAGCATATCATGTTCAACTGTTGAGCATAATACTCTAAATTTATCAATTATCAAAATCATTTATATATTTATTGATTTTTGGGGAGGCTAGTTTTGCAAATGCTGAGAAAAAGTTAAAATTTCTATTATTGAGGAATTATCTATTTCTCATTTTAATCTGGCTGTTTTCTGTGATTGTTATGTCTTCCTGATGAGTTGAACTGTTTATCAATAGTAAATTTTTCCCTTCTATCTTTGGTAATGATCCTTGTTTTGAAAGCTACTTTTGCTGACTCTACTTACTGTTTGCATGTAATATCTTTGTGCAGTCCTTTACTCTCAATCAATCTGTGGTTTACATTTAAGATGTTGTCTTAAGACAGAATTACTTTGATACTTGTTTGTCTGATTTGACAATCTATAGCTTTTATAGGAAATGCTTAATTCATTCACATTTTATGTAATTACTTATATAGTTAGATTTAAACTTTTTACCTATTTATTATTTTCTGTCCCTTCAATTATTTTTGCTCTGTTTTTCCTCTCCTGCATTGGGTTGGTTGGAATATCTTTTAGAAATGCATTTTGTAACTAGCTCTTTAGCCAGTCTTTTGGTTCTTTGTAGTTTATAAGCAGCTGCTCTAGAGATCATGATATATATCCTTAATTTATCAATGCGCAATTGGAATTATTACTGAAAAACTTTACATAAAACATAAGTACTACAAAACAGTAACAATCCATTTACCATCATCCCTTATGCTGTGGTCAAATGTTTTGATTCTACAACTGTAATAACCCTCAAAAAACAACTTTATTGGTTTTGCTTTAAACAATCATTTGTCTTTTAAAGAGAAAAATAATCTTCTATATTTACTCACACAAATATAGATGTTAGAGATCCATGCCTCTGTCCTGAATTTTGCCTAAACTTCCTTTAGTATTTCTTGTGGCGAAGGTTTGTTTATCTCCGTGGAGCCCGAGGACCCATAGGGAACCCTCCCACAAACTTCAGTAGTACCATCTGCAGTGCGCTCTCTGATTCAACACCCTGGCCAACCAAATCCTATCACATTAGCAACACCAGACTCCAGGATCTGTCTTCTCAACTTTGTGGCACTGCTGTGTTCTGGGGCTCTCCCTCTCTCCACCATTGCCAGGAAAACATTTCCAGGAAGAAATTCAAAGAAACAGAAAATACTCATTTTGTTCTTCCCTAAAAATCATGGTCCTGAACTGTGTATTATCCAATGCCTGAAATATTTCCTTCATATGAATTGAGCACTTTTATTGTTGTTTACACCAGCTGGGCAAGCCCAGTATCACTTTCTCTATTATGGCTAGAGAGAATGTTGCACTTTAATTTTAGATGATTGTATTTAATGTTTTATTTCTTTTCATAAAATAGCTCCTTTTGGTAACTTCTTGAAAAATATCAGGAATGGGAAAACAACTGAGAAAAGGAGGAACAGTCAGTTTTTGACAGGTGTTTAAAGGCCAACTCGAAGAATAATTTTGCAAATTTCTTTTAAACAAAAGCTGCACATGGAAGAACTAATATTCAAGGGACAGGCCAAGAATTGTTATTAATGTACATTCTCTCCTAAACGTTTATTGCTGCAGCATCACTTCTGCTTGGTATGGATGCTTTCCATTGTAGTTCATTAGCAATCAGCAGTTATTCTTTGGCTCTAGTGTTTACAAACTATAATTCATTATGCTCTTATCTTTTATTTATAAGGTAGTGTCACATGAAAGAAGTAAATTGTGCATTATTTTTCATTGGGGAGTTCTGTATACTAGAGTGTATTAACACTGTCAGTGTTAGTGTTTTTGTTTAAATGCATTCTTTCAGGACTCTTGAAAGAGCAAGGTCCTACACTCTGAAAAAGGCAAATCTTTTTTTTCTGAGTGCCTGCTACGTACAGTGTTTCTACACACCCCAGTCTATTTTGCTGATACTTAAAAGGATACTTGAGTAGCATTTAAAACAAGCCACTCTCACTCCAAAAATCATGTCTTAATTTTCGACGTTTGAAGATGATTTTTTTAATAGATACCAACACAACTCAAAAATGTGTGGTATTGTTAAGTCAAGATTCTAATAACAACAATAGATTTCTATTAGATGAAATAGAATTTAACCTATATAGTATTTTAAAATGTTTGTTAGCATAGAATATAGAGTGGTATAGTAAAAAGTTCATAGAACCAGAAGTCAGAATTCATACAATGTATACGAATTTAAGCAGGTTTTTCAATTTTTAGAACTGTTTCTTCATCCACTAAGAAGGCAATGCTATCATCTGTCTTGATTACATCACAGTGCTTTTGTCAGCATGATGAGAAATATGTGAAGTGCTCTAGTAGCTGAGTGCCATGGTTCTCATAGAAGAGAAACAACAGGATTTTTCTTCTGGTCTGTGCTCATTATTGATTTACTAAGTTGCCTTAAGAAAGAATTTAGCTCTGTTTCCCAAATCTTAATGACTACAATACCTATTCTTTTTGAGTCACAGGGAAACAATTGATAGAGAGAAAGAGACATACAGACTATAAGCATAAGCTGTTTTCATGGACCTGAAAGTATTGTTATTGTTTTTTTTTTATAAAAGACACTTTGAAATGAGGCACACAGATATGTTCTAATTGTCTAATTATTCTGTATTTACCACAATGACGATTTCATATCTTATAATTACTCACTACATTTTAGTGCACCCATATTCATTATTCTATTTCTGTAACATCTTAGTGCTCAAATCAGTGGCATAATGTCCCTGAATGACAACCCTAATGGGATATTTAAATTTGTCCAAGTAAATATTTGTAAAAAATGCTGCAACCTCAAAATAATTTCCCTTTATACTGTATTTGTTGTTCAAAGTTTTTCTTTTTTCTCCGGGTAAATCTGCCTGCAACTAAAGACCAGACGAGGAGAGTTTCATATCCACTTCTTAAATACTGTTTACTGAAATGTCAATGAAGTGAGAATGAAAGGCTCTGCAGAAAGTTCCCTGAGCTGAGATATGATAATTTATCAAATCTACACTAAATCCCAGGTGGAGTCCAAGTTTATAACCTGGATTTAAATTACAGCACGGGTTTACTTTTTATCTTTCTGGATCTTTAGAAGTCACAGCTCTATCTGCGAAGTCTGTACTTGTGCAGTACATCATTTATGTCAACATTCATAGTTGGCTTACGAGATTGCACAATACAGGAGGGCTCTTTAGCAATAAAATCACTTCTCTTCTTGTGGAACGCAACCCCAATAGCCTACTTTTATTTTTTAAAATAAATTATTCATTTATTGGCTGCATTGGGTCTTTGTTGCTGCACATGGGCTTTCTCTAGTTGTAGCGAGCGGGGGCTACTCTTTGTGGAGGTGCGCAGGCTTCTCATTGCAGTGGCTTCTCTTGTTGCAGAGCATAGGCTCTAGGCACGTGGACTTCAGTAGATGCAGCATGTGGTCTCAGTAGTTGTGGTTCATGGGCTCTAGACTGCAGGCTCAGTAGTGTGGTGCACGGGCTTAGTTGCTTGTGGCATGTGGGATCTTCCCAGAGCAGGGATCGAACCCATGTCCCTTGCATTGGCAGGCAGATTCTTAACCACTATGCCACAAGGGAAGTCCCTATTTTTAATTTGAAATCCTAGAACTGTATTGCTAAAACAGCTCAACAAAGATAGTCACTGCTCTAAGGAAGGAGCTAGAAGACTAAACTTTTGTCAGTAAGTAAACTCTTTCTTGGCTCTTTCATGGACTCCAGTGAAAACACTTAAGGATTCCTTCCAGTGTGCAAAACAAACTATTATCTTAGGCCAACAGGAGATGTTCTTCATTCTGTAGAAATCCAAAATGTTAGTACTAAAAGGGACTTGTGAAATCATCGAAGTTAATCTGCTTGGTTTACACAGGAGAAAACTAAGACCCCGATACAGGGAGGTTCTGACTGAAAAGCAAAGGTAACATCTGACAGAGCCAAGATGGTGCTGGTTCCAGTGTTCTCACTCCATCATGTTGCCACTCTTTGAATGAACATTACTGCTACCACGATAGAAAAGTAACATAGATCGGGAGCTGGCTGTGTGCTTTGTACTATGCTAAGTTGTTCATATTATGTCTTTTAACCACACTAAGACAAGGAGGGATTGCTATAGGCAGTTGGCAGATAATGAAACTGGGTCCCAGACAAATTCTATGCCATGATGAAAAAGATATGACGCTCAAGCAATCAGACCCTTTAAGCTTCCATTATTCCAGATAATGATCATTGCAATGTGAGTGAGTGAGTGAGTGTGTATGTATGTGTGTGCGTGTGTGTTTTAGGATCTGTGTAATGAGGCATAAAATGGTGATTACATGTTAATAAATTAGACAGTATTTCTACCCTTTTTCTGGAAACAGCTTCTATCAGTTGTCTACTGAGTTGACACACGGACAAATGTTCCCTCCTAAATCAGTGAAAACAGTATTATTTGTTTGAGAGTACTTTTAATTACAAAATAATTAAGATTATGAATTTAATTCAATTGTTTGGATGAGTGTATATCAATATTGAGCAAAGTTGCTGGTTCTTAATCCTCAACATCATTGAACACTTCCCTGTTTTATGTCTGGCAATATTCTAAGCCCTTTCCACATGTTGATTAATTTAATTCTTATAAACATCCTATATTAGGTATCATTTTATGGAAAAAAGAAAAAGCCTAACACAAAGAGAAAATAAGTAATTTGCTTAAAGTCTTAAAATGTGTGTGTATAGGAGCTTAGATTTAGGTCTAGGACATTTAGCTCTGAGCCTGTGTTCTTAAACACTAAGCCATATCACATCTATACAAACAATCAAAGTGTCTCACTGGTAAATGTAATGAAAAATCCCTTTTGTGATAATAACAAAGCACATAAAATGCTTAAGAATATTAATAAGGAATGAATGGGACATCTATAAAGAAAGTCACATTATACTTTGACATAAAAGTTATAGATTAATATAAAGACACAATCTTGAATGGGAAAACTAAATACTATATCTTGAAGATGTTAAGATGCTCTAAATTAGTTTATAGATACAGTGAACTTTCAGTCAAAATATCAATGGGTTTGGTTAATTGACTTGGAAATTTCCTCTGAAAGCAAATTTTGGGGAACACAAATGAAAAACTAAAATATTTTTTGATTAGGGCAAATCAGCCGTCATTAATTCTCCTATTTTATTATTAAACTGCAATACTGAATATAATATGGTACTGGTACCAGAAAAGACAAATGCCTTTTGACATTTTGAGTACCTGCCATTTGCAAGGCACTGTGATGAGTGTGGGAGATACATCTGGAAAAGAAAGGCAGGCATGGTCCATACTTTTATGGAGCTAGAGAGTAAAATGGCAGATCCAGACAAAAGAAAATGCAGTTACAATACAACATGTTAAGTGCTGTAAGAGGGGAAGTACTACATTTTCAGAGAGTTTATGAGGGATGTGTAACCTGGATTCAGTAATGCCTTTTGGAAGAAGCCATATTTAATCTGAGGTCTGAGGCTAAGTGGAAGTTACCCAAATGAAGGTGGATTCCCATGCTGAGATAGCCTGCTGGCAGATGGGGATATGATTCTGAAGCTTACAACAGAGATACAAACAATTAAAAACTGAACATCTGAGAAGAAGGTAGAAAAAAAAAAAGAGGAAAACCTAAGAAGGCACATATAGAGATGCAGGAGAAAATCCAGGGAGTGTATTATGTCTAAAACCAAGGGTAACATTTCTAGGTGGAAGTTTTCCACAAGCACCAAATAATACTGAAAATCAGGAAGATAAGAAATGAAAAATGTCCATAAGAAGCGGTAAGGAGAATATTGGCGCCTGGAGAATAGTATTTGCAGTGACGTCATGAAGTGGAAGAATAGACTGCAGGAGACTGAGAATAGATTTTTGTTTGAGGATGTGCAGATAAAAAATGTTGACAATGTATTCAAGAAGGTTTTCTGTAAAAGGAAAGCAAAATGACAGGGCAGAGGCCATACAGAAAATTTAATACAAAGGAGGTTTGTAACACAGGAGGGATTTGGGCAGGTATAGATGCTGCTGGGAAGGAGCCTGTGGAGAAAGGGCAGTAGGGCATCTAGAATAGCAAATTGACACTAATCCATTGAGTGCGAGAGACAGGCAGGGATCGGATAGGTCCAGAGTAAAGCTGGGGGAATAAATCTTGTACCAGAACACATCACTTTAGAAGAAGAAAGAAGAAAATGATGGGGGAGGAGGCATGGAATTTTGTGGAATTATGGCATAAAATTGAGCAAATTCTTTATCATTTTTTATTTGTTAAATAAGAAACCAGATTATCTGCCTAGTAACCAAAGAAGTTGGAGGAAAATGGAGTGAACACTATATAAATATAGACTGAAAAACTGAGTTCAGAGTGAGAAGATTGAGAATAAGCCATGCTCTACTCAAAGTGCTCACAATTAAGAAGAGAATGAAGTGAAAGAGCCAGTTTCAGCTAAATTGGGTACAAAAATCCCAAGGAGTGCCTACTGAAGCAAGGTTTGTCATCAATTTAACCTAAAGGCCAAACATTTAACACATTCAAGAATGGTACAAATAAATCTGGAGGTAATTTGTTCATAATTAGTTAACTAGCTGCATTAGTGTATATCATTTTTTTATTCAAGAATGTTTCCTCTGAATTTTAGTAAATTTTGTACCCTGAAACATAAAACCTATTTTTAGAGCTCTAACACTTATTCTACTACTTTGTAAATCATGCTGAGAGATTGTCTATGATAATGGATTATGCTTCATTTTTGTACCCATCATATTTGTTTTCAGGACATGTAGAAGTGTTCTGATAATGTAGTACAGATTATTTTTAATGTAGGGAGAGAAGGCCTGAAACAACAGCTGTTTGACACATTTTAACATCCATTGATCTTTGAAAAACTGCAACAGGCAAGCAGCTTATCTTGCATGCACTTTGGGGAACAATGTGATATTTACAGTTAAAAGCATTACACATCCATATGTATAATTCATAAACTGAAAATTAGTTAAGGCCCCGAAACCCACTGACTGATAGTTTTTGCTTTCCATTTCCATTGCTTTGATGCTTCTAATGGCTTTCTCTCTGTACAACTCTGTTGTCTTCTATTACATGAAGCTCCTCTGCAAATTAAAAGCAGATCTCTTGGGACCTGATAGGGCGAAACTGTATAGTTTGGTGCTCAAGACTCTGGACTCTGGAACCAGACTGAGTTCTGATCTTAGTTCTGCAATGTACTAGCTAAGTAAGCTTGGGAAGTTTCCTGTCTTCTTGTGCCTCATTTGCCTTCTTGCACCTCTTCTCTCATCTAAAAATAGGACCAATGAAAGTGTCTGTATCATAGGGTTGTTGTGAAGGTTAAACAAAATAATGCCTACAAGTGCTGAATGAATGTTAGCCAATGTTAACCATAACAGAAAGTTAATTCTTCTGCTTTATAGTAATTGAAGTATGACCTACATTCAGCAAAATAGATGAATCGTAAGTGTACAGCTTGAAAAACTTTTACATATGTACACATCCATGTAACCACTACCCAGATTAAGATATATTACATTTCCATATGCCAAAAGAGTTCTTTGGTCTTCCTTCCCTAAAATACCCCACCGCCTTTCCTGAGATAACTGCTATGCTGGTCCTATCACTGAGATTTGATTTTCTGTTCTTTTTTTTTTTTTCAATGACCCACCTATTATTTTTTTTTTTATTTTTATTTATTGTCTATGTTGGGTCGTCTGCATGCAGGCTTTCTTTAGTTGCAGTGAGTGGGAGCTACTCTTTGTTGTGGTGTGCAGGCTCCTCATTGCTGTGGCTTCTCTTGTTGCAGAGCACGGGCTCTAGGTACATGGGCTTCAGTAGTTGTGGCACATGGGCTCAATAGTTGTGGCCCACGGGCTCTAAAGCACAGGCTCAATAGTTGTGGCACATGGGCTTAGCTGCTCCGTGCATGTGGGATCTTCCAGGAGCAGGGATCAAACCCATGTCCCCTGCTTTGGCAGGTGGATTCTTAATCACTGTGCCACATAGGAAGCCCTGATTTTGTCTCTTCTTAAACTTCATATAACTGTGTGTACATACATACAGGATGTACATACAGTGCATACACTTCTATGACTAACTTCTTTCATTCAACAGAAGTTTTTGAGATTCATCAGTTTAATATATGTACCATGAATTTGGCTTTTTTTTTTTTGCCACATAGTATTATATGAGTATGCCACATTTAAAATTTTCATTTTCTTATTAATTGATGTTTTGGTTGCTTAAATTAGACTTTTCTTAATCCATTATTCTAATGCTTAAATTCTCTTCTTCATTCTAATATAAAAGTGTAGCCTTTCATTAGTTTTAAAAAGGGGTAGAAATATTAGTCAGCCATAGAAGATAGTAAAGACCATAATTTACGTGTTTAACACAGAGGACCTAGAACTAGGGCTTTTACAAAATATAACATTTTAAAAATATATTACAATAAAGAGTTTAAAAAAATATATTATTTTTATAATATGACATAAACATAGTAAATACAAAAGAGTTTTAGTGGGTTTTTTTGTTTTTTAACCTCAGAGAAGGTGGGTGGTTTCTGTACACAACAAACAGGAGGCAAATCTTCACAGACAGTAACATGATTACAAAATAAACATCATTCTCTTCTTTTGCCGTAATGCCATAAACCTAGGTAATGAGTCACTAATTCCTTGGGTCCAGAGCATCCAGGATTTTCTCTATTCTTGGGTGTTATCACTGAAAGTACCATTTATTGAGGAGGATTCTCTAAGCCTTCTAAGGAAGAAAATACCAAAGTGTCATGTTTTTCTCCCCATCTCCCACTCAATACCAACAGGTTGCTTCCTTTGCATAAATCATCTTTAGACTGCAGTGATTTTAGCCATAGCCATTCAGCTAATGCTGAAAACTTCCATATTCTTGATTACCTTACTCCTGCTGCTCCTCACCTCTAGGTTACAAAGATGATTGGCATCTAATTTTCTAAGTCCATTGACTCTCTTAGTTGTATTCTCACAAAAGGTGAGGCCACTTGTCAATCTACAAGCATCCTAAATGACTCTAAATTGTATTCTGTAATGTCATAAGGGCAACATGCTTGCTGTATGAAATTACTAGTGACAGTTGATGGGGAAAGCAATGTGGTGAGATAATTAAAAATGCACCTGTGATCATATTATCAATAAAAATTAAAGTGGTCTGTCTTGGCCGACTTTCTCTGCTGTCATGTCCTATGCATGGATTCTAAGACTAAGAAGCATTTATTATGCCACAATGCTTTTAGAGGATAGATCTTATTCTTAGATATTGATATATTAGAAAGCATTTACTTATACAGAGTGAATGCAGATTTTTTTTCCTTATCAGAAAATGCAGACTTTAATATCATCTTTTAAGTAAAGAAGAAAAATCAGCTTGTAAATATGCAGTTTGCCAATTATTTTACTGACTTAAGAAATCATTTAAGAAAGTAGGGCCCTAATTTCAGAGGCATTTGACAGTTAAAGTTCCTTGCAAAGTATAAGTTTAGCAATTTCTTCTGAATAATTGTGGTACTCCTAGTTAAATCATTCTAGTAAAAAATAGAAGAAAACAAAATGTTATCCTAAAGAACAGCCCTAATTTTTTTCTTTGTAGACTTAATTATCTTACATAGATATTTGTAATTTCTATTTAGAAAGAAACACATGTTAAGAAGTATAAATATGCTATTTAAGCCCTGACTGGAACTATTGTCATTTAATAATTGTAGCCAATGTCCTCAGGAGAAGAGACTGGGCAGTAAATACTTGAATTTTGATCCTGTTTGTACTTTGTTCCGGCTACAATGTGTTTACTTGCAGTGCTTCTTGGGCTTTCCTCTTCCCTATCGCAGCCTTCCCTTTACTCAAGCATTTGGACAATGAAGGAGAAAAATGCTGCAAATTCTCCACAGAACTGTCTCTGGGGAGCTGCTAGAGTCGCATGTGCGTGCTGTCTGGGGCTAAAGTGGTACTGAGAACAGAGGTGAGGAGGAGACCAAGATGGTGTAGACAGATTGGCAAAAGTGAGATCCTCTTGGGAAATTTGAGGTGCTACCAGGTAGTGATGCATATAGAATTTTCATAAGATTTTCTGTTTATCATGTATCTGGACACATTTATGTATTTGAGGGAAAAAATGAGTAAAGCTTGAAATAACAATTTAAGCTGAGTAATTTCAGTGCAAAACCTCTTTGAATCTGGGCTCCTGAGGTCATGGTTTTCTAAGCTTTACTTTGTACGCAGCTATTTTTGCTTGAAGGTTTTTATTCTTTAAATATTTAACTGCATGAAAATGTTGACTAAGACATTTCTGTTATGATGAAAGTGAAATGTTGAATTATACTTGTGATAATTAAAGCATACTTTATGAATATTAGTTGTGTATATTAGGATCATTTGGGTTGCAATAAACACAATGAAATTAATTTTTATGAGCAAAAAAATAATAAAGTTTGATGGTAAGAGAATCTTGGATCAATTGTCCTGCCATACAATTTTACTATCAAAAGTGCCATGAAGACATTTCATAGATTAAACAAGGAAAAGTATGTTTTCACATAACTACAAGGACAAGGCTAGTTTCAGGTATGGTTGGATCACAGCTCAAACTCTGATTCTCTTAGCCCATCCTTCGTACCTTATACTAAGTATAAAGTGAGATGAACAGAACTGAACAACAGACCACATTATGACTTTTGTAGACCCTAGGCATTTTGCCTTCATGGATCACTTTCCCCATTAAAAAATAAAAAAAAAGATTACATTAATGACTGTAATGGTATAAAAAAAGAATATAATCCAGGCTGGATTATTATTATATACTGATTATTATTATGTTTCTTTTTTTTCTGATTCCAGAAGAAATAAAAACATTTTGTGGGACATTAAATGCTGGTATCCTGAGCCTGATGGATAAATCAAGCTTGCTGAACACAACCGATATGTTTGGTGTTTTTTCATAAGCTCTTCAAGATATTTCTGATATTTGTATTCCTATCCCTGAATTCCATGATGAGAAAATAGAGGATCAGCAAGGCTTGAAAACACACTGACCATTAATTGTAAGAATCAAGAGTTAAACCCACCCGTGTTGGACTTTTATACCCTCCAGTTTCTACTTTACCAGGTCCAATTTTTTTCTTGGTTATAAATATTTAAAATATTTCATCATCTTCTTAGCTCTCTACTGCCCGTTCTGCCCCTATTCTTTCTGTGCTCCACCACTCTTACGTGGAACTTAAGTCATCTGAAGTAACCTCTCAAGTAATCTCTGCTATCATCATCTTCTTCATCATGGAAGTATGTAGAGTGCACACTTCAATTTATACCAATGTATTTACTCCTTAAAATAAAATCTATGATATAGGCATTATTTTAAATCTTTAAGAGAATAAGCAGCTGAAGTCCAGAGCAGTAGAATAACTTGCCCAACTTGACTCAGGTGGCAAGTAGTAGACGCCTAGTGACATACGGAGGAAGCCTCTCTGGCTTGAATAATCCTCCAACTAACCCAACACTTAATCTTCTCTTCTGTCAAGTATTAGGTTCCATACAGTCTGTGTACCACATGTGTTAGCATTTATCACATACTTTTTATTTTTCTCTGTTTATTTATGGATATTAGTCTTGTCTCCTCAAAAGGAATATCAGTGTCTTGAAGACAAGTTAATCTTCCATGGCCAAAGCACTATGTATACTAAAAAACACATGGCATATATTTGCATGTATTATACAGAATAACTTTATTGAAGAAAATATGTCACTATAGCTGGAGCAATAGCAGGAATGTATGAAAACTGTAAAGAAGCACTACAAAATCAATAATAATTTTTTAATTTCACCTTTTAAAATGTTGCACCATTTTCTTGGAGTTTCAACTCAGTTCCATGGCCTTGCATATTCATGGTATGCAATGAATCTGTCATCTTTTTTTGTATTCTGAGAGCTGAAAGAAAATTATTTTAAATTTGAAAAGGAAGTTATTTTTCGAATATACTTTGTTTTAACTGAATGTATGTTTTCTTTTAAGAGAACAGTTCTGCTTTTTTCCCTCATGAGCAACGTCCCAAGCAGAAAAACTTAAAAAAGAAAATACACTTATTAGGATGTCCGCACATGATTTAAGAAAGGTGTGAATACCACCAATCACCATCTCCTTCACCATCAACAGAATGATTCACGTATTATTCATGCACCCTTGGACTGATGGATTTAATCCCTGAAGCATATGAATGTCCTTACTCTCTCAATGTGCCCAGGAATAAATTCTGTGGGCAATGTCTTCATGGCACTTTTGATAGTAAAATTGTATGGTAGGACAATTGATCCAAGATTCTCTGACCATCAAACTTTATCATTTTTTTGCTCATGAAAAGAAAAATAACTATACCTTTAGAGGTCTGTGGTATGACAATCTTTAGCCTCTCAGATTTAGTTTCCTCATATAATTTATGTAACTAATATATATTCAATACTGTCAATATGTCTAATCCTGCAATAGTCTTATGAGAAAATTTACATTATACTTGGTGTTTAAAACTTCAGTGCTTTCCAAATAATTTGAATCTTTCTGAAGAGGACAATGGAGGAATTCAGGAGTTTTATTTTCACCACCGACTTAATTACTTAAGTCTTTCAATCTGTGAAACAAGGGTGATTGTCATCAATTAAATAATTTCTGTTCTTTGAAAGACCTCTGTGTAATAGTGTTCAATAGTGTTGGTTCAAATTTGAATTCTGTGTAGACACAGCAAGTTAATTAAATTCACTGGCTTATTTTTACCACTTATAAAATTGGCATAGCAATGTTACCTACCTCCTGACAGTGTCAGATAATTAAATGTTATGTTTGGGAAGAGTCAAATCCTCAATAACTGGGAACTATTATTATTTGAAAATAATTCTGAGTTACTTTTCATAAAGTCCACTAAAAATCATGAATTTTTTGTTTTTTGGGTTTTTTTTTATCACTTACTACATTTTATCAGCGGATTGAAATGTTTTGATTTACTTTCCTTAAAATGGAGATAAAATATGCTTGAAATATATCATGGTACTAAATGTGAGAGGGATATAAGTATATGTTAAACTTGTTTATCCCCTCATAGAAGGGCTGTTTTAAGATGATAGAAAATGAATAGCACTCCCTAGAGGAAGACGGTCTAAAGGCATTGAGGACAGTACACATTCCAATAGAAAGAAACATAAGGAAAAATACAGACCTTCTGAACCATTGTGTGAGTATTTTCCAGTACTCCAAAAAGCCACAACTAACTAGCCTGTGTCTTTATGATTTATGATGTAATTATCCTTCAGATTTTTAGGTCACATTCCCTATGACAAATAAGGAGGTGAAGAGTAACCATTCTCACGGTATGTAAAAGTGGCTCAAAAATGAACTGCACAAATGCTGGAGAAAACGTACGTGCACTCTGGGTTTACTTCCAGCATGGGTAAAATCCTGAGGATTACACTCACCATCATCTTTATTTAACAAAAAAAAAGCATGTGAACTATTCTGGGTTTTTAAAACCTTTTTTCAACATTTCGGAGCATAGTTTTTAAGATTTATTTTATTGATTGATTGATTGATTGATTTAATTTATTGGCTGTGTTGGGTCTTCGTTTAAAAGATACTCGGTGCTCTACAAACAACAAGTGTTGTCATTGACACTTAAGAAATGGGAACTATTTGGGATGGGGAGAATGGAGCAAATTAGGAAATTAACTCAGACTTGAATTTAAGGCAAGATCCATTGTGTATTAGCTGTGCCACCTTGGGCAATTTACATAACTGCTTTCAGTCTTACTTTCTCATTTGAAAAATGGAAGTTTGTTGTAAGAATTAGAGATAATGTATACAAAGCACTTAGTGCTATGCCTGACATATAACATGGGCTTCATAAATGATGAATAACATTGTTTTTATTTTGACTATTACTGTTATCCAGCTATTAACCTCTCAGATAGTCAGAATCCAAGACCTTAAAAGGCATTTCCACAACTAAGAAGGTGCTGTCCTTTCACTTCCTTATTGTCTAAAGTTATTTAGTCCTTGATTAAACTTTGGTGGCTTCTTAGATACACATGCAGTTAATCTCTAGAGTAAATCTCATCTAAATTAGAGAGGCCTAGACACAAATGTCCTGACTGTTCAGATTATCAAAGCAGTTTATTTATTGCTAAAACCAGCATAGGACTAAAGAATGTGTTTATATAACTTAAGAAGAAATCCAAATTCTTTGAGACAATGGAAATAAACAAACATAAACCTAAATTTTTTAGGATGATAAATTTTTCAGGATGATACATACATGGCACAAAGGTAAATGTCGTATTTCCATTACTGCGTTATTGCATTTTTTAGACCACTGGCTTTTAATTCTGGGGAGGTTTTAGAAGGCACACAAATCAATCCTTACCCTAAATTTTGAAAGCTATTATAGAAGAGGTCGTAAAAATCACTTTGGGAATCGCCAAAGTTGAGCAACATCATTCCACTGCCTCTAACATTGATTTGTTGTTCTATTTTTTGAAACATTTATAATGAAAATGTATAGTTTCAATAACATTCTTTCCACGGTCTTCATTAACTTTATCATAATCTTTGCATCATATAATCAGTAACCAAACCAATTTTTTATTACTTTTTTGGTACTGAGAAATAAAGATATGTTGCAAAGTCTAATAGATCATTAGCTGCATAAAAATTGGTTCTTTCGCTTATTATTCATTGTCATATCTAACTATTTTGGGCTCACTCCCCTCAGTTTAAAAGGCAGACAAAAAATATCTGCCTCGTATTACTGAAATGAATAGTAAAGGAATGAAGTATGTTAAAATGAACATTAGGAGTTTTAAAAAGCGTAAGTCCATATTGCTTTCCCTCTGAATGGCATGACCACGATCCTGTTTTGCCTGAGGCTCAAATTACTCTTATGGTTACAGCATAATTACTAATAATTCCTCATTTTACCCTCAAAAAGTCCCAGTTTGTAAGATAAATATTACAGTGGTCCTACCTATGAGGGTCATGGGCCTCTCCAGACAACTGCTATTAATTTCAACACAGGTACATCCTCATAGGCAAATACCTACCTTTATGGTTAAAGGCAAATGCGTATCAGGACTCAAAGTGGTGGTGGTGGTTATTGATATTTGACTAGTAGTTTGCTGAGAAATAATTTGGTTTAGTGGATAAAACAGAAACTGTAGAGTCAGAGGGTTCTGAGCTGAAATGCTGTCTCTTCCAATGGTCTATATTCTTGAAACCTTTATCCAACTGCTAATTAAAGATTGCAGGTACAATAATATCTTTCTTACATTGTCATTGTATGGTTTAGAAATAATGTTATAAAACATGATAAAAAATCAACAGTTATATATGACATGCTTATATAAAATGTCAAATTCTCGTTAGTACATTGATTACTATGACCAAAACAGTTTTATGTAGGGAAAAATTGAACAAACATTTATGCACATTTCCTATATTCATGATAGAGGTAAGAAAGACTAGTGTTCTGGTCTTTGTTGTAAATGAGCCTCCTATGAAGTTGAGGAGACAGGTGTGTAAACTAAAATTAAGTCTATTTAAACATCTGCTGTCCTCAGTTATCCTCTTAACACACCACCTTATTCATTTTCTTCACAAAACTGATAGCCCTCAGTTATCCTGTTTATTTATTCCCTTGTATATTGTCTGTCTTTGCTCCACGGAGAACAGGCCTCTGGCTTGACTTGATCATACCACGTAATTCATAATATGAAAAGGAAAAATGGGCAGACCGAATAAAAATATTTGCTCACTGATCTATTTTCTCAAGATCCAGTAAAAGATATATGGAGGGAATTTATGCATCATGATAAATGAGAAGATGGTCAGAGTAGGAGTTAACAGAATGGACTTGAGATCTTCTTCTGACAGCTAGCTCGCTGTGCAACTTTAGGGCCATCTTGTGACATTATTCCACCTGTGTTTTCATTGAAAGAGGAAAGATTTTCAACTGCGATATTTCTAAGTTATCTTGTGATCCCCGCCCCCACCCTTCATTTCTAATGTTCATAAATGTCCCTTTTAATGTGTTGGTAGGTATAATATACAAACAATGAGACTTTGCATTTCTCTTTTTAATATATTGGAGTTCCACATAGATTTCACTTAAAGAAATGATACTGCTTTGAAAAAGCGTGAAGCTACCACTGTGGAAGGAGCACTATATGTGTAGCATAGGCCAAAGCCTATTTCTAGATAAGTAAGAACCTAGTTTATCTGTATCAGAGGAACCTGGAATATGTTGAAATTTCAGATTCCCAAGTCAGCCCAAGATCTAGTGACCCCAGATCTCTATGACACCTTAGAATAGGTATTTTTAAACAAACACCATAATACTATCCTAATGGAAACCAACATTTGATCATTCTTTGTCTGGAACCTACAAAGTCAGGGGTATCTACAGTGAAAATGAGGTGAGATGATGCCTACCACTTTATAAGCATGCTGTCTGAACATGAATCCAGTACAGAAGTGGGCAAAATTTGGAAACAGTGAAAAAGATTGAGTCCTGAAGACACTGGGTGATCCCTAACAGTGCTAGTTGTGTATGAAACTAGCACTATTCCAGGATTTATAAGTCAATAAAATCTATCTTTGCTTAAGTACAATTTCTACCACTTGTGAATGATTCTGCTAATGTAGCGTTTTAGTCAGTCTTCCTTAGAAGCTGCTATTCCTATAGAGACATATGCAAAAAGAGCAAGGCTATACAGGTTGTCTTGGTCCTTCTTTTTTATTGATGTTCTAGTATTTGTTTTGTCTGCTCACTGTCCGTGCTATACTGTTTGTTAAATATTTTGAGTATCAGCCCTATTGAAATGCAGGTTTTCTGTTATTAGTTATTGCTGCCTCCTCTGAATATTAAGAAAGTAAAAATAAAATACAAATTGTATTATGTAATAGAAATACTGGGCAACTGTGTTGAGAACCATTGTCTGACTTGAGTTGGTGGAATCACCCCTGAGTATAGTGAGATTAATTGTGGAATTTTTTAGCTAGAGTTTTCAAAACAAAACAAAAAAGCAAAGAAAAAAACCACACCAGAAACTCATGTTTAATCTACATTGGCTGGTTTAAGTGTTTTCCTGCTTAAAATTGAGAGGATGGGCAAGACGAGCTGAAAAGACCCTTTCAGCTTAAAACTTCCAAGATTCTAAGCTAATTAGGAGCCTTTGAATTTAAAAAACTAGACTTTGATAGATTAAGATTAGGTTGTTTTGCTTGACTGCGTAAAATTAAGTTTAGCACCTGCTTTATGGTGATAATTGGTCACATCAACCATTATTCAACTTTACGATCCATTATTTTAATTAACATGAAATATACCATTGTTTTCCCTGAAAGGCTATGGCATCTTGTGGGAAGCTGCTGTTGGTTACCTCAAGAGCATGAGATTGAATGTGGCTAGATGTTGAGATGGGGATAGGTTACCAACATCTTTATGTGGCTAAATGTTATTTAACTTGCAAAAGAGACGTACTTTTGTAATTAAAATAGTGAAGCAGGATAGAATTTTTAATTAAAATCTAGGCATAGATCACCATCCTATGTCTGTCAGCACATCAGATAAGTACAGAAAATATTTGATGCATAAATATGTCAGTGGTCTACACTTTGTGAATGAAATATTCTGGTAAAATCAATATGTTTTTCATTTATAGGAAACATGATTTTGGAAGCTACACTATGGGCACAAAAATTGTTAAATATGTATTTCAAGATATACTTGTCCCTTTAAAACATAAAATATAAAAATTTTAATGCTTAACGCTATAAATGTGACTGCTGTAATGCTACCTGACTGAATCACGTTTTGAATGAAATATAACTTATGAATGTCTAAAGTGCACTTGAATTAGTCTAAGAGTTTGGCAAAGAAAAACTAAAGTGGTTCAAATGTATTGAATTTTTAAAAATAAGTACATGGAAGCAATACATTTCCTACAATGAAATTGGACAATCAGAATCTAATGAAATTAGAAAACCTGGTCAGAAATATAAGGACATAATAAATAAGGGTAATTATAAAATATAGCAATTTCGACATTTCTTTTTTATTGTTGCTCTTCTATTTAAGCAATAAATTATTTAATTTCATTTAAGGGAGTATTCATCTTTTCTCTGAAATGAGAAGAGTATTGATTTAGGTAAAATGTCAACAATTTGATTTATTATTTAAAATTGAAGTTTTATGATTCCAGTTGTCAAAATGAAATATGATTAGTGTGTAGGTTGCTCCGTGAGAAGTTCTCCTATTGCCATTGTCACTATTAGCACAGTAAGTTCAACTAAGAGATTCAGTTGTTTCTTTTGACCTTTAATAATATAAATATCATATGTATGTTGGCTTATATATGTGTGTGTGTGTGTATATATATACACATACATATATATAATCAATTTGTAAATTAAAATTTCTCTATATCAGTGACATGGTTTTGAAGTATGAAAGAAAAGAGGGATTAAATGTACAGAGGCACTGAATCACAGAGTACTTAATACTTTATTATTTTTTTAAACTGAGGTATAGTTGATAAACAATACTATATAAATTACAACATAGTAATTCACAATTTAGAGGTTATCGTCCATTTATAGTTATTATAAAATATTGACTATATTCTCTGTGTTGTGCAGTATGTTCTTGTAGCTTATTTATTTTATACATAGTAATTTGTACCTCTTAATCCCTTACCCCTATCTTCCCTCCCCCCCCTTCCCTTCTCCACTTTGGTAACCACTAGTTTGTTCTTTATATTTGTGAGTCTGTTTCTTTTTTGTTGTTGTATTATTTACATTCCACATATAAGTGATATGATACAGTATTTGTCTTTCTTAGTCTGACTTATTTCACTTAGCAAAATACCCTCCACATCCATCCACATTGTTGTAAATGGCAAAATTTTATTCTTTTTATGTCTGAGTAGTATTCCATTGTGTGTGTGTGTATACGCGCATGTGTGTGTGTGTATACGCGCGCGTGTGTGTCTATAGAGATATAGACACACACATGTCACATCATCTCCTTCCATTCATCTGTTGACGGACACTTAGGTTGCTTTCCATATCCTGGCAATTGTAAGTAGCATTGCTATGAACGTTGGTGTGCATTTATCTTTTTGAATTAGTGTTTTCAGTTTTTACGGATATATATCCGGGAGTGGAATTACTAGGTCATATGATAGTTCTATTTTTAGTTTTTTGAAAACACTCCATGCTGTTTTCTACAGTTGCTGCACCAATTTACATTCCCACTGACAGTGTACAAGAGGTGCCTTTTCTCCACATCCTAGCCAACATTTGTTATTTGTGCTCTTTCTGATGATAGCCATTCTGACGGGTATGAGGTGATATAACATTGTGGTTTTAATTTGCATTTCCCTGATGATTAATGATGTGGAACATTTTTTTCTTGTACCTGTTTTCCATCTGTATGCCTTCTTTGGAAAAATATCTATTCAGGTCTTCTGCCTATTTTTTAATCAGGTTGTTGGTTTTTTCATGTTGAATTGGAAGAGCTGTTTATATATTTTGGATATTAACCAAAAAATATATTAATATATATTAATACCAGTCATATTATTTGTAAACATTTTCTCCCATTCAAGTACTTAATATTTTAAATGTCATAGATGTATCAGTCTACTTGCTAGACTCAAAGACCTACACAGTACAACTTGATTGTTCTCATGGAAATAGATGACTCCACCCATCTGAATTCTGGTCTATAAACTATTTGTGAGAAAAAATTTAAATACTACAATCATTCAAATAGTACCGTCCAATCCTACCATTTATGACAGAAGAAGAAACCTCTTCACACTAAATTGTACAGTTTGATCTTGCCTAATTGTAAGTCTCCCATCAAATCGCTGTTTGCTTACGTCAGACAGCATGGCACCTTCACGTTTGTTCTAGACCCTCTACACTATTAATGAATGAGACTTCTGTTACATTTACTTTCAATTCCTATCTCCTGAGTCCCAACCCAGAAAATATAGCAATTTATTATAGCAGTGAAGAATGTAGCCATATCCCAGTCATCTTTTATTTGAATTGAAAATTTGGGCTTATATAGTTTCACTCCAATCAAAATGAAGCCAAGTTTTTGTGGAAGAGGACAGCTGCCTCCATTTCAAAATATGTATTCCCTTTTCCACTAAGTGAATACTGTTTGAAAACACTTTCCTTTCCACTGTATCAGCTGACTGAAACAAGTTCTCGTTTAGCACCTATAATTAATAAAATGTTTAAGTTAAATATTCTTTAAAAACCTCAAAATTTCTATTCTATTCAAATAGTCTAAATGCTTTAATGTGATAATGACGTTTGGAAATGTATGAAATACGACTTTTTGGAAATCAATGAAGCTTTTGCCAATAGATCATACTTTGCTTTGTCCTGTACTTGAAGACAAAGGTTGTAGAGTCCAGGAGTAGCCACATTTAAATATTAAAAGCATCTTCGAGAGCAAGAAATTCAAACAGATAACCTTAGAAGTGACCATGCAATATGAGTGTACTGTGTGACTTGAAGTTGAAAAACCTCATCATCTTGCAACTAGTAGTGCCACTTAGCTTGTTCAAACTACAATCATGACCTGAAAACCTGGTCACCACCAGCACTTCCTTCACAATTTCTACAAAGACACATATTTGGGATCAAAGTCTCCCCTCCATTCTCTACCACTTCTCTACTCCAGGACTCCTTGACCTCACCCTTTCTTTACTTTTACTAGAAGCAACAATCAGGAAAATCAAAAGCCTCCTTTCCTGTGTCCACATATAAATTATATTCCCAATAGCTCAAGAATGATTCCAGATTGTATTAGTTGGTGAAATTTTTCTGTAGTCCTGAGTTGGCCTATGAAACTATTAAATTTGATTTTCCATTATATCCAAAGTACCTCAGCAAGTCATCTTACATGTAACAAAACATAACAAGAGCAAATATCCTCTCCTTCAGAAGCTCAGACGGAGATTCAGATATGTACCAAACTTTAAAAAGAAACCTACCTACGTTGAACTCTAAGCAAAGTAGCACCGACTTTATTTTTCTCTACTGCACATCCACTATGATATTTACCAAAATAGAGCTTTGTTCAAATTAGTTACCAACAATCAAAAGACCCTTTCTTTTATTATTATCAATGAAGTATTTTTTTCTACTGTATGTTATTATTTGGGATAGAAAATGTTGTTACTATAAACCAATACCTGGTAGATAGACTCTCTCCCAAGCTCAGATTCTTTTTCCCACAGAGGCCTTTCTAACACCCAACTAAATCTGCCACACAAGAGCCAGTTATTTTTTTCTTCTGGACATGTGCCCAGGAGTGGGATTGCAAGACATATGGTAACTTTATTTTTAGTTTTTTAAGAAACTATACTGCTATCCATACTGTTCTCCATAGTGGCTGCATCAATTTACATTCCCACCAACGGTGTAGGAGGGTTCCTTTTTCTCCACACCCTCTCCAGCGTTTATTATTTGTAGACTTTTTGATCATGGCCATTCTAACCAGTATGAGGTGATACCTCATTAGAGTTTTGCATTTCTCTAAAAGGTACATGCACCCCAGTGTTCATTGCAGTACTATTTACAGTAGCCAAGACATTGAAGCAACCTAAATGTCCATCGAAAAATGAATGGATAAAGAAGATGTGGTACATATATACAAAGGAATATTAGCCATAAAAAGGAATGAAATAATGCCATTTGTGGCAACATAGCTCGACCTAGAGATGATCATACTAAGTGAAGTAAGCCAGACAGAGAAAGACAAATATCATGTGATAACACTTATATGTGGAATCTAAAAAACAAATGATACGAATGAACTAATATACAAAACAAAAATAGACCCAAAGACATAGAAAACAAACATAATTACCAAAGGGGAAAGGTGGGGAGGGATAAATTAGGAGTTTGGGATTACTGTATAACCACTACTATATATAAAATAGATAACCAACAGGGAGCTACTGTATAGCACAGGAAACTATACTCAATATTTTGTAATAACCTATAAGGGAAAAGAATCTAAGAAAGAATGTGTGTGTGTATGTGTATAATGGGATCACTTTGCTGTACAGCTGAAACTAACACAACATTGTAAATCAACTATACTTCAATTTAAAAAAAAATTTTTTTAAAGAGCCAGGTAGCTATTTTGATCAAAAACTCTTATCTCTGAGTAATATTGGCAGCCTTATTCTTAAAATTATGACGCCTAAGAAGACAACAGTACTTCAGAATCTTTCTAAATTGGCACCATCCAATGGAAAATGCAAGTCACATATATAACTTAAGCATTCTAGTAGCTACACGTAGAAAAGTGAAAAGAAACATAAAATTAAAGTATATTTGTTTAACACAGTATATTCAGTGTGTTATCATTATGACCTATAGAGAATATTTTAAAATATTGAGATATTTTATATTCTTTTCACATTCTAAGTCTTCAAAGTGTGTTGTGTGTTTCACACTTTCAGCACATCATAGTTTGAGCCAGACGTTACAGGTGCTCTATAGCCAAATAAGCATAAAATGTTTGATGTGCAGTTGCTGTAGACACCTGCAATGGACATGCTTAATACACCTCATAACATCCCCAAGGAAGTCAGGACCTTAGGGAACTTTGTGCTGTACCGTTAAGACCTAGTAAGAAAGGACACATAAAACACTGGAGTAATAATCATGGTGAAAGATACTGGTTGCTGAAAACTCCTGTTTGCTGCAGATGGATTTTATATTTGGCCGGTTAATGTGATTCCCATTGAGGGAATAAACTAATAGTTGGAATTTGATAGACTCTCCAAAGTTAAGGTGATTAGACTTAAGAGCTGGAAAAAGTAGGACCAACATGGAAACTTTCATGAATGTAAGTAATAAAACATACTAATAAATGTGTCTCTTGCTGTGTTAGACTTCAGGCAAAACATGCAAAAGAGTTCATTTTAAACACTGAGATATGTAGTCACAAGGAGCTGAATGTTAGACAAAATTTAGTAACTTTGTTTCTATACTTCAGCTTAAAATTGAAAGGATAGAAAAATGTAAAAATACAGATAAAATAAGTAGTAAGAGGATTAATCACAATCTTTCACTGTTTTTCCTTTTATCATATTTTGATTGTAAATTCAATCTTCTCTTGGAAATTAGAGGAAGTAGATGATAGGAAGGAGACCCAAAACACCATAGTACTACATACTCTGTATGTTTTTGATCTCCTTTCCCTGCCTGTCCCACCTTCAACACACACACCCACACCCATGCCCACCCCCTAACACACACATTCTCACACACACACTCTCGCCTTTTCCACCCACCCTCTCATCTAGGGGAAAGTGAAAATGATATCACAGAGTAAAGGAAAGCCTGGACTTTGTAAATATAGGCTCTTGTTGTTTTATTGTGTGGCCATGGCTGTTGTTTGTCTAATTTTAAACTTTAGGGATTCGGTGATACCTAGCTACCTGATTCTTAAAGCAAATTTCTAAAGGAATGTTGTTCTAATCCTTCAGCCTAATCACCCACAATTGGAATATCCAAGGCAGAAAACTGAATTAATAGCGGTACCTGTGTGTCAATCTGAAGGGGCCACAAGAGCTTCTGTTCCCATTTAATCTCTTAAAAATTAGATGCCAGAAACAATCTTTTATTTATCTTTCAGTAGTCTGTCCCTTAAAGCATAGTATCTGAAAATCATATTTAAATCTCTTAAACCGCACAAGGGTTAACAAAGAAAGTGGATGCAACCATTCTTTCCTCTTTGCTGGACAAGAGCTGACAAGAATCATTGGAAAAGGGGATGAAGGCAGGAGAAGGTGTCTCTTAGTGTTTAGAATTCACAGATCGCAGGAAAGCAGCTACATTTCCATCTGTGTTTGTCATCTGCTATGTTACTTGCTAGACACCCAATGTGTGGGTGCTGTTGTCGTTCCTATTAGATTTTTAGGGTCACTAGCCTATTCGTTATTCAGAAGCTGAAAGAATACATCATTTAGGGAGATCAGAAGGGAAGGGGATAAGAAAGGGCTTTGAACATAAGGGAAAAAGGATTTGTACCACAAATAACAAGCAGAAATGACCCTAAAAGAGTTGGTGCATAGTTTTATTATTACGTTGTTTTTGTTTTGCCTCTACATTGATTAAATAAACAACATTGGGGAAAGTAATTTTGACTTAATTTATCTGTATTCTTCAATTGAAAATAACTTTAAAGGCATACTAGCAGCTTTAAATATGTAATTTCATAATGATGACTTCTGGTGAGCCATTTATTGCCTTTCTGCAAAATCTTTTAGTTACAAATACATGAATATGAATATCTAAGACTATGACAAATGAGGACTATTATTTCACATTTCAAATGGATATAAGTTCCTTTCTTGGCTGCATAATTCACTGTCAGAAATTACTAAAATTCTCAAGCTCTAGTTCTAAACTCTTTTCTCTTATAAATCTCCAAAGATGCCTGAAGGTAGAATTATAATACAGAAGCTATTGTGAAGTTCTTTATAGTTCTGAGATGGAGAGTCTACTCATTCTTTTGAATTCAATAGCTATTTATTGAGAGTCTGTTATTTATGGTACCAAATATTGGGGACATGATAGTAAACAAGACATGGATATTGTAGTTCAAGGGGATGGATAATAGAGAAGTAAACATGTTAATAAACTATGATAAGGACTATGGTGGATCAAGACACAATAATTTTATTAAAAAGTAGTCCTGGAAGGAGGAATGAAGTGAAGGTCCTTATTTAAGTACGACGGTCAAAGAGGCTGAGGATATAATATGTAAACTGAGATTTGAAGGGTAAGAAGTCAGCCATGCAAAGAACCAAGAGAGGGTCATGTAGAAAGGTCCTAGGCTCCTTGCTGTGTCTTTGTTGGAGTGACATTTGTTAAGTAGGGTCCTGGAGTATTTGAGGGTGAACTATGTTCCAACAAAACATTACAAGGCAAAGTGACATAGAGCTGATTACCCACAGGTCTTGGAGGAGGCACTCAGCAGGACCTGGGCCACATAATTAGGGTCCTTGGGTACTTTGGGGTTACCTGGATAAGGCCAGATTGGTCAGTTCAAACCAAAAGGAACAGAGTTTTGGTAAGCTTAAATGAGGTTCCTGGTGCTTTGAAAAGAATTAGCACAAGAGACTGATCACTAGGAAGAGCTATGGGGTAGCCTGTGACATGGTACTATAGGTCTAGCCCTGCATGGTAACAGATCCAACATCACTTTTCTTTTAAGGGCTGAGCCTCTGTCCTGGAGTTTTGCATGAATATATTTTATCTTTGAATCTGGCCCTTTTGTGCAAGGTTGTGATGTGCAGTGGGGAGGGGCTTATGGATAAGATGTAGATAGGAGTGGAGGTGGCAATTTTGGGTGTAAAAGAGGTGCCTGTGCTGGTGGGAACAATGAGGGGGACAGGGTCTGTCATGGATACATCAGGTGGAAAGCAAAAACTGTCATCTAGTACACTGAGCAGTGACAATAGCAGCAAGAGGAACCTAACCTTGGAATATAAGCAGGTCTTGTTAGGGGTGTTGTGGGAATTGCCTTATTGTGGCTGGTGTGGTTGAGAATACATGGCTTAGCTTGCCAGAAGGGTGAAATAATAGTAAGTTCTGCTAGGCAGTTGACAGGAGACTTACTCAAGGTTTTGCAAGCATTTTAATAGAGGCAAGTTTCACGAGGTAAGCAGGTAGCTACTTCAGAGAAATAGTGTTGGGTTGGCCAAAAAGTTCATTTGGGTTTTTGGTAAGGCGCTGTGGAAAAACCCAATGAACTTTTTGGCCAACCCAATATTTGTAGGGTCCTCAGGGTTCATCAACTGGAGGCAGTTTTGCAGCTTGGTCTCTAGGTTGACAGTCACCACAGTCATTCATTTTCCTCCCAGTGCAGAGGTGATCTGGGATGGGGGGTGGGCAGAATCCCAAAGTCTAGGGCAGTTGGGGCACATTATCGTCCTTGTCATTGTCAACTGAAAAAATGCACAACCTAAAGGTTGAGAGTTATGTTTTATTTGGTGGACGTTCTTAGGACTTTAAGCCCAGGACACATCATCTCAGATAATGCTGAGAAAACTGTTCTGAAAAGTGGAGAGAAGCCAGAATATATAGGAGTTTTTTTTACAACAAAATCAGGTAGTCGAAACATCAGAAGATTACTGTTAACAAAAGAAAACCAGATATCACAAGTTAAGGAATTGAGTGCTTTTCTCTGTACCAGAAGATTCAAGAACCTGGTCTCACCGAAATTATTCCTTTGATGTGCACCTCAGCTGTTTGGGGCCAGTATCCGGTGTTTTCTCATCCTGAGTTTCTTCCAGGTGCACCATTGCGAGTGATTGCAGCAGTTAACTGCTAGGTGGCGGGCATCCTGTTTCTATCCTGACTTCCTTTAGGGCTCACCATCCTGGAGGCTGTAATGTCATGGCTTGATGGCTGCAACGTCCTTTGTTTACAGGGAGTATTTTAGTTCTCATCATTCTCTTTGGTTGTGGCCTCACATCAGAGGTACAGTAATCTCCAGCAGCATGCTCTTGGGCTGGAAAGACATTGTCTGGTGTGTTGTTGTACTTAGGGGTGACAGGGGCCCACCAGGAGGAGGGTGGCCTTTCCCAGTGGAGACTGATGAAGGGCAGTAGTGGCTGGCTGCTCTTCAATTCTGAGTATCTATGCTAGAGGCCTGGCTGAGGATGGACTTAGAAATCTGGGCTCTACGGCTGGCTGAGCAGATCTCAGTGAGCACCATCAGATCATCACAGGTGCATCAATGCCTGTAACCTAGCTGTGTGGAGACCCATTTATAATGCATACACCTTTGGGCACACTGATGTCCTAAATGTAGGGACGTTTTGTGAGTGGCAGCTTTACAATCTGGACATCACTTCATTAATATTATAGTAGGATCATTGGAGCACAGACCTGCCAGCCAGAGGGGTCTGATTTGTTTACATGAGGAGAACCATTCTGTCTGTAATAAAATCTGAGGCATGGTATAAGGAGGGAGTAATTGGTTTAGGCATGGCTTCTATTGGCACTATTAAATGAAGAAGGGTGTGAGCTCTAGGTCAGAATCTACACCTCTTAGCACACTGGCTGAAGGCCTTCTAACACAGCCTGCTAGCACCTGGCACTCCGCCATCCTGTGATACACTGCTACACCTGGCTGATTTTCTTCCAGCATGTCTCCTGGGACAGAGTTAGGCCTAAGTGGTCACCTAAAAACCCTATTATCTAGGCTGTACACAATAAGAGCAATAGCCACAACAAAGGATTTATTTGCACCTAACTAGCTTACCTGCAGGCATGGGGACAGGGGATTGCTAATACTTTGGGGCAATAGGTCATTTACCTTTTGCCTAAGGTGGGGACAGACTTGCTTGGTTTGCTTCTCCTGATTGTGACCTCTGGGATTTCAGGATGCCTTTGTGGATTTCATTTCCTAATGTAACTGGCATCCACTAGGTAGTGGGCCTCTTTTCCTCTTTTTGAGATCCACACATTCTGCTAGTAGGTCCTGAAGCTAAATTGTCAATCTCCTACAACATTTTTGATATATTTGGTTTAACCAGCTTTATAACCTGAACCAGTGGCCTTAGTATTAGCTTCATAGCTGTTACCACGCCATCCTTGGGGCCAGTAAAATCTGTATGTTCAGGATCTTTAAGCAATTTGGTGGCAGCTTATCCCCTTGGGCTCTCTATATTAAGAGGGTCATGTTGTATACTTCTGTTTACTATACTGTTCAGCACCCTTCGTGTTTAACATCTAACCTTCATCCTAGGTTTGGAATCTTGGTCTGAGCCAAGAATTCTAACCTAGAGGATATGGACTACTTTCACGAAGTTGTGCAACTCTCTAGAAATATGCTGATGTTTGCAGTTTTGCAGAACTTTTGAGGGTATGGGTATTTTTTTGGATTGAATCCTAGCCCTCACTATGTTTTCAGAAGGTTCAAATATATCCAAACAGTTAAGAACACTTTTCAGGCTGATTCTTCCCACCAGTTGTATCTTTATTTTTTTCATATTCCTTTATTTCTTATCCTGATTGTATTCTCATCCCTAGAAAGCTTGATTTGAGAGTGGTTGATTTTTCTACATTAATTTAAAAGTCATATTTTAACAATACAGAAGTCAACAAACTTCTCTAAACATAAAGTATCTTACAATTTTATTTGAAATCTTTATAATTATCTTTCCCATCATACAGTATTTTCCAGTTTTCTTATACACTATGAAATAAAGATGTATACCCTTCATCATGTAGTCTAGAAAAATAAAACCTAAAGCAATATATCAAAATTGTTAACAAAAAAAAAAAACATTTTTGGCAAGCATTTATGTGGCATTATACTGACAGTTTAAATCTTAAGATACAGAAACACTTTTTTCTTTATTATAATGAATATGCATAAGAAAAATAATTGCCCGATTTATATATACATATAATTGTTCAGACTTTTACTGAAGTCTCATATTACTGCATTATTTTTTACCGTGAATTACAGCTAGATGGTTAACTTGAAGGAATTTTTATATTCCAAAAACATTGTAAGAATTAAGTGTTTACTAATCTACATTTTCTTAAGTTTAAAATAAAATCTGGCTAAATCTACCAAATACTTTGAAAGCACAATTGCCTCTCCGCATATTTTTAGATTAAATGTAATGTGTAATCATAATATGGTACAATGCTTATTTATTTGTGACATATTCTTTTTACTTCAAAATTAATTCATATTTATGATGACTTTAAAATACATCCTCTTCTGGAAACACTACAAATGATAGTGGTAGGAATATAATTTACAGTAATGGTAGCCTGCTCTGTTCTCCCTGTGAAAAAATTCCCTGAGGTGGGATGGAGGGGAACATATCTAGTTTGTTCCAGTCACAACTTTTTTTCCTCTGTACTTGTGCAAAAGTAGCTAAAACCATATGCTTGGAAAACAACTAGATACATGGGAAAAGCCTTAATGGTTATTTACTAGAGTTAAATATACATGTTGTACAAAAGATAGTTTGTATGGAAACATCTCTAAAATTCACATCACAGTGAAATCTTTATCTATAAGGAAAGGAAAAAAAATTGAACTGCCCAAAATCTTCCCTAGAACAGGAAGCATATTGTGCCTGAAGTGTGTGCATAGCTTCACTGGTTGTTCTGATGTTCAGAATGTTTAAATTTCTATTCTTTAAATGTGAAGACTGAGCTATATAGCATAGAGTTATATTTCAGTCAATATTAAACTGTCATTCCAACTAATTCCAATATTGAATCAAGTAGAAGTTACAGTTGTGCTCAAGAGAACACTTTGGGGCTTCCTAGGTGGCCCAGTGGTTAAGAATCCCCCTGCCAATACAGGGGACACAGGTTCAATCTCTGCTCCTGGAAGATCCCACATGCCACGGAGCCACGAAGCCCATGCGCCACAACTATTGAGCCTGTGCTTTGGAGCCCATGAGCCACAACTAGTGAGCCCACATGCTGCAACTACTGAAGCCCACGGTCCTAAAGCCTGTGCTCCGCAACAAGAGAAGCCACGGCAATGAGGAGCCCGCACACCGCAAAGAAGAGTAGCCCCCGCTCAGTGCAGCTAGAGAAAGCCCTTGTGCATCAATGAAGACCCAACACAGCCAATAAATAAATACATAAATTAATTAATTTAAAAAAAAGAAAGAACACTTTGATAAAACTTCTTTGAATCCTAGAACTGAGATTAGAAAAAAAGACTAACATGAAGAAATATATTGAATTTATACGGTTTCTTTTGGGGTAAAAGTTTACATGTGGCATGGAATGTTAAATTTACCAAATTTAAAAAAATTAGCATTAATCTTAGATGTTAATTCACATTTGCAAATCTTATCTTCATAATGAATTTGATAAATAAAATAAGCATCAGTTGCTTTACTTTCAATCTTCTCATCCCTTCCTCCATCCTGCTGTACCAATTACTCTGCTCATTCATGACCCTATTGCTGTCCTCATTTGGATGATTTAGTTACAGATCCCAGGAGACAGTTCAGTGACTTTACACAGACTGTTGGACTCTGCAACTGGAAATGCCATTTGAACACCATTTTCCAAATTTGCCATGCCTGTGTTGCAGTCCTTGTGTGATAGGTCACAGTCTTTTGTTTATCACTACTCATTAAGTTGCTTTCTCTCCATTTTTCCTTTCTCCCTTCTTTTGGAAATACTGTACACTAATAAAGAGCTCAAGGTCTGGAATAAAACTTCAGGAGTTCAAATTCTAACTGCAAAATTCATTGGTTGCACAACTTTAGATAAGTTATTTAACTTTTTTCTTCCTCAGTCTCCTTATCTATAAAATGGAAACATTGAAAGGATTAGATGAGATAACATAGAAACTTACTACAGGTATATCCCATAATTAGATCTCAATAGATGTCAGCTACTATATTACATATTAAGGTTTGGAAGTGATAGGGGTCCAATGTGACCAGAGAGAGGCCTTCAAGCAAATAAATAATACATTTTTAACTCTACATTCTTTCCCTCATTTAGTCAGCTTTTTTTTTAATGAAAGCATGTGAGAACAGGGAAGCCACAGGTAAAAGGGGAAAAGGTAAGACTCAGATTCTATCCCTCAGTTTATTGGGAGGAGTCAAATTCTAAAGCAATTTGTATAGTTTTTCTGATGTATTTTTTTTTATTCTTAATTATTACCTGGAAACATTCAGACATTAAAAGACATTAACAACAAAAGTATCTTTCCACAATAACAAAATTTTAGGCAATTTGAAAAACAGCAAACTTCTTTGGGATCCAGTTAGGTCACTCCACTCCCAGTCCTTTAGTTTGTTGTTTCATTGAACTATAGAGATGATTAATACTGAGTTATGTTTTTAAAGTGTGGTTACATGTGCACTAGTTCCATCATTGAATTTACATAATATGCTATGTGCTTGATATGGAAATAAATTTATTCCAATTTTAACAGTTTAATGGAAAAATGTAATATTTTAGAGTTGGATTATTAATATTTGGCTATTGGTTATTGAACTTTGGCAACATTTACCGAATAAAAATAACAAATAAAAATAAAGGGTTAAAAATCAAATTTGGCCTCCCTCAGATGGTAAACCATGCCTAGTTTACTCCTTTCATATGATTCCTCTCCCCCACTCAAGTTGTATCCATTTATGCTTCTTTATTCTATCTGAACTTTATGGAAAATTCTTTCATAGTAGCATATTAGTTTTATAATATTTTATAATATTTAGTACAGTTAAGTAAAAAAATTTGTATTTTTTCTGCAACCTTTTACCCTTTTATGTTGAAAAATCTACAGACTCCACAGTTCCCTTCTTCTTTGCCAAAACAGATTCCTGATTCAGTTATTGGGCTCTTCATTATGTGTTCAGCATCCACTGCCCAGTAAACACAGCTAAGTAACAGTAATGTTGGTCTTGAAAATCCTCTTGGGGAGCATGGTAAGAGTAAACTGTAGATTCTGAGGTAATCCTAGCGAGGTGTCTGTTAATCCTAGTCATATATCTGTTTTTTAACCCCATTGTTTTGGAAGTATTGTCAGTGTTCTGACAGGATGATTGCACAAAAAATATTGCACATAAAATAAACATGAAATTATAGGAACTTATAATTATCTCTCATTATGTCTATATGTGCAATTTTCATTCACTGCATACATGTTATATGCTCAGTACATTGTTTCACAAATTAATAATGAGACATTTCTTACATGAATTGCAAAAAAGGATTTAATTATTTTATTTGCCCATTATATAGCTCAAAGTCACCCAGTACAACTGGTAAAAAGAAAAAGACTTGCTTAGAATATCAGATGTTCTGCTACTGCCAGATGTTATTGCATTTATGAAAGTGAATCTTTTGGGGAGAACAAAACATAGATGTTTTATGCCCTTATTTTTAAAACTCTTACTAACAAATGGGGAGAAGAGATGCAAGATGCAGTATTTGTTTCTTCTGTGGAAAATGAAATAGGTCTATTCCTAGGGATCTCTTCTTCAAATTTTCTACTTAAGCAATGATTATGCTGGTTCTATTTAAATAATGAAAGCTTTGCACTATATGCATTTAATAGCCAATAGTTAGCATGAGTAATATGTGTGTATACATATATGACATTATTTATATCTGATTCACTCATTTTTTTGCCAAACATTTCTCACAGGAACTAACATACAGTGAATGTTAAATAAATGCTTGGGGAATTTTGAATTTCACAACACATATATGTTACAAAATAGCTACACGGATATATACAGTCAGGAATAAACTATATATAACCTACATATTAGAACTGTAGAAATACAATAATGTATTTGCTTTTGGTGCAGGAATAACTTCATTTGCCATTTCAAATGTCTTGTAATCCTAAAAAGCTTATCTTGAGCATTCTCACTGAACACTTGAATTTCTGATTAGGAGTGGTGAATTCATTGTAATTGTACCAGAGTTTAATTGTGGATTTTTATTCAAGACATATTAACTCATTCTTTACATATCACTGGAGTGCCCTGGGAACCCTGAGAACCACAGCTACTTTATAACAAAATACCACAGTGGTATGCTGGAGCTAGCTCCTACAGGATTGTGAGATGAGTTGCTAAGTCTCTCTTCTCAGTTCTGTGTTCAGTGACCTCACTTTGGTAGTTTGAAAATGGCCACATTGAGAGTATTTCCTCATGGAGGTGGGCAAATGCCACATACAAATAAGGGCCTTTTTCCTGACGAGCCAGCTGTCAAACATTTGCCAGCTCACAACCAGAAATGCTCAGCAATCCAAGGATGCCCCATTTTGATTATATTCTTAAAAATGGCTATTTTCATTTTTCATATTTCACATAATAAACATGGTCATATGTATTATTTCTGTAAGAATTTTTATGTTGTATACTTTTTTCAGAAATTATAGATAATAAAAACATAGAAAGTGAGTGAAATTTTAAGAAAACAAGGATGACATGGAAGTAAGACAGACAGAGAAATGGAGTATAAGAAAGACATTTTTAGTGGAGAATCTCATGGGAATTAATACACTGACAAATGGAGCAGTGATGAATTAGAGACTAATGTGGCACTCGTAATCTTCTTTCTTTGAAGAGCGCTTTTTAGGCCTTTATATCTCCTTATAAGTTTACAAAATATTTAAAATAAATTTTTGGAAACTTCCTTCTCCTTTAAATTCAGGCTTCAGAGTAATTCAAAGAAACTCACCTTTTTGTTTCTATTAGTTGTGCTGCTGAAGATATATCCATATTTATTAAAACTATTTGAAGAAAAAAGAAACAACCATATACCTCTCACGTCCCTGCTCTTGATTTAATTATTAAATGTAGTTTTCTTTTTTTTTTTTTCTGTGTTGATAATTAGCAGTAGTAGTCTTTGGTAAAGAGTTCCCTTTAGACTGTAATCTAATAAGGAAGTCTGCCATCTACAGTATCTTTCTTTGAAATGTTTACTATGACTGCACAGCTCCCCAGGCATAGATTTGCTTTCATCCAAAAAAAGGGGGAGAATGAAGTGGTAGAATAGAGAAAATGCCTTTTTATTTTACAGCTTTTAATATTTCCAGATCAGGTTTCATTTTGCTTTGCATGTCTTACTTTTATAAACGCATCATATGGAATAGATATGGTTTCAGTCACTCTTGTAAAATATTATTATACCATTATATTGCCCCTTGGATTTTATAAATCATTTGGAAATCTAAAGAATTCTGTTTTACTTTCAATGTTTACTTATTAACACAAAAGTGGCAGTCTCTGAATATGCAAACTAGTATAATGATGATAAAATGAGGTTGCATATGTAACAATGTGAAATAAATGATTTGTAAAGATGTTCGAGTAGTTGTCCACACCAACAAGCATGCTGTATGGAGTATTATATAACTTTATAGGGCAGTGCAGTAAGGAGAATTTGAAAAGTCTTGTTTCAATAGCGTTATTGATTTTTAGTCCATTGAGCCAATTAAGATGTCAATACCCCACATCTTGTGGATATTAAATTCCCAATATGTACATAGAATAATAAAAGTCAAAGAGGCTTCAGCTGATATTTTTCACACAAGATTAAAGTTTGTGTCAAAAAAATATGATATTGAAAACAGAGTTTTATGCTTATATTTTAAAGAATGAGCTTGTTTGGGAATTTTTCTCAAGCGTTCAAGCAAATAAAATGTGAAATATTCCTGGAATAGAAACAGCTTAATAATCTTCAAGAAATTTTAATTTCTAAAAATACTGAATAAGTTATTTTCATTTCTTTTTAGGGAATTGTAAGCTTCATATTATGATTATGCCATATAGCTGATTATTGACTTATATTTTGTGCTAAGATAAATAATACAGCTGGCAACATTCATTCTTGCAGTTTAGATTTCTAATTTGCAAAGATTTATTTTGACTTAAATTTACTTTGGTGAGAAATGGTTGGTAGTAATCTCATGATTTCATTCTCATTTTTAAAAGATAATTTTATTGGGTATAGAATTCTAGGTTGAAAATGATCTATCAGCACATTAAAAATACTATTCTACTATCTTCTAGTTTTCATTTTTGCTGATAAAATGGTAGCTATCTGTTTAAATGCCATATTTTGAGTTGGTCTGTCTTTTACCACTTTTAAGCAGAATTTCTTCTGTTTTTTGGTTTTCATCTTTATTATTATAATGTGTTAGGTGTAATGTCACTTTGTTTGCTTGCTTTATCCTGCTAGAGACCTTTTGGGCTTTCTCTGTCTGAAGTATCTTGTCATTCTACAATATAGTCTGGAAACTTTTTATTGTATGTTTAAATATTATCTCCATTCTACTATCTCCTTCTAGAAATTTTAATTGTTGTAAATTGTTATGTTATCCTCCACATGTCATTTTGTAAACTCTCCATTTCTACTCATACAATTTCTTCTCATACAACTTGATTTAGTTGTATCTACACTGAAATTTAATCCATTCTATTGAATTTCTAAAAATCAATGATTACATATTTTAAGTATTTTATTTTGTGTACTTTATTGATTCAGTGCTCTCTAGCTCCTTGCTCATTATTTCAACTTTTTGAAACATAATAATTACTTTTTAATTTTGTTAAATTGTGATATCAACAGTCTTTGTGAGTTTGATTCTTCTTTTATTTCTGCTTGTTCTCACCCTTATGGGCTTGCTTCCTTATTTTGTGATTTTTCACTGCAGCCTAATTTTCCTGGGAAATTTCTTTACAGGGACATTGTTTGAAGCCTTACTGAAGTTGAATTTCTTCAGTGAAAATTTGATATTGACCTCATGGTTACCAGTGGACCCTGTCAAACTGGGATCTACTTTAAATTCTTCTTATGATATTTTATGCTCAAACAAGTAGCATAAAAACTGAAACACAAACTGAGAAATTACACGCATTCCAATTTGTGATTATTGCAAACTCTTAGAATTTTCTTTTATTTGTTTTATTTTTGGATCTTTTATCTTTATATCCATTGCCAAAGTCAGGACAGACAAATTTCCTTGTTCTGAATTTCTGTATTTAGTTGTCATTAAAATTTACACTGAGTTATCATCCCTTAGTGTCTAAGCTTTCTTTGATGTTTTCTAATATATTCTCTATAAGGTATGAAACTTGGGCTTCATCTCCTGTATACTGAACTTTTTCAAAACAGAGACTCAAGGTTATCAAGATTATATTGCACATATACTATAAATACATATGTAAATAAATAAATATATAATTTATACAAAATATCAAAAGTAATTGACATATACTTTTGTTTAAGAACAACTACTATAAGATGTACTTGAGGCTATATCTAAATACAGGTAAAAGAAAAATTATAGATATAGCTATAGATTGAAAATGTATATAGATTGAATACATATGCATTTATTTATATACAAATATGTAAATATGAATATTTGTAATTTACAATATAAGTAAATATGAAATCTGTATATAAATTTATACACTATATATGTGTATATAAAATGCTACACTATAAGCATTTTAGCCTTAAGTTTCCAGACCACTTAAAATGAGAAAATGTAGAACCCCTCTGCTTCTACCCTAAATGATTGCACCAGCTCTAGTTCCAGACCAAGATGGTCTTCAAAGACCTCATAGAAACCTTAATGACTGTTCCCCTCACAAAGAGTATAAACCATCAAATCAGATCCCTTATATCCTCTCAGTTTCTAAGACCATTATGACCTGCTATTACAGAAGTGATATCTGTATGGCAGCTAGAATTCACTACTGGTATCTTGGAAAATTATAGCTTTTTAAATTTCTAACTGACGTATCAAATTTGGAATAATAAGCAATATGGGGAGTTGTGTTAATCATCAGACAGTGTGTTGATAATCTTCGAAATAATCTTGGGTTATTAAAAACAAATCAAATTGCCCAAGAGTTGCTCACATCAACCCTACTCAAAATACAACAACAAGAGTACAGTCTCATAATGATAAAATATTTTTCCCCCAGTGGTAGTGGTTCTGTTTTGTTTTTATTGTTGTTGCCTTTAATCTGGTGAAGAAAGAATTCACTGTTCCTGAATTCTGGAGAGGAGACAGTTATTGCCAGTGGCAGTACAGAAGTAAAGATAATTTCAGACAACAGCAGGCTTTCCTGCACATTCTTTTCCATCTCATTAATAACATGGTCCATAAAGAGACATGCTTTGCGAAGCTGAAAGTGGGAATAGGAATTCCTCAGAAAGAGCAGACATCTGTGCAGATGATCAACATTTTTAAGATACACCATCTTCCTTTTTCACTGGTTTCTCATTGAAATTCTGATAGAAGATGAGGCCATTATTAGCAGCAGCATCTACCAGCCACTCTGTTTTTTTAATCAAAACCTGTGCCACTATGTGTTTGTTTCTTTTTATGCCCCCACTGAATAGAGTAAATGTTCTGGATGTTTCTGAACTGTACTGAGAATGTTAGAGCTGGCCTGCATCTTAAAGACCCCATTAGATATCAGATCAGTGTGAGTACGAGCTGCTTTGTTTTCTTCCACACTGCATATGTAATTCTCAGAACAGTCTGGCATCCAATGAATGTTTATTAAATGATTTTTGACTAAATGAATAAGTATGGTTCAACCCTTTCATTTTCTAGATTTTTACCACTTCTTACAGCCTGTCACCACCATGCTTTAAACAAACAGGCTCCTACCTGGTCTCCCTGCTTCTCCCTTTCCTCTCTATAACCTGTTCCTATCACAGCAACAGAGTCATCTTTTCAAATCACACATCAGCGTGTGTTATTTCTCTGCTCAAAACCCCTCAATGGCAGCCCATCTTAGGGAAATAAAAACGAAGACAGCCTGCCAGCCCCTTTGTGGCCTGGCCCCTGAGCCCCTCCCTGATCTCACCTGTCACCACGCAGCCCTTTCTTTACTCTGCCCCAGCAGCACGGTCCTCCTAGCTGTTGCTTCCACAAGTTAGGCACATGCTTATCTCAGTGCCTTTGGACCCATCTTCCCCTTTCCAGGAACACCCCTACCCCATATTCGTGGTGTGCCCATATTTTTTAGGCCTTTTCTTAAATGTTATCTTCTCAGTGAGGCCTTCCATGACGAGTGTATTTGAAAGTGAATTCCTGCCCCATCCCAGCACTCCATAGCAATTGTCCCCAAATGATGTATATTTTATTTCTTTCGCTGTTTTTATTGTTCTGTTTCACTAGAGGTCCCATGAGGACAGGGATTTTTATCCATTTTTTCCCTCTGTGTCACCATTGACAGTAACATTGGCTGGATGCTCAATAATAGGTTCTCAGTAAAGGAACTGGAGGAATAAATGAATGAAAACAATAGATTCCCAGGTGGGTCAAGTGATTTGCCAAAGGCCACATTGATTGCTAATGTTAAAACCCCACGAAAGTCTCAGACAATGTGCAGCCGGTTGGACACAAGACCCAGCTTAGCATCTTGAAAAGAAAGGATATCTCCTTTAATATCTTCCCTCACAGATATTTTAAGTAAATGTGTCACGTGGATGAGGTGCTATGAGAAGACAGATTACTCTACTCACTTCTCTGTTTTAGGAGGGAGTAAATGTTCTCTTTAGGACGCTATTAGAACTTCAGCACTAGGGAGGGCAGATAGTTATATGTACCTTAGATATTTAAGTCGACCTTAAGTTGACTGTAACTCTAAAAGAATTTTAAGTAAAATCTTTCCAGATTTGGACTTTCTGGGCATAGTCTTGTTTGTTTTGTTTGTTGTGTTTGAGGAAGCATCTTAGATGCCATAGGCAAATATCAAAATATGTATTTTTATATATGTGTATATAAAATGTATACATAACAAAACTATATATATGTGTGTGTATACATATATATATGAAAATATCCTCTACCATACCTTGCAATCTTACATTCATAAAAGAATGCTTAAAAACTCCTAAATAAATAAATAAATAAGCAAGGGCAGTGTTGAAAGTTCCTTGTTTATTTATTTATGTAGTATATTGTTTTCCAGCTTTGTGAGATATAATTGACATATAACATATGTGTGTGTGTGTATAAAATCATATCATCTGAAAAAAAATCATTTCTGATTTGGATGCCTTTTATTTCTTTTTCTTGCCTAATTGCTCTAGTTAGAACTTTCAGTACTATGTTGAAAAGGAGTGGTGAGAGTGAGCACCCTTGTCTTGTTTCTGATCTCTGAGGAAAAACTTAACCTTTTACCATGAGTACGATGTTGACTGTGGGTTTATTGTCTGTGGCCTTTATTGTATTGAGTCATGTTCCTTCTCTACCCAATATTGAGTGCCTTTTTCATGAAAGAGTGTTGTATTTCATCAAATGCTTTTTCTGCATATATTCAGATGATCATATGATTTCCATCTGTTATTCTATTAATGTGATATATAGCATTTATTGATTTGCTGTATGTCAAACATCTTTGCCTCCCAGGGTTAAATCGCAGTTGGTCATTGTGTATGATCCTTTTCATGTGTTGTTGAATTTGGCTTGTTGAATTTGGCTTGCTAATGTTTGTTGTGAATTTTTGCATCTGTACTCATCAGCAATATTTGTCTGTAATTCTTTTGTATTGTCTAAAGGGTAGTTCCTTAAATATGATAGAATTGACTTTATGGAAAAGCTTGCTATATTGAGCTTATATTTCTCATTTTCTTATGTCTAAACAGTGATCTGTACATCTGTGTTAAGGAGCTATTTCTTACAGATTTGAGCTTTCACAAGCACCAGAGTTTATGACAGCAAAAGTAATATTATTCATTATACCTCTCTGCTAACTAAGACCTCTAGCAAATGAGAATCGTGCTTCTAAAGATTAGCCATCTATGAGGAAAAGTGTGAAAAGGGAGGACCACTTTTCTTAGATCTCAAGGAAACAGATTCCTCAATGACCTGTATAACAAACTAGCCTTAATTGTTATTATCTATATGCAAGAGACAAACATGGGACAGTCAAGCTAAGTGCGGTAAGAGGCGTTAGCACATGGTTCTAGGATTGTCATAGAGACAAAGATGAATTGTCTATAGCCGGACTTATTTATCCTCCGGAATCATTTCTGATTGAAAAACTGATACCAATTAGGATATATCAACTAAATTTATAAAATATTAACAAGTGCAAAAACATCCCAAATTGTCATGGCAAAAGCCAGTTATTTGTTGTTCTTTTTAGTCATTCATTAATTATTTAATTTTATCCATAAATACTTTAAAACAATGTTTAGAGGCACATATAATAAAGCAAGAAAATTGAGTTAAAATTATTTTTTTAATGATGTAAATAGAAGACAGGGGAAATAAGGTCAGCAAGTAAGATGAATGTGCATTTAGTCTCCAACAGGGCATATTATTCAATAAATGACTAATATGACATTTGTGTAGATCAAATATGTGTTTATATAGGGCATAATTTGCAACTACCATGAAGTCAAATAAATAAATAAAAATACATGTAATAATAACGTACAATAATTCATGTGAACCATTTGTAAAATTCTTCACAATGCTCAGTCACATGCAAATTTAGCGACACCCAGCTTAGCAATAGGTATAAGGCAGTGATTCCTAACCACTGGAAGGTGATTTTGCCCTCTCTCCCCTAGAGATATTTGGCGATGTCTGGAGACATTTTTGATTGTCAGAGTGCTTCTGGCATCAAGTGCTTGGAGCCAGGGATGCTGCTAATAATATTGTAATGCACAAAACAGCCCCCTACAATCACAGATTATCTGCTCTGAAATATCAGTAGTGAAAAGGTTGAAAAACCCTGTAATAAGAGTGTATCTTTACAGAACACAGTATACTATTTGGTTGAATTCTTCCACAAGTCCCAAATGGAGAATTTCCTTAACTTTGAGTAATTTGCTTATATTAAGAACAATGTGGTACAGTGTATGGAGATTATGAAGCAATGCCATACTATTTCTAAAAGCAAAGTTCAAAATTTTCTTAGAGTAGTGAGAAAAGGCAGAAGACTGTTCTTATCACCTATAACCTCTACTCCAGTCTTACATAAAGTCAGAAAGCCTCCTTGGAATGACTAGAAAAAGGCCAACGATAGTGATTATCTCATATATCTTAATGCTAGAAGTACTGTTGATTAAAAAAAAATTATTCACTACAGTGTAGACTACCACTTGAATCAAGTTAATTCACTGTATTAATTTATTGAACATCTGTTAACTCTGAAGTGAAATGCTAGGCACAGTATCTCAGAACATAGTTTGAGGGCTTTGGATCTGAGAGTTAAGTATGGGAAAACATAGAGGGGAATACATTTGGGGATTTTAATTTACACATCTAGATGAAAGTCTTAGAAAAAAATAAGCATAGGTACTTTCCATGTCCACCTGAGGGATTTATTCTTTTAATGTGCCCTTTTCAATAAAGTCTCTGATTTCTTTAAAAAATAAAACTGATTTTCCAATAAACAAAAGCAATGTTGTGTTGTACACTTCTATCAGATTAGTTGTTTACAGAACAAGCAGCAGGCACACGATACCAAAAAATACGCTGAATGGCACATAATATAAATCAGCAGCAAAACCAAATATAAATCGACTAGTGTCAAGTTTATTATCAAGCAGCCAAACTATATTTTTCCTTAATTCAAGCCGTAGTGAAGATAAAATCCATATAGTACTATTTTATCAATATAATTAGAGAAATTGCATAATGTATAGTAGGCTATAAAAGTTACCAAAAATGTAAAAATACTAATCAGTGTATGTACATGTTCCATCTTACTTTCAAGATTGTTGCAGTCATTTACTGCTGTGTAACAAAATATTTTAGCACTTAGTAGCTTCAAGCAACATCTTTCTACTGACATTGTGGACCAGAACCTCAGGAAGGGCTCAGCTTCACACTCCTACTCCACGGGTGCCATCAGGATCAGATGGAAACCAGGCTGGTCTAGAAGGCCCAAGATGCCGTCATTGACATGTGGCACGTTGGTGAGGACAGGTAGAAGGCTGGGCTCAATGGGGCCCCTCTATCTCTCTGTTTACTCATGGCTTCCCATTGTGGTCTTCCCAACACAGTCAGACTTCTTACATGGCAGCCCAGGGCTCCAAGGGATGAAAGCTGAAGCTGCCAGTCCCCTTAAAGGCTAGGCTTTGATCTAGCAAAACATCACTTCTGCTACATTCTATTAGTCAAAGCCATCACAGGTCAGCCTGAATCCAAGGGGAAGGAAAACAGACCCCGTCTTCACTGTGAGGAATATCAAGTAAGTGTGATGATGTGTAATTTTCTACAAAATAGCAGTTCATCTTAGTCTCTAAAGTGAGTTAATAGCAGTGTACATGTAATGATCCTCATTAGAAGTAGGGAACAGAGTAAAAGAGAAGTAGTTGATCTTTTGAGATCTTATTCATACCTATTTTTTGTTCATTTATGCCATATGATTTGTCCAGATATAACTAACCCATGCGACATTTTCACCATGTTTTAATAACAGAACAAGTTTTCTTAAGGAATGAAGGTTAAAGTATTTAAAATGGTCTCATTATGAAAATCCATTTTATATTGAGTTTCATTTTTTCCTATAGTACAGATTTATAGTGTAATTCTCCTGGTGGCAAATTTGGAGGGAGAGTTATTTTTAAAATCACTTTAAGAAAGGGTAATGGTCAACAAGCATGAAAAAAGCACACAGGTATACGTGTATACAAACACATGCACGCGTGTGGATATACATATATATATGTACACACACATATAAACACCTACATATATGGATATAAATAAACACACCATACAATGGCTCAAAAATCTTTAAAGAAATAGTTACACCAATAATATTTAATTTGTTTATATTTACACATAGGGTAAAACAATAAGTAGAAACATTAAAGGGGTCTCAGAAGAGGGTTTTCCCAACATGGCTAGAAATCCTGTTTTTTGATCAGAGGCAACATTCTCTGTTACTGCAGCTTTTGATTTACAGCTTCAAATAAGCTTTGAAAAACATAATAGAACATCTTTAATTAAATCCCCCAAACTCACATTCATGGATAAATAATAATCCATCAGCTATTTTATTCTCTAACAGTACCCCAGAGAACTTGACAGTCTTAATCACTTCAGCCATTTATACCTTCATTTTGGCTTTATTTCAGTCAAGCCATTTAGTGGAGTTTATCTAAATTACTGTATCTTTTTTCTTATCACACATTCAGAGCTATAACACAGAAACTAATTTCAGGTGCAAAATAGAATATCGCAGAAGCCCAGGCATCAGTAGCACAAGCGCATTAGAATGAAAAGTTACCTGTCACTAACGGATATTTGTCTCTGTAATGAGCTGAGAGGCAAAAGGAACTGTGTCTATAATAAAATTAGAAGACACCAGTAGCACTGCAGAATCCTCACTCTGAGAGAAAATGGAGATTCCTGTGTCCAGGCTCTAGAGGTGAGCACATTACCAATAAAAATATTTTGAAATACGTTCCACTGCTTGTTTTGGGTAATAGGTAAAGAGAATCCAAGAGGAAAACACCCCTGTCATTGCTAAACTACCATAACGTGTAGGTGGATTGCTTCAGTGGAAGCAATTTTATCATTTACAGCAATGTTCCTCAACATGACATCATTCTCAGAAGGTTGAGTGATGACCTAATAGCACTGTATGAATGATATTTTTTAACACACCGTCAAAAGAGGCATTAAGGCCAAATTTATCCATTTTGGAAAAGTGGACTTTTTTTTACTGTTTTAACTCTGAATCGTTCCAAAGTGGCCACATTGATTCAGATTTTAATGTAAAATGTTATATAGATACCCTTCTACATATGTCACCATGGAAAGAGCAGCTTGGTTATTTCTGAAACTAATGTCTCACTTGTAGACAGCAGGGAACGGATTGTTCACTTTGTCACCTAGCTTCTCTCTCCAACATCTCCTCTTGCCTTTTGAAGCCCTCTTACTCTGTATTCCGGCTAAACCTGACTACTTTCTATTCCCTTAATATATAGTGTTATTTCTTCAGAGAATTTCAAGCAGACTTTTTCTTTTGTGTGGAATTTTATTTCCACCTTTTTTTCCTGACTTCCTATTCATCTTTATAGGTTAATTTCCTCTAAGAAGAATTTATTTCCTAACTCACAGCCGCCTACACTTAGCACTTTTAGAAACTGTTGTGACAAACACAGTAATGTGTCACCCAGACCCCCATCAAGGAAAGATTTGTCAGCAGATGCTTGGAGTCCTGTCAGCAGGAAGCCTTCAGCTGACAGCATCTTCCAAATCACTTTCGCTCCAGAGAGCCACCTCATTCAAGTTCACACTTCCCAGAGTAAGGTGACTCATATGTAAGGTGATGGAGCGGGGCAGGGTATACAGGTCCAGCTGTTGTGGTCCAGTGAGGATGAGTCTGACAGGACAGCTCTAGAGCTCCCTGTACAGTTGACTGAGGCTGATGTCAGGCTGCAAAACAGCTGGACTTCACCCTCTGCCCAATTCTACTTCCTTTTCTCCCATCTACAGGTACTAATCCCCAGGGTATTCCCTAATACATATTCTGCACTCTAAACTCTGACTCAGAAAAACCAAAGTGCTCAAATGCATTTATGAATCATTTTACCTTCCTCTTGCCATGTTATTGCCATTAAAACGTAACATTGTGATCATCCCTCAGTCTCTACTTCCTACTAGAATATGAGCTTCAAGAAAACCAGCACATAATATACGCATATAATATACGTTCAGTAAATACTGAATGATTCATGGATGAATTAATGCACAGATGAGTTTCTTCAAGACAGATTTTTAGGATAAAACTGTTGTAAAGAAGAGTAATTTTCTATCATTGATAGGTACGTGTTGCTGATTTCATCACTCCCTGGTGACTTTCTAAAAACCATCTGAAGTTATCTTATCAATGGCAATTGCTGTCCTGGATCATACTTAATACCTAAGAGATAAGCATGAAATATTGACCTTGTTTTTTTGCAAATTCCATTCTCTCCTGCCCACCATCTTTGAATCTAAGTATTGACTCTCTTTCCTTACCATGCAAATTAACTGCCCCTTTCTACTTCCATATGCAGCAATTTATTGTATGGAAATAAACCCGAATTGTAGAGAAGAAAACAAAACCAAAACTAGTGAACAAACCAAAAGGAAAATAACATTTTAAAAGTTGCACATGTATGTAACTCGAATGAAGATCCCAAGCTAAATATTTACAAGTCAAGATGAAGTTATGTTAGGAATTAGAGTGATAACATTACTTCTACTTTCTGTGAGGTCAGACTGATAATTCTGATCTAATATGTGTATATAATGATATTGTCATTGAGCTAGTATTCAAGGGCAGAATTCAGTCAGATTAATTTGAAGGAACTATTTGATTCTTAGACTGCACGATAAGATAACTCTTTACTTGTAAGAGTTTGGTAGTATAACTTCTGTTTGTAGTGATTTATGATGTCTTGAACATTGTGGTCATCAGGCTGGGTTCTGATCTCAGACTACTTGGGTTTGAATCCTTCTCTGCCATTCAACAGCTGCCTAATTTGGGGCAAATTTCTTAACTACTTTGGACTTAATTTCCTTATCTATAGATGGGCTAATGCTTGTACCAACTCCTAGAATTATTAGGATAATAAACTGAAATTATATAGACAAAGTAGTGGTATATATCATTACCATTAAAGCTTTGCACCTTCCTACTTATAGCTTCTGGGTTGTGGAAGTATCTCTGCTGTTTTGCCAAGTAGCCCTATGCAGAAGTTGATGTTATCAGACACTGAAGCAAAAGATCTGAGTGTGTTTAGCTTTGCTTGCTTGCTTTTTTTAAAAAAAAAAAACTTTTATTGAGATACAGTTAACATACAATAAACTGCATATATTTAGAGTGTACAATTTGGTATTTTTTTTCTTATTGGTAATGTATATATGGCAATCCCAATCTCCCAATTCATTCCCCCCCAACCATCCCCGCTTTTCCCACTTGGTGTCCATATGTTTGTTCTCTACATCTGTGTCTCTATTTCTGCCTTGCAAACCGGTTGATTTCTACCATTTTTCTATATTCCTCATATATGTGTTAATATGCGGTATTTGTTTTTCTCTTTCTGACTCACTTCACTCTGTATGACAGTCCATCAATGTCTCTACAAATGTCCCAGTTTCATTCCTTTTTACAGCTGAGTAATATTCCATTGTATATATCTTTTTTATCTGTTCATCTCTTGATGGGCATTTAGGTTGCTTCCATGTCCTGGCTATTGTAAATAGTGCTGCAATGAACATTGGAGTACATGTGTCTTTTTGAATTATGGTGTTCTCTGGGTATATGCCCAACAGTGGGATTGCTGGGTCGTATGGTAACTCTATTTTAGCTTTTCGAGGGACCTCCATACTGTTCTCCATAGTGGCTGTATCAATTTGCATTCCCACCAACAGTGCAAGAGCGTACCCTTTTCTCCACACCCTCTCCAGCATTTACTGTTTGTAGATTTTCTGATGATGCCCATTCTGACTGGTTTGAGGTGATACCTCATTGTAGTTTTGATTTGCATTTCTCTAATAATTAGTGATGTTGAGCATCTTTTCATGTGCCTGTTGGCCATCTGTATGTCTTCTTTGGAAAAATGCCTATTTAGGTCTTCCGCCCATTTTTTGATTGGGTTGTTTGTTTTTTGGATACTGAGCTGCCTGAATTGTTTATATATTTTGGAGAGCTTTCTTGCTTTCTAATGGAATGCAAGCATTCCTAATTTGAGGAGCTGAAAAGAATGGTGAAAGAGTTTCCTGTTGTGTTTACTCATATGCTGTCACTGACCGTGTTAAAAATGGTTTGTTTCCAGCAATCTTCGTTCAGTAGGTTGTCCCAGATTGAAATGAAAGCAGAAACTGATACCAAGAAGTTTATCATGTCATTCCACCTTATAAATTGTTGTCCCCTCTGATAGATTGTTTGTGAGTGAAAGCAGGCAAGACTCCCAGTTCTCATTCACCTTTGGCTGTGTGTTTGCCTCAAAAATCAAAGTTGCTTCATCCAGCGCACTGTTTTTTGCTTGAACTTTCCAATAAGTGGAGTGCGCTGAAAAACGATTATATTTGTGGGGTGGTGCTCACTAGCTTCTTTCTTAGCTTCACATTTTCACTGATGTGAAAATTCTAATGGCTTTACAGGTCTTGTTTATTTTTAGACTAGTCACATTATTTCCTGTTCTGGAGTCATATATATTTTAGTGTTAAGTTATATTCCTCCATGAGTTCTCTTTGGAGAAAAGAAGAAATGAGATGCGGTTTGTGAAATTATCATGGAATGTTTCAAAGAAGTATATTTTATATTTTATTCACGTGTATAATTTCATATAGGATAACTCCATGTTTACTTAAACTGAAGACTAATAATCATGGAGCTGAAATTGAAGTACTTCCTACAGCACTTCCATCTCATATCTGACATGTGGCGAATTTTATATATATTTACAGTTATAAGTATATGATACATTTTATTCATAATGTAGAATATTGCATTTATAGTTTGAAAGGAATTATTACTCCTATATAGCAATCACTTAATAGCACAAGAGTTTTGATACCAATATTATTATATAACTTTTTGCTCAAATTGCAATTTAGGAAGACCCAAAATGATAAAGTTTAACTCTTTAAATATATCTAAAATACCCAGTAGTGACCATAGTGGACAATAAAGGATCATTTTGATAAAGCCATGCATCACATTTCCAGAAGCTCAGAGGTAGAGCTGTTTTGGCCAACCAACTACACCACAAACTAACTGATTAATGCAATTTGCTAACACCTTTATTTAGATTTGTTTGTGAATTGACTGCACCTATGTTAATTATTATCGTAACAGGAAAGCTCCCTAGAGAAGACCATGATCAGTATGTACTGCAAATTTAGGAATAAGGAAAAAAGAATTTTATTTCAGTAAATATTCTATACGGATGAAATTGTTCCTCAGTGATGTAGAACATGTCATCTGTAAGGTTGTGTCTCTGGTTCTGGCATGACACCTGGATAAATTACCTTTTAGAAATACTCGTTAAGTGAATAGTACTCTTTGGCTATAGGCACTTGTTACGGGTTGAGCTGTGCTCCCCTAAAACTGTTATGTTAAAATCCTAACTCCTAGTACCTCAGAATGTGACCTTATTTGGAGGTAAAATCTTTACAGAGGTAATCAAGTTAAAAAGAGTTAATTAGGGTGGACCCTACTCTAATATCACTGGTGGCCTTATGAAAAGAGGGAATTTGGATATAGAGACACACATATATGGCCAATGCCATGTAAAAGTGAAGATAGCCATTGATAAGCCAACACAGAGAGACCTGGGACAGATCCTTCTCTCACAGACCTCACAAGGAATGAACTCTGCTGGCACCTTGATTTTGGACTTCTAGCTTGCAAACCTGTGAGGCAATAATTTCTGTTGGGTAAGCCTCCCAGTTTGTGGTGCTTTGTTAGAGCTTCTCCGGCAAACTAATAGAGCACCGTCAAATGCTCTAAGGAGAAAACACCACTTGAAATGGGTAAGTTAGTAATCAAGCCTTGTTGACTGATAGGTGTTTGTCAAGTTAGAAGAGCAATGTCCTATATCAAGTTAGCTGTGAAGTTTGCACCTAGAGTAGCAGGTCTCAATCCTGTACCACATCATACTGCCATGTTATCATGGATTGCAAGGGATATCACAGTATACTTTTATTAGAAATATGAGTCATAAATTGGTGAACAATATACACTTTAAAAGAGGTTCAGCAGATTCTCAAAGGTGTGATACTCTAATCCCCAAGATGGAAGAAAATTCAAGCAGGACTCTTAAAACATGAAAATCTGTCTGATGATAAAGAAAAGAATGGATCTATGAAAAATTGAAATTTATTTACTAAAAAACCTCGCAGTCTCAGACTCTTTGACATAAGGATAAAAAAAACATGATGCACCTCCTAAGTTCCTGAGGGCATCACTGTAATTACAACCATCCAGTCAATAATTTCTAGTGACATAACCATCAAAAATTGTAAATTGTATTCAGCTTGTTTTGTGAAAGACATCAGAAAAATAATCATCCGTTTTGAAAAGATTTCCAATAAGAGTAGAGAAAAATAATAATCTAGATTTTCAGAAAGTAGCACTTAGTTTTGTTACAAAATCTGTTTTGTGGAAGAGCTCATTCCCTGAAATTTCAAGGTTTGTCTTCCACTTTTAACACTGCTCTTTCAGCCATCTGACAAATAAATGTGCAGAATGCACACAAGGATACAGAACCTCAGTGACTCTGGCTACCTTAAACAATATTAGAATTGATTATATTGCTTTAAGAAAATAAGACAGTATTTTCGAATGAAAGAAAAATATCTACGTCATACTATATATAGTACAAAAAATAGAGAAAGGAATGATGAGTCAGGGGAGGGTAGCATACTTCCTGTCATTCTTTCTTTTTCTATGCAGTTACCATGATTCAGGTGTCATAGACTGGCTTTTCTTGTGTAGTTCATTTATTGAGCATACAGGCTGCAAGGGGAAGATTCACCAATCCAAAGTCTAGAGGAACAGGCATGGAAAATTCTGCTGCACAGATTTGTTTGACTGAAATGTATGCACGTGTACTATGTAAAGTTAATGACTCTGCTAAATATTTAAATGTTCATAAAATATTTTAGCAACTGCTTCCTTCATATAGCATTTTTTTTTTTAATTCCTGAAATCCAGTATTTTGAACAAGGGGACAACATACACATATACTTTCTTACAAGAGTTCTTATTAACATGCATGAATAAGTCTAACATTTATTAAAGTAGTTGCATTTTATCAAGAGAATTAAGAGAAATTCTTTTAGAATGCTTCTGTAAACTCCATCCAAAGATCAGGGTTGAAATTGAAGAGGATTTCATTCATACCAGCAAGTCTATATTTAAGCTAAGTAAGCCAGAAAGAGAAAAACAAATACTGTATGCTAACATATAAAAAAAACTGGTACACATGAACCCAGTGACAGGACAAGAATAAGATATGAAGTTGCAGATGTAGAGAACGGACTTGAGGACAAGGGGCTGGTGGGGGGTGGTGCGGAGGGGAAGCCGGGACAAAGTGAGAGAGTAGCACTGACATAGATACACCACCAAATGTAAAATAGATACCTAGTGGGAAGCTACAGTATCACACAGGGAGATCAACTCCATGATAGGTGATGACTTAGAGGGCTTAGAGAGCTGGGATAGAGAAGGTGGGATGGAGTCGCAGGATGGAGGGGATGTGGGGATATATGTATAAATACAGCTGATTCACTTTGTTGCACAGCAAAAACTAGCACAACAGTGTAAAGCAATTATATTCCAAAAAAGAACTTAAAAAATAAAAAAATAAAATCCTAATTAAAGCGTTCAGCATATCCAGTGTCTTAGTTTCTTTACTTGGAAAAACAGAACCTAAGAATGGACTTCAGTGCAGGTCGTTTATTTTTGGAAGTGGTCCCCAGAGTACAGGGGGTGTGGGATTGAAAGGAGTGAAACCAGGAAGGAATGAAAGGCTATTGAAGGGTGAGTTAACTAATGGGTCAATGCTTGGGACAACAGGGCCGCGTCACATTGAGACCTTTGAGAGATGAAACACACCTCACAATTTTTCACTTAAGGACTAGGGAGAGGAAACTTTTATTTACCAACTACTATCTCTGTTTACCAATGATCATCCCATGGACTTTTCATTCCTTTGCACTTCTAGATTGTGCACGGTTACGTGCATAAGAGGATTAGGAAGTCTGGTGCAGAAATATGGCTGAGCAAATGCTGTCAGCATATATACCTGCAGGAAGCTAATGGTGCAGAAATGGAGTAAAAGGTGGGCTAGCTAACTGGGAAACAGGGCGAAAGAGATTTCTAACATATACAAAGTTGTTTTTTGTACGAATATTGATTATTCCGACATCTGATTTCTATTGCTTTGTTTTCAACAGTAATATTCAAACTTTTTTGTGATAAGTAAAAGGTTATAATTAAATATCACTTGACAGTTTATTATATCAGAGGTAAAATGTGACTAGATTTTGAAAGTATGACTTTTGCATCATATTTCTCGCATTCAAATACATTCTAGGGTCAGATAGATAATGTGAGGTGGACAGGAAACTAAGACCACAGGGACTGGTGAAAACTGGCAAATCAGAAAGTATATGCCCTGTTTAAGGGTGTTATCAGCTTCTCAGCTCCTGCCCTTCTCTGCTAGTTAAATACACTGGCCTTTGTATTGTCACATCATCTGATTTTTAGGAAAAGAGAATCTAAATTTTATGAGAAATTTCAGTTTTTAAAGTATATTGTAAAAGAAAAAATAATTTTCAAGCTGGTAACTACCCATAGGTTGCTAAGCATTGATAGCAAGTTTATTCGTTATAAATTCTAGAAACAGAATATTAAAATCTTAACTGTTTAATTATACTCATATTTTATTCCCAATGTTTCAAACAACATGACTTCTTATGTGCATTTTTTACTTACATGTGTTTGCTGGACAATAATTGTAAAAGACGCTTGAAAAGTTTAATAAAAATAGTGCATACATTGACGAAAGATGATGAAGTGTCATGAACCAAATCCTTAGCCCTTGAAACCTGATAAGTCAAGCAAGAAAGCAATCATATAGGCAATGGCCAAAACTTTTCAGATTTCCAGGAGATCATTTAAGAGGTAAAGTTCTCTAGACGTAATTGTGAGTTTATACTACCCCATAACTTAAACTAAATATCTTTAAATAGTCTTTGTTTATAATGTTTTTTTTTCTATGGAGAAAGATTTTTATGAAACTCCAATGAGAATACGGGCTAGTCTACATCAGAGCTGTATGATGAGAACATATAATCTGCCTTTAGAGGACAACAATGAAAATTACTGATACCAAGTGTCAGTTGAGTAACCTAAATAAAATGCTTATGATTAACGTAGCTTTTAAAGAAACCATTTTGAAAGCAGGGGCCCCTCACATCAAGTTTGTTTGTTTGTTTTTTAAACTACTCACAGAAGTCTCGGCAATATTTATGTAAACGTTAATTTGGAATGCTTGATGCTGGTTTTCGTTGATTCAGTTCTTACTTCAGGACCCATATTACAATATACGAAACCAACTGTTCACCATATTCTGGAGACTAGAGTTTAAGTATATGCAGAATCAGACTATCACAATGCCCACAAGCAATATTCTAGGACTTTTGCAATTATAATTTCCTTTGTCTAGCAAAATAACTATTCATTTCCCTCTGTTGAACTGACCCGTGTCAAAAAGGAACATAAACTACTCTTTTGAGCTTATTGGAAAAAATTAACCTAATCCTTTGCCAAAATAAGATTGTTGAGAAGGTCAGAAGTTGGCCTCCACCAGATCCAACTTTGACACTACAATTTCCAGGAAGAATTTTTCAGTTTGGTGACTTGATGATTTAGCCTCAGATGCAGTGGCCATTGTAGTACTAAAATTTAAAAGGCATGATTTTCTTTTACCTCTTGTAAATTTTCAGTAATAATTAAGAAATTTTTCTGAGTTTGAAGATTTTTTGTCTTATATCATTATGATTCTCAAAGAATAAGGTACCTGGTGCTTTCAATTATCACTAACTCTCATTAGTAATGGGTAATATATGGGAGATACAACAGGTACAATGTTTGATCATTTTAAAAAAAACTTACTTTGGCATTGCTAATTTCCCATGGATCATGACAGATCTTTCAAATCAAAATCATATTTTTACTTATGTAAATTTCCCACTTTTTACTTGATTACTTTTTTTAAGAAAAGTAAAACCAAGCAAATCATAATACAAGTCCCTTTCAAATTCCTTTGAATGAGTAGCCTAAGCTTTCTTAATAAAGCCAGATTAAACTTAACCAGTTTCCTGGAAAGTGGTTCTGCTTTACCCCTGTAAATCCTCAACATAATTCTGACCCAACTTCACGTGTGTCAGTTCAGTGTTGAAAAGAAAACTGATTTCCTCCGTTGATCCAGGATCAACGATTCAATAAGCTTCAATAAGCTTGTGCCTGCTGAGGTTCAAACTTGTTTTAAGTATATAGGCATCTTAAGTCCTTCAAAAAGCATGTCGGCAAGATGCCTGGCAATGCAAAATATGCCAGAATAAAGCGTATCTTTGCTTTGGAAGTTCTCCTTTTCTTTCTTTGTTTTCCCCTCTTCCCCGAGTCTACCTCATCCTATCTTGTGTGTACAATCTCTAGCGCACACATACACACAAACTCACATACACATGCTTTTTGTCAGATACGCACACACACACACACATTATGCTTCTCTGATTCTACTCCGGTGACTATTCCAATTGCCTTTGAATCTGAGGGATGCCCTTAGTGAATATTTGAAAGCAAAGCATTGTCTACAACTGTGGATTTATAGTGATTTCCTGATCCCACTAAAACTCCACTTTCTCTCTTCAGTGTTAGCTGTAATCCTTTCTTTGTTATGCCACAGGAAATATAAGAAATAAAATTAAATTGATTCTTTGAAATGTTTGAAGGCTTATTCTTTTCTTAGGTATTAGAGTGGCTTCATCGTTCATTAAAGGATACTTTTGAATTCCATACATATTACCTAGCTTTGTGAAATCGTAAATATAATAGCTGATTTCTATTTGAACAAAGCATTTCCCCCTTAGGCAGAGGCATAGGTCTGCACTGCTGGGTTTATTTTTCAATGTTATTCAAAAGAACAGAAGATCCTCATGGAGAGCTGCAAAGTAAATAAAAAGCCCTTCAGTAAATCACAAAATTGTGCTCTTTCTTGTAGGATCAATATTGCCCTTTTTCAAATTAAGGTATTGGACTACAAATAATAATATATTCACCCAAGTGTTTATGGAATCATTTTTTAAAACATCATAAGTTTGTCTTTTAGCTCCATTGGTTTGCCATGTTAACTAGAAAAGCAAACTACATTTTAACCTCAGAGGAAAAGTGAACCAACACTTGGTCAGTTAAGACTGTATAAATTAGAAACTGATTTGCCTCAGAAATGAGAAGTCAGTATCTGTCTGTGAAAGTCTCCTTTCTAATGCTGGATTGCTAGATTTCCACTCCCACTTACCCTCTACTTTGATTCAGAATTAATTCAATAAACACTCCCTCATGATTAAAATAGTCCAGACAATACATGATGCATATCACTTGCCCCATCTTTGTTTTAGTCTTTCTTCCTGTTTTAATTTTCTCTTATTGGTATGTTCATTTTATTTCTTTCTATTAGTATTACACAGAAGTCAACTCGATGCCATTCGTTTTACATCTACATCTAAAATTAGTAGTGAAGAAATTCTAGTTTTATTATTGGTTCAAGATAATGCTTTTTCTAACCAAATGTAATTGAATTTATATGGAGAAATACCTCAGGAAGCTTTCTTAGCTGAACGTTATATCTGCATTACTGTTAACTATAACTTTGAATACAAAACTTAGTAATGTAAGTCCATGCTGTGATTTACTCTTACCTATGCTTGCTTTCATGTTGTGAGGGTGAGGTTCTGAACTCCCTGTTCTGTTCCACTGATATCATATATATATATATATATATATATACACACACACACTTACATTCATGCACACACATGTACACACACACAAACTTAGTGGCTATTTTACAAAATAGCCATTTAATTATTTTAGTATCACAATTAGGCAATTAGAATAACCTTTTATACTTGGTAGCTTAGATTTAAAATGAGTACAACAGAGTAAGACCTTGTAAGATTTAAGTTCAAAGTCATATCAACAATACTTCTGCATCATTTTAGTGGTTAAAACAAGTCACAGACTCAGCGCAGATCAAGAGGAGGGAAAAACAATCTACTTCTTGGTGGGCAGAGAGGAATATGTATACAGAGATGAAGAAATTGTTGGAAGCCATCTTTGCAGACAATCTACCATCATACGTATAATATATATATATATGTGTGTGTGCGTGTGTGTATCTGTCTATATATCTATTTGTGTGTGTGTGTGTGTGTGTATGTACTGGTATGTGTATACTAAGTGTATTTTATGTGCTAAATGTTTTCTTTTTGCTGGTATGTAGAAATACAAATTTTTATGTTGACTTTGTATCTAGTGACCTTGCTAAAATTACTATTAAATTATAATACTTTGTTAGCAGATTCTTTACACTAGATAGACAATCATCAATCTTTATATGATGTTTAATAGGCCTCTGACTTTTAGTTTTGATTAATTGGTGATTACTCATCCTCAGCCTTTATTTTTCTCCACTGCATTATCAACACTTAGCAAGAGCCTTCTGACTCTATCATTTTTATAATTGGTAGTTCCTCCAAAGTCTCAAAAGCCTGAGATACTATAGTAGTGATGGTTCACTGTAGTAAACAACTCCACTGTTACAACTTACCACAGGCTGTTCTGCATTTTTCCTCCTACTAGTAATGGATTTCTCATCGCCAGACAGCTGGTAGGTGATACAACTCCAAAATAACATTTTGCTGTCTGTTTTCCCAGAACATTCCTAGTACCAAGTGTCTTAGCACAAGTTCCCTAGGAAATAGACTCTGAGATGAGGATTTGGGGGATGCTCTTTGGATCAGCATCCGTGTGGGAGTAGAGGAAATAAGATGGGCAGAGGAAGGGGTAGAGCTGTGATGAGTGGCAACAAAGGCCTCAGCTAACTCCATGGAGAGCTCTGGGACTGGGATGTCCCTTCACATGGGCCAGCCATCGATGTCTTTGCATCAGCCAGTCATTGGATGCAGGCAGCCTTCACAGCAGAGGAGTAACCTTAGGCAGGATGTCTCTTTGGCTCAGAGAAATTCCTGGACCCTGACTGAACTAAGAGGCTTGGGTTGCCAACATTTCTAGCACCTAAGAAAGTGAGTGCCTTAGTACTGAAGGAGAAAACTGAAATGTCCAAACAGCACCCATTACCCTTGGATTCCCATTATAATTATGTTAGACTTTTTCTTTGTGTCTCATATGTCTCTAATACCCTTCTCGGTGTTTTTTCAGTCTTTTTCCTTTGTAAATAAATCATGAGTTTTTTTACTGACATATTATTCAAGTCACCAATCCCTTCTACTCTGCCCAATCTGTTATTCAACTTATATAGTGAGCTCTTAATTTTAATTATTGAGTATTTTCTAATTTAGACTTTTGCTTTTTTCCTTAGTTTTCATTTCTCTGAAGCAATTGTCATATTGTCATTTTGAACATTTTAATCACATTTAAAGTACACGTCTAAAAATCCCAATATTTGGATGACCTATGAGTCTGTTTTTGTTGTCTGTGTTATTCTGATGCTACTTTTCCTTGATAGGCTCAGTGATGTTTTATTTTATACAGCATGTTAGCTTGGACTGCCATACATAACAAAATATCATAGACTGGGTGGTTTAAACAAGAGGAGTTTATTTCTCACAATTCCGGAGGCTGGAAATCCAAGATCGAGGTGTCAGCTGACTTAATCCCCCACTTTCTTCCCCAGAGGGCTCTTTTCTTGGTGTGTCCTCACACTGCAGAGAGAAAGAGGGCTCTGATCTCTGTTCCTCTCCTCACAAGGACCCTAATCTCATCATGGGGACTTCACCCTCATGGCCTAACTTAAATCTAATTACTTCTTGAAGGTCTTACTTCCACCCATTACATTGGGGTTTAAGGCTTCAACATGTGAATTTATGGGGGACACGAACATTCTGTCCATAACACTGGACACTGTATGAAAAACTGTAGAAGCTACAGAGAAGATTCTATCTTGTAGTGTGCAGCTAGATTACGAACAAAACACCGTAATCCAAAGAGGGCCTGTACAGACTAGCAGATGGGGTTCAGATATTATAAATTCCAGTTTACCTCTAGTTTTTCCTCACTGTAGAATAAACCCTAAGAGACCCCAACTAGAGTTTAGGGCATTTAGCTAACCTCTGTTTTTCGTCAGTTTGGAGTAAACCCTAAAAGACCCCAACTAGAGTCTGGGGTGTTTATCAAGTCCTCTCCTTCCTCATATTTTCTCAAATCCAATTTTTACCTCCTTAGCAATGTAAAGCTGCCAAGAATTCCATGCAGCTTTTCAGTTCCTTATTTGTTTGGTTTCTTAGTCTCCTGCCTTATAAAGGTTAAGAATTGCAAAGGCCTCAAAAGGAAGGCTGTCTCAGAGTGCTGGGTTCACTCCTCTAGTCGTCTGTCCCTTCAAGACCTTGGCTTCTGCGTTTATAGCTACCTCGGCTGATTTAAACCCTAATTTTCATTGCCCTAGCTGTTTGACATTATAGGACACTCTGACAGCTTCTGTTGTTTGCAGCTTCTGCCTGATGCTGATAACTACTTCAGAAATTAGCAAATATCCTGAGGTATGTGTGTCAACATCCAATGAGCTTCTCTTCTCTCCAAGATCTTGGCCCTAAAACCTAGCAAACTCAGAGCTCTTCAGTGCATGTAAGAAGACACCTCTTGTCTATGTGTATTATTTACATGGATTTTCTAGGAGTTTTCAGCAGGAGACCAGCTCTGTTACAAGCTACTGTGCCACAGCTAGATATTGAAACGATTTAACTTATATTTTGATTGCTACCTGCCACTCCTTTCCTCACAATAATGTAATGGCTAACAATTAAGAATCTGCAATTATGCAGACCTGGGAGCTCAGCTATGTGGCCTGGGGCAAGCCACAATTATCCTCTTGGTGCCTCAGTTTCCTCTTCTATAGAATGAAGATTATAAGTTTACTTATCTCACATGCTTGTAAATACTGAATAAAATAATAGATACAAAGCTATTAGTACAGTGTCAAACTCAAATAGGCAATTTAAATGTTTCTTCTTAATTTCAAAAGCTTGCATTATTCTTTCACATTCTCCACTGTTTTCTTTTGCTTTAACACTGGTGTCCTTTCCTATGCACCTGGATCAGACATGCACTAAGAATGCCCCAGGATGGCTGGTTGGCCGGTGTCAAATCCTATTAGCTGCAATACCAAGTGAACTGTTTAATAAGAATACAACTGATTGGGTTTTATGAATGTCTTCCTTAGGTTAGTGTCATTTTCACCTTTTGGCAGGTTGAATGTTCACTATAAAATGATGTGACAAAACCTGTATGAAAAAGGACATTAAATCCCAAGTGGTATATTGCTGAGCCAGGGGCATGGGTTGTATTCCTGAGGTCAGATTATCTTTTGTCCAAAACAAAGAATGAGAAAACATTTTTGTGGCATTTGAAATTGGTAGTACCACAGGTGAAGCACACAATGACATTTCAAGCAATTCAAGTTTTAGCTGCTCATGTTCAGAAATATTTTATTGGCTTTCCCAATATTAGACTCTTTCTTCTGATTCCTAAGAGAAAGAGAGAAGAAAAAAGATTCAGAATTATATTTTTAATACTTCATTATTGTTACTATAACACTATTCACGTGCTTATTGTCTGTTTGTAGCCTGTGTAAAACAGATATAAACATACTGACAAAGAAAATACAATTATCTACTACTGAAGGATTTTTTAAGAATGAAAGTGTTTCTGTTAAAGAAAAATATAGTACTTTTTAAAGGCAATATATAAGTGCTGGGCCACCGTGTATGGCTTTGGAGATTATGCAAGGGACAACTCTAGGCAGTTTCATTGCCTGTGCAGACATCATAAATTGTGCACTTACAAACAGACAATTGTTCATTAAATATGACAGTTTCCTGATATATGGAGGTAAAGTGTTTGAAGAAGTTGTGCCTTTTTCTAGCATGGATAAACACTTGTATTATCAAATGTCAGTCTTAGCAAGGCATAAAATAGTAAAGGGATATCACAAAAATCACATCTTTGAGAAAAAAAATCACTGTCAAGGATTGGTTACATATTTCACAAAACTATGTGCATATATGGAAGAACATTTTCATGTACAAATGTATACATAAATAAAATCACTGCAATATGACATACTCATCTTTTTCATGAATGTGTCATAGGTATTTTTGCATGTCATAAATATTGAGCTGTGTCATAAATTTAGTGATTAGGTTGCATGTCATCATATGCATGCAGAATTGCAAACTTTATTTGCTCAGTCTCCCATTGATAGATATTTGTTTTTTTCCAACTTTTAGTAATATAAATAACCTTGCACTGAACATCAGTGTATGAGCATATTTGCATAATTATATGGTTATTTCCTAATAAAACTGTTAGATCCAAAGTTACTCACATGTATAGGACTTCCGATGTGTGTTGCCAATATTTGGTGTCAGTAATTTAAAATATAATGGCAATGGTTTAGAAGTACTGCTTGAAGACCCATCACCAAACTGTGATGGAGCCTATCCTGATAACAAATAGGGGAGGTAGTCCTGGCTAGTTGCCCACAAAATTGAAATCCTATTCCTTATTTTCAACAATGAAGAAATATGCCTTATGTTAAAAGACTTTACCACATATTTTTTGGTTCACTAAATAAAGCTAATAGTACTGTAAACTAAAATAGTTCATAGATCTAAGAAATATCAGTTGATATTTTAATATGTTTGTAACAAATAAGAATTGCAATTATTTTATAAAATATTGTTAAATAAATAGTGATTAAAATGCTGATCACTTTTGGCTAAACATGGGTGAGGAATATTTTACTACCTTTGAATCTTACATATATAAATTCAGAATCTTTATTATAGGGTTTTATAGTCATTAAACTGTGTGTATTTTAAAAGATCAATTTAACCTGGTTGTAGTCCAAATTATTACAAGAAAAATCTTTTTTTTTTTTTTTTTTTTTTTTTTCAGTAACAACCTTCCCTTACCATCAGTATTTAAATGCTACACGTGAATGCTGTATATCTTTGCTGGGTCACACAGATTCAGGAGTATTTTAATGCTATATGGTCTTCAGTTGTATTTATAAAATTTTTTGTTGATAAACAAAGCAAAATGCTTTCTCTACCCATAAGACAATTCTCTTCAAATTAAGTTTTATTGTTTCCTTGCTTTCAAATACAAACATCTCTGCAAGTTGTTTTATTTTCCTTACAGTCATCTATATAAATTGTTCTTTGCTGTGAATGAAGTCCTCTGCAACAACAAGCTATCATTTTCCTTTCTGTGTTGATATACATCTATCCATGAAATATCCTTGGCAAATTCCATTAATTAATAAATTGGGTTTTAGGGAGTACCCTGGTGGTCTGGTGGTTAGGATTCGGTGCTTTCACTGCTGTGGCTGGGGGTTCAATCCCTGGTTGGGGAACTGAGATCCCGCAAGCTGTGAGGCCAAAAAATAAATACATAAATAAACTGGGTTTTATATTTGTTATATCACCAAAACCATGAAGAAAGGATAATATACTTCCATTGCTAAAGTTTCTAAACAATATACATGTCCTTTTGTTTTAGATTTAGAAATAAGTAGATTTAGAAATCTATTCATTTCTAAGCAGAATTGTAGGATTCTTGAATCTTCCAAGTTTTACAGGCCTGATTTTACATTGATTTTTATTTCTGAAATAGATAATATTAATTTCACTTATCAAAGAACTCAAAAATAACTATTGAAGTGTCATTAAAATAACTACAGAATTTCTATGAAATATGAGTAGATAATTAGATCATAAGCCATTTTGAAAACCAACTACTGCTTCTGTTTTATTGTTTAGGAATAGCTTGATAGATTAAATTTAATAGAGTTTTTAATTATCTGAATTTATTACTCATTTTTTTTTTTAGATTTTTTTTGATATGGACCATATTTTTAAAAGTCTCTATTGTTTGTTGCAATATTGCTTCTACTTTATGTTTTGTTTTTTGGCTGCGAGGCATGTGGGATCTTAGCTCCCCAACCAGGGATCAAACCCATATCCCCTGCTTTGGAAGGTGAAGCCTTAACCACTGGACCACCCAGGAAGTCCCCCTGAATATATTACTCATTTTTAAAATGAGACTAAGTCTTCATTTTCAAGGTGTATGTCATGTTAGATATGAATGATAACAACATTTGGATATATATATGTACTGTATATCTTATACATATATGTGTATATATGTGTGTGTATATATACATTTATGTATGATATATGTGTATATATACGTGTGTATGTGTGTATATATAGTGTGTGTGTGTATATATTGTGTGTGTGAGATTAGGGGCCCTTTTTAGAATTCATAAAGCTGTGCTTACCCAATTTTACAATAGAATCCTCTTGCAGTATCTCCATATGTGTGTTCTCATTAGATTTTTGCAGAAAACATTCTATAAAGTCAAGCCCTAGTGCTCATTAATTGCTTACCTGGAAAGTGTTTTTATTCTGCACCACATTTTCCCACTTACTGGAGCAATCTTGCTCACCAAGGTAAAGCCCAAATTAAATGGCTCTTCTGTCATATCTCCCTTTAAAACTCCATGCAGAATTAATAATTTCTTTCCTTGTACTCCTACACCAGTCCAGTTCAAACATACCTTCATTCCCGCTAATCAAATTATAGACTTGATTTTACTTCCAGTCCTCGAAAGCAAGGACTATATTTAATCCATGTATGTACACCCAGCAAGTGGGTAAATGAATGAGTTGCTCAAGCACGCTTTGATGTAGGCCTTAATAACACATAGCCAATAGGGTATGTGCTATCTCATTTGTAATAGCATCCCTATTTTACAGATAAGGAAACTGAGCCACAAAATAGCTAACTAACTTTGAAAAGTTGCATGGCTTATAACTAGAAAATGCCAGATATTAACCCTGGTCAGTCTAATGTCAGAATCTCTACATTTATGGGTGTCTCTCATTGCAGATTGATCTTCAGATAAATGCTCTTTTTATTAAAATGAGAAACTGCAAAAGAAACTTGAACAGTTATACAACCAGTGAGATATGGCTATTTTCTCTGATATTGGTTGGTCTCCACATATCTAACTCTGGCACAGATTCATTTTGGACAGAACAAATTATATTCTATGAATAACCATCAGGATGGCTAAATAGAAAATCCAGTCAGCCGTCCCAAGGGGTGAATGAATCCATTCAGGGATTCACTCTTGAGCATTTGGTTTGTGCTCAGCATGGTGCCCTGGAGGCAATGTGAAAGCCATTCTGTTCTGAAGGGCTTGCAAACTGGATGCAAGTGGCAAGACTAACAAGCATGGAAAGAACTTGAAAAGATTCACTTGTACAAATTTAAGATAAGGATTTTTAGTTGAGAGGGAGATAAGCAAAGGCTTTAGGTCTCAGAGAACTTTTCATGGAGGAAATTAATTTTTTTTTTTTAAATTTTGATAGAAAGGAGAAAAAAGAACATTCCAGGTAAGGCAAACAATTCAAATGACGATCAGAGAGAGGACCTAAGGATTTATTTTTTGTTGTTGTTGTTTTTTTTTTTTTTTTACCAGTTGGAAAGAGTTGAAGGATGTATGTCCTTTTTCTGGTGTGAAGGGATATCACATTATATTTGATTAGTATGTATATGTTCAAAGTGTTTTCATATTGACTATTTCAGTTAATCCTCACACAATTTCTGAAGAGTGGGCAAGGCTGACATAGTTATTTTCATTTTATAGATGAGGAAACTAGAATTTCGCAGAGGTTAAGCAACTTTCTGAATTCAACTGTTCTTTAAGACAGAGCGGCATATTATATAGCACTATAAATTTATGCCAGTTCCAGATAGTTTCATGTGCTTTTAATTAAGTTTTGTAGTGACTATAATTTTTTTTAATACAATTTTCCCTTTGGATTTTTTTGACTTTTTTTTTCACCCCGTGAGTCTCTAACAGCAAACTACTTGTGATGGCTAATTAGAAAGTACGAGCTGGATTTTTCTAGGAATGGAGGCATCAAAGCTAAATGGTGCCCTTCTTAGTAAGAACATGCAGCTGTTTTTGCAGAGATTCAAAATAAGTATGTTTTTGGTAGAATACAAACCTCTGAGGTTTTTACTTGAATCTGCTGTTTGCATGTAAAATTGGGATTGATTTTAACATAATGGAAAATTATTGATGTTTGTGGAGTTAATCTATATCAATCTAAATTTACTCTAGCTCAGACTTTAAGATTAAAAACTTTAATTTTACCAAGCTGATTAGCATCCCATTAAAATTTTTATATGCGACAGCTTTCCCTAAACGCCTTCAAAATGACAGTGCTTTTTATGGTTGAAGCAAGTTCTACTTGAAAGTGGCTTTCTCACGTTCCCCCAAAGAATGGGGTAGTAGACCCATTCATCCCCAAACTGAAGATTATTCTTGTTAGCGGTAGGGCATGTCAGATTTTTGTTCATTTGCTTACTTTCTGATCTTGACACAAGGAAGCTGTTCGTGGAAACCCATATTAATTCTCAATGAAGGGAAAAGGCAAGAAACTGTAAGTGCAGCAAAGTACGTATTTTGGGAACAATTTTATTTTATCTTTTTTAAAGTAAATCTTTTTCCCAGAGAATATCTGAATCTTGTGAGACAAAAAACACAGGGAAAGGAGCACAGGATTTGTACTAATTTGCACTGGTTTAGGGCTTCATTCTGCTACTTGCTGTGTGACTTTGAAAAGTCATTGGATTAATCAGAGTATGAGTTTTCATGCTTATCAAATGGGAATGACAACAATAGATTCAAGGAATGAGACAAATAGGTAGTGGAGGAGAAGCGTTCCTGGGAGAAGGCCCAGCAAACACACATCGTGGAGAGAAGGGAGAGCATGTCATGTAGCTGGGTGCTACGGACGTGGACACGTAGAATAAGGTAAGGAATGACACTAGAGAGCAAACAGAAACTGGTTGATTTAGGGACTTAAATGCCACACGAAAGAATTTGACTTCATCCTGACAGCAATTACAATTACTGAGTGTTCTCTGTGTTAACCAGGCAGTGTTATCACTTTGCATACATTATTTTATTTAATTAGCATATCCTCCCTCTGAGGATAGGAGGACCAGAGAGGCTAAAAAACTCATTTACATAGCACAGCTGGTGAGTGCAAGAGGTAAGATTCAAATCCTGTTCTGCCTGATTTCAGAATCAGAGCTTATCCACTCATAACTCTGCTTTGAAAAATATCAAACCCAAGAGTGACATGATCAGGTTTTCTTTTAACAATGTGTCCTCTCTAGGATAGGGAGTGTGGAAGGGAGTCTCAGGAGGGAGGAGATATGGGGATATATGTATAAACACAGCTGATTCACTTTGGTGTACCTCAAAAACTGGCACAACAGTGTAAAGCAATTATATTCCAATAAAGAGCTTAAAAAAAAAAAAAAGAAGAATGTGTCCTCTGAGGGGAGGAGAACTGATCTGGGGAAGAGGCCTAACAGGAGACAGATGAGTGGGAAAACTGATACAGTCATGTAGAAATGAGATGATGGCCAGCAGTAAGGTAGAGGCAATGCACTCAAGAGATATTTAGAAAATAGAATCAATAGCACTTAGCAGTTTATTAAGTGAAAATGAAAAGAAAAAGAAATGAGATAAGAATACACCCAGGGTTGTTTTTTGTAAATATTTTCCTCCGTCCATTCTATACCATAGCTATACTTTTAAGCACTACTTACCATTACCTCATAGGCACTCTGCTTGCCTCTGAGCCTCTGATTTTGCTATTTCTTCTAGCTGGTAAAGAAGTCTCCCTGCTCTACCCACTCTACTAACTGTGGCAAAGAAATCCTACCCACCCACCTCCATCCCTCACCCCCCCCACCCCCCACTTTAAAAGGCTTATCTTATTGTCCGGAACTTTGGTGATATCTTCCACTTCAGTATCCTCATATTTCTAAGCCTCTCTTGAAAAGCATGTCGAGAACTCCCTGTTTATTTTATTTTTTTCATTCCAAATTTACTGGGAATATAAACTGTGTCCCATTATTCCTTAAAGAGTAATCCGATGGCTTCTTGTACAGAATAGGTGTTAAATGAGTATCTGTTGAATTTGATTCAATACAATCTCTTTTCAGTATGTGAGATTCACTAATGTGGTAAATATTGTAATTCATGGCTCATCACGAAGGTCTTTTCGGACTCCCATCTAAAGTAGTTTTGTACCTCATGACCCCGTCTTTCCCTATCTCAGTACTTTGTTTTAGTTCCTTTATAACACTTATTACTATCTGAATAAGACTGGCTACATAATTGGCAGAGTCCAGTACAAAATGAAAGTTCAGGCCCCTTCTTAAAAATTACAAAGAACTTCAGGAAGGCAACTGGCAACAATTAAACCAAGTTTGAAGCCCTGTTAAAGGCAGGGCCTTGTGTGACTGCACAGGTTACTTGCCCATGAGGCCGGCTCTGGATCTGAAATTATCTTTTACATTTTCATATTTTTTTTGTTTCCAATATTTCCCCCTTTCCATTTAACTCCAGGAAAGCAGGGATCGTTACCTGTCTCATACCCAATGCCTAGAGGAAAAAAGAAATCAGCAGATGATACTACCTAAGAAGTATTAGTTTAATAAAAGAATGGCTTTAGATTGGAGTTTCACATTTTGAAACTTTTGAGGGCAATTGTCCAGACAAAACCCTTTCCTCCATGTAATCTTACACAGTGGTTCTGATCTCTGCTACATAATGTATCAAAGAGATGATGACAGTGACGATGTTTTTAATTAAAATCCATCACTTACCATGTTGAATAGCTCTAATTATGATCCCTAGGATGTGTCCATGGACTGAATGGACCAGGAAGACTCAATTACCATCACTCCCTTAAGGCCGTCCTTCTCTAAATGTATTTGAGGTTCTGTAATAGTCAACAATTTTAAGAATATTGCTGCTCATTCCAGTCAGTGCCTATTTTGTGACGTAAAGGCCTTAATTCTCCATTCCTGCCAATCTTGCTTCTTTCAAAAGCATTAAATTAACTTTTATGAAGGAAAAGAAAGAACCTGACTGATGGCAGTAAGAGGTTAATTTAAACTATTGTTTCTGTGACATGGTGCTACTTCACAAAGTGTAATATCTTCATCAGATGGAATTCAAAACTTTAGGGAAAAAGAATTATGGCCTTTCAGGCACTCAGAATGCTTTTTGAGATGTATGTGAAAAAGATAATTGAAGAGTTTGGATTGTCCTTTGAGAAGATGTCGGAAGGTAGTTTGAATCCAATCAAACATTGTTTTAAATAATAGGAGGTGAATTCTCAATAATGCTTTGCAATACCCATTTCTAAAACAGGTGGGAAAAAGTGTTTTAAGGGAAAATTCTATTATTTCCCTCAAAACTCTTTCAGTTTTATAAATGTGGCTTAGTCTCCTGAAGTCCAAAATCACATTGGTATTAGTGACTATATAACTATTTGTAAAGGACAAACTCATAGCTAAAATATAAGAAAACCTGTCATTTATTAAGGGCCACACAGTATGCTTAATTACTTTAAAAATGTTATCTAATTTAATCCTCATAAAAATCTTAGAGACGGACATCCTCGCTCCCTCCCCCAGTTTACCTGTAAAGAAATCAAAGCTCAAAGAAAAGAAAGACTTTTTGACCAAGGTTGCAAAGTAAAAAAGAATGAAGCCAAGATTACAACCAAATTTGAGTTGGAACACAAATATGGAATATGACCATTACAGCTTTTATCTGAACAGAGAATTATATCTGGGATAATTTCTAATTTTGCCTTATTTGTCAGAGTGAATGAATACCCTTGTCATGACTAAAACTCTGACAGCATAGTCAGCTACAGTAAGGTTCTGTTCCATTTTATTTGTGCAAATCATTTTTTTTAAAGTTAGTAACCAACCAAATGGAGAACCATGAGTTAAAGCCAAATGCTTCAAGGTATTTTATAACTTGTTTGCTCAAAATGACCTTCCCCATCACAAATGGCTACATGAAATCATCATGCTCCATCAGGATGGAGTATCTGATGCATGTTGGTATCATTTCAGGTGCGTTACTAAGCCCCATTGCTGAAACTGCATCCCTCAACTGGTCTTTCCTCTTCTGAAATATCCTCCGTGGGGTTCATTCCTCTGTTTTAACGCACTATGTTCAGAAGGTTTTGAGAGAATGCAAAAATGGTCCCAGAGATTGCTAACAACTTTGTCCATCAGAGCCCATCAGTGCATTAGATTATCTTACCAAAAACTTGAAGGTCTATGGCAAAATACAGGTTCTCTTGGGGAATGGCACATAAGAACAGATAGGTCTGTGAGGTTCTCTGAGAAGAATAAATACAAGAAAAATTATATTTAAGAGGGTGAAGCTCGGTGTGGATTAAGACAAATTTGAGGGTGGAGTGAGAGAGCCTAAACCGTCTTCCTGAAGTGACTGGCATGTGACAGGAGCTTCAGCAAGAGTGTCATGAAACCGTGGGAAACGTGAACAGGAGCTGACCAAAGAAGGAAATAAATGAAAACGGTAATACTTTCATTAGGAAGATGAGAGTCTCTATACGAACCCAAATCTGTGAGGGTTGGGTGCTGGGAAGGTGGGTGCAGCGCCTACAGTCTTGGCAAAGGAAAATAAAATGATAGGAAGCCACACAGGTAGAAAATTAAGCAACAATTGCAATGGGTCAGGTTGTTTGAGGTTCCCAGTGGTATCATGTGATCCTTGTCCCTTGCTGCAAAGCCACAAATACCAAATTTAGGAAAAAATGAATGTTATAATAAGATGAAATAAGGCTTATTTACTAAGATACAGAAGTGAGTGAAATTTCTATTTGTAGAACAGAAATAGATTCTAGGTAATTTTGGCAAAAAAAAAAAAATATCTGGTACCTGCAAAATTGAGTTGTAACTGAAATTCGACTGTATAATCTCCCTTTGGCTGTATTCTTTGCTTGTTGGGACACTCAGTTCCAGAATAAAGAACCACTGAATTGTGCTCAGAGAACACGGATTCACTAGGCCATCCTGTTAAAGTTCACTTACCTTCTCCTGGCCTCAGCTTCTTCACCTGTAAAATGACAGAGTTGCTTTAAGAGATTTCTTTTGTCCATTTTCCCTGCAGTGACATTGGCTCATTATAAATTTAGTATTTTATTTCCTTACCTAGAGAACCTTTTCAAACACTCACATTTCATTCCCTAAGGACCCTTTTCTGCATAGTGTTGACATTCTTTTGTGTTGTTGTGAATTCTTTGGTTAATTTAAAATACTAAACATTGTCAGTCTAACACACAGGGCTCCCATCCCTCTCCATTCAGATGGTAATGGAAGTTGCCCACTTCTCTCCTTTCCTTAGGCATCAGAAGGTAAATACCGCCTTTGAACTTGGCAACACGTGACAAATGTTACCAATTCCACTCTTATTTTAAAAACATTAGCAAAAGGTGTTTCCACTTCAGGTTTAATGATCTCAACAATGCTCCTGTAGTGAGTAGCATTGTATGATAGTCTACCAAACTTTGGAGAAATAGTATAATTGGCTGCTTTTGTTTAGACAATTCTAGACATTGATGATATTTATGGGGATTATTTCTACACAAACCCACAGAAAATGGTCAAAATTCTGAAGAAAATAACATCTGTTTTCTAGCTTAGAAATTATTTTGTATTTGTATGTTAATCTTAGACGGCCTAATATCAGGAGACAAAGTCTTTGTTCTCAACCCTGCCCTGATTATCAAGAAAAGGACAGGCAATGCCATATACCCTCAGGGATTTTACTGTGTATCCTAATGCATTATTGGGAATTGAAAAGAAACAGAAAATATGTCCCAGTCTGGAGTTTAATTTTTAGTCCATTTCACCTCTGTCTTGATAGAAACCCACCTTGTGGTTCATTGCTTTTTCAGGGTAATGGTTTATTTATTTTTACAGTCACACACACACGCACGCATGCACATACACACACACACAAAGAGGTTTCTTAGCTGTGGTTAAAAAAAAAAGTAAACACATATATCTGGCCTACTTTCATTTGATTAAGGCATGCACACACCTACACTTATTCTAAGCTCCAATTTAGGTCACTAAACATTATCCAGTCAGCTCATCACAGCAGCTCTGTTCATAGCGTGATTGTGGTTACAGAACTCTGATGAATATGTTTCTTTTCTGTACGAACATGCACGTGTATGTACGCATACATTTGGGGGGGGAGCTGATGTGTGGTAATCACAGTTTTAATAGACAATAGTAAAATATTAGTAATGATTCAAGTCTATAGTGAATATGTGTGTATGTAGATAGCTAGCTAGCTAGCTAGATAGATAGATATAAAAGTACAACTTCATTTAACAAGGATCATGGTTGTTTTATGGTATCTTTTCCACCATCAGTAATCCCTAGAGCTCCCTGTTTTCCTCTTACCCTATCACTTCTAAACTCTAATACTTGACCATTTAGTTCCTCTCTTACCCAGTTGCATCCTAACTTATTCCTATTTTTTCCCGTTACGTCCCTACAGCCATGGTTGCCCCATCCCTAAATACCCCTCCAGCAAGTCAAGGATTTTTGTATCCAGGTTCTGGTGACTCTGAATTTTGCACTTCCTATGTTTTTAATAAGGGTCACGTGGGGATTTCTTCCCCGTATGGAATTCTTATGTACTTTAAAGGCTGTCTGTGTAAGGAAATGGAGACATGGAAAAAATCCAACTTCAATTGGACATAGGAAACAAAAATATGAATTATGAATGCCAGTGACACAAATCATTTTTCTTTTGACATACACGTCCAAAGCCCTCTTATTTTTGGTATACATTTCCATTGATTTCGAGTTCAAATCACAGAACTAAGTTTCTTTTAATATAATTTCTGCTTGTGATTTATAGCAATGCTATGTACTGAATTTCAAGCACCCATTACTGAAATACCATATGGACTGAATACATATTTCAGTGTATTGATTTGTGCCAGTAACCTCTCGTCTAGAAGCCACTTCATTTATCTAAACAACTGATGCTGTCTCTAAAGAAATCTAGCACTTACTGAATTTGTATAAGGCCGCTTAGTGAACCTTACTATAATTTTCATTGTGCTGTACTACACAATGTGTCACAAATGTGTTTGACAACAGAGTTTTTTAAATAAGTTTTTTCTATTTTCATATTTTCCTCTTTCAGGTAGCAAAAGATGGGAGTCAGGGAGGCCAAGACATTGCATTTCAATCATTCATATACTTTTATATAAAATCTTGGACTTGGAACCAATATCAGGCAGAAGTTTTCCTTCTTTTTCTGACTATATTATGTATGCTGAAAATAAAATATTTGAAACCTTAGGATTTTTTTTACCTGAAATATATGTTTATATATGGAATAAAATGTTTGAGAGCCAGTCATCTGTTAAATTTGAAAATGAACTGCTTCCCTAGGAATCTATCAGGATTTGAGATAATCAGTCCTGGGCTTTTCTATTATTTTCCTGGAATGTAATTTTTTTACTTCCTGCATCTGCTGATTCCCTCTTATGGTTGGTTCCCTTATTCCTTTGGTTTGTAATTTTTATACTGTGAGCTGATTGCCACTGGGTGGGGAGGGAGTGGTTCTTATAACTGACGAGATGTGTTACTGGTCTTGAATTAATTTAATATGACTTTTTGTGACTGCTAAAAAGATTTTTATCAATACTGCCTTATATTTCTATGGGTAGAGGATTTCCATCTTAGCTTAATGGATCATATTGCTGATAGTGTCCCAAGAACACAGGCTGGAGAATCTCAAATATGATTCAAATGCATAAAAAATTACCTCAAGTCAAAAAATGATAGGTTCATTGAAAATATGTAACTTAAAAATTGCTATTGGATACTGTTTTAGATGACTCCATGGCAGGAGTGGACAAGTACATAAAATACTATCATAGGTAGAATAATAATACTGACTTAAAAAAAAAAAATACTATGGGGACTTCTTTGGTGGTCCAGCAGGTAAGACTCTGTCCTCCCAATGCAGGGGGCACAGGTTTGATGCATGGTCAGGGAACTAGATCCTGCATGCATGCTACAACTAAGAGTCCACATGCCACAACTAAGACCCGGCACAGCCCAATAACTAAATAGGTAAACACTGTGGGAATAACATGCTGAGACAAGTTCAGTACGTGTATTTTCACCTTTGTATTAAAATCAGAAAGCCTGATATGATAATCATGCACACTTGTCTTGTTAGATAAGCATATTCTAGAGTGGAGTAGAGACACATTTCAGAAAAGGTACACTTATATCAACTATGTCTAAGGTTTGGTCTAAAGAATTATAGTCTCTGACCCTCTTGATAAATACTGATTTAAAGGCCTTAATGTATTTTGGGATATAATGAGTGGCATCCAAAAAAAAAAATTCTCGGAGTCAGATAAAATACCAAAATTAGGAAATTTCTATTACTTAGAAGGAAATACTTTAAAAATAGAGTAGTGTTGATTTTCAAACTGGGCTCTTTCTAAAACCCCAAATCTCCGTTTTTCCTTAATGTTTTTCAGTACAATACAGACGGTCCCCAAGTTATGATGGTTTCATTTATGATTTTTCCACTTTGCAATGGTGTGAAAGTGATACGTATGTGATAGAAACAGACCTTAAATTTTGGTCTTTTTCTGGGCTAGCGATATGCAGTACGATACTCTCACGATGTTGGCAGGGCATCCAGCCTCCGCTCCCAGTCAGCCACGTAGTCACGAGGGGAAACAATACACTTCACGAGCATTCTGTTCCCATACAACCAGTCTGTTTTTCACTTTCAGGACAGTATGCAATCAATTACCTGAGATACTCAACACTTTATTATACAACAGGCTTTGTGTTAGATGTTGTTGTCCAGCTGTAGGCTTATGTCAGTATTCTGAGTATGTTTAAGGGAGGCTAGCCTTAGCTTTGCTTTTCGGGAGGTTCGGTGTAGTAAATGCCTTTTTAATTTAAGGTATTTTTCAACTTAATGATGGGTTTATTGGGATGTGACCTCATCATAAGTTTAGGAAGATCTGTACTAGTTTTTGTCTTGTTTTGTTTTTTACATTTTCCACAGCATTTACTAAGAAATAAGCAGAAGCTGATGAAAATTATTCTTTCATTTTTTTTAATTGGAATGAATCCCCCAATTAAGAGTGATGATAAGATTCCATCCTATTATAATTTTCTAGGACTCTGAACAAACAAGCAATGCAGGTATGAATCTCAATAAGAACACATTTGTAAATGCAACACATATTTTAGAATCATAGATGAGCAATATGGGTTGGAAAAATTGCTTTCATACTTACGATTTTCTTAAGTACTTTCTTATAAATGGTGTTTTATTTGTTTTAGATTTTGCTGGTTCAGTTGAGTGTAGTCCCAGCTGATCTAAAATTTTAAGAAAGGGATACCCAATTTGCACATATAACATAAAATCATTTCCTTTTCTGTCAGAATATTTACATATAAAAGAAAGAAACATGAGAAGTGTCAGTAATGATTCAGTCAATACACTGATAGAGTAAATTCGCTTTCTTTTTTTTTTTCCTCTCTACTGCCAGTGTTCCTCTTGTAGTTTTGGGTCATGGATTTACAGCCCCACCTCTAGGTATTTTAACCTACAGATAGTTTGCTACCCTATACTTATGTCAATGAAAATGAATATTCTTCTGATTCCTCCAGGATTTACTTTAAATTACTACACTATAAATTTTTCTATAGATCTAACCCAAATTTCACAAGACAAACATTATGAAAAGGAAAATAATGTTCTCTTTTTATAAATATAATAATACAATCCCTTTAAATACCTATTGGATGATTAGTTTTTCCAGGAACTGGACTCAGTTTTTGTGGGTTAGGTATTTTATTCCTTGCAACAATTCTATGAAGGAAATGCTCTGACTCCCCAGTTTTACAGATAAGCAAATGAATACTCTGAACTTCAGCAAGGTTAAGTAACTTAAAATAAAATAGTAATGAAATTAATAAAATGCAAATAAAATAAGAGGAGATAATTAGTGGCACTAGTGTTTGAATCAGGCTTTTTGATGCCAGAACTCATATTCTAAATAACTTCGGTATACCACTTTCCACATTTCTTTATTGTAGAAAACTTAGAATAAGGGAAAAAAATTCCTCATATCCCATCACCGCCCAGAGGTAGCCACTCTTAACTTCAAGGAATGTCTTTTCTGTGTATTTGATGCTTTTGCCTTCTCTGTGTATATATATCCAACAGAATTGTGTGTGTATAACCACAAAACATGTATAAATGTGTTTATAGAACCATTATTCATAATCATCTTAAAGTGGAAACAGCCCAAATATCATCAACAGTTGAATGGATGAATAAGTCATTGTATATTCATATATTGGAATTCTACACAGTAATGAAGATAAACTACTGCCATATACATCATCGTGGTTGATTCTCAAACATAGTATTGAGTAGGAAAAGCCAGACACAAAATCAGACATCCTCTATGATTCATTTATTTAAATTTCAGAAATAAATAAGTCAATCTATGGAGTTTGGAGTCAGGTAATAATGGCATGAACTAAAATGGTAGTGGTGAGAATGAAAAGGAGAGATAGTAAAAGTTAATCAAGAACATGAAAATGCTTGTTTTGTATGTAGTGATGAAAGAGAAAGAGAAGCTAGGATTGACTGCAATTTTAAATCGGAGGGAATTGGTGGTAATAAAGGTAGGGGGAAAGGCTGCATATAGGGTACAACTGTCGACTTGAGTGTTGTGACTCAGTGGAGACAGTGGAATGTCTAGATGAAAAGCCCCCCTGAAAGTTGAAGCCATGATAATGGATAAGGTTGCCAAACTAAAGGCTGTTAGAATAACAATAAGATGAATCCAAGGTCTTGGACAATTCGTATTTTCTAAGTTGGGAGGAATAAAGTACAAAAAGGGGAGTAAAAGAGATATTAGAGAAATGTTAGACAGTTAGACGTAATAACTGGAAGAAAGAAAAGAAGGAACATGATGAGGAGTGTTTAAGGAATGGCATTGTGCACAGTTCATTACAGTATTCACAAGCCAGTTCTGTGCTAAGCTTATCTAATCTGCACAGAAATATTATTTTACAAAATAAATACCATTATTATTCCCATATATAGATGAAAGAATTGAGGTCCAGAGAGATTAAGTAATTTGCTACTTTTCTCAAGAGCACATAGTTAGCTACTGGCAAAGACTTGATTTAAATCTAATCTCTCTAGCTCCAGAGCACAAGTTTTTATTTAGCACACAATAGAGAAGATGCAGAAAAATACTGTTGCTTTGGAAGGCAGTAAAGAAAAACAGTTAATAAAATAAAGTATTTTCAATCATTAAGCTATTTCAAAAACAAGTCATTAATTGAGACTTTGCAATCTTATGTTTGATAGTCATCAAATTGACCTCAGGCTTCCTCTGCAACAGATGTAAGAAAGAGAACAAGTGAATGATAATGGGAATATTTTGAAATGGAGAAGAAAGAGTTCATATCAGATATTTTTTCAAGGTTACCATTCCTCAACCCTATCCCCTCTTATCTCCCCTAGAAACTTATACATTAATCTTTCTCATTCCCTGTAGACCCCTTCCTTAAGTGTCCAGCTTTGGCAAAGTCTCTTTTATACTGAAACATTCTTTTGCAATTCTAGTACCTGCTTCATGGTCTCACAGACTTTCTTAATCCCCTTACTTCTGAGAGTGGTATTGAAACTCAAGTGTATATCAAATTCCTCCCCTTCTCCTACCGTTTTGGAATCGTTGAGGGAGGGAGTCAGGCTCTGTTGGAAAAATGAGTGAATATATGAGTGAAATTCTTGATTTTAGTGAAAGGTAGAACGTTATATTGAATAGGAAAGTTGAGTTTATTCACAGTAGAATAGAGGGTGTGCCAAGAAAACAAGGTTAGTTTTATGGGGAACATTGTACTACATACTAGAACACTTGCCCTTGAGTAGAAATCAGGGAAAGAAGAGGTGAAGAGGACAGAATTTGTTGTTAGAGGAAATTACATATTAATTGTGAGGAAATAGACATGAAGAGTGGCCAGAGATTGCAGTTTGAGTATTTACATGTTAGTAACACTTCCTCAAATTCCCACCAAGCTACCAGATTCTACAGCTCCAATATAGGGAAACTGAAGAAACAGACCCATGAACAAAGCCAGGGATACAGAGTACCAGGAATGTGTATATTTGAAAAATATTAATTTATACATTATGGATTTTTGTTATTATGTCGAATCACAATTTTCTTAATAATACTTAAAGGCTCATTTTTTCAACTGCAAAATTTCTCCTTTCACCTCTTCCTTCTTCTATTCATTCAGTTTATTTAATTCATTGAATGGTACCAAAGCTCAGTGTTTATTTAAGTCTGATGTTCTAAGACTTCTATTTCAGAGTAAGAGACAATAAAATGTTGGTTTCTGCTATCCCTACCCCCAAATCAAGGCAGTGGCCTGAACAATGATTGGTCCTTTCTTTGCAGTGGCAGTTTTCAGAGAATAATTTTAATATGTTTTAAAAACATCTATCTTCTTAGGTGTGTGAACATTCACCTTAAAATCCTGCTTTAGTTATTCAATCTTCTCAATATATTTTACTCCTCTAAAGAGAGTGCAAAGATAAATTTTACATTAGCACTTCATATTCCAAACCAAAGTTATCCAAAGAATGCATTTTTAATGTACATGAAAAGAATAGCAAAATTAGATGGCAAATTTGCTAGGCTTTTTTAGGACAAACAGATTAAACACGCAGAAAATATGCAAAGCTGTAGTGTTAGCAATGTGCTAGCAAATTAAGAATTACCTCAAGAAAGAGAAAAGCCAAAGAACAAACACCAATACAATTTCCAAAAACTACATTAAAAATGATTTCAGTATTGGAAGAAGAAAAATTAAATGAAGACAGTGATGAAAATGGGTGAAAATACCTTTTGTTTAGTAACTGTCTCCCCAGAGTTACAGGATAAAAATTCAATTTTGCACCAACCATGTTAAAGTCTTTCAGAGAGTGTTTTAATTTATGGCTTTATTTTCCTTAGCAAAGAATAGTTAAACGTTGCATAAACCCAAACTATGACTTTGTTAAAACATAGATCCTGAATTTACAATTTTTTTAATTGAAAATGAAGCATATTTACCCAGGCTAGTGTTATAAAATATGCCCTGGAGCAAGGCACTGCCTGTGAAATTTGTTTCAAGTCTTGTCTATATAAGTAGTTTCTTTAGGATTAAAGGACTTCTAATGATTTTCTTTATTTCTTCTACTGGTGTTAGAAATACATTGTTGCTTTGCCGGCAACTTCTCCGATGCTTGGTAACACTTAAAAGTCCAACACCTTAATCATTCTCCTTGAAGAAGTCATCGCAATCCCCCATGTTGCCTGGTTATAACTTAGGGAAAAAAATAGGATCAAATAAAGTTGCAACTACATTGTGAATTTATTATGTCTCCTTTTCCTGAAATGTGTAGTTCGAGGGAAAACAATATCATAGTGCCATTTTTTTTCCTACGGAAGTAATCTGTGGGTTTTAGATTTTAAAAGGAATTGCGAAGAAATGAAGGAGAGTAGTTGTAAGAAATGATTGGTACTAAAATAATAAAGAGCTGGTTGAAATTAACAAATCATTAAAGTGCCAATGGGATGCTGCTGTGAATACAGAAATGCTGGAGAAAGAAATGTAGTTTTATGGACTCTAAACCATAAGGCAGGTGAGACGGGAATCAGTTTTGTTCATTAGGGCACCTAGCACAGAATGTGGCATTAAGTAGGACTTGGTAAAGACACAATTAAATCCTCCTCTCTAGCTAAGCCCGACAGAACTTAACTGCAATCTGTCTTCATTTCTCACTCAATATTGGGGTTCCCTAGGCTCTGGCTTAAGCCTTCTAGTCTTTGCTACTGACACATTCTCTAATTTCCATTCTTTAGATACCATCTCTAAGATTCCCAATGTGCATCTCCAGCCCTAACCTTCCCACTGAACTACAGACTTCCACATACAACTTCCTACTTGATATTTATACTCACATAATTAAGAAAAACCTCAGCCTAATATGTCTAAAATAGAAGCACAACAGCTGATACACACATCCCTAAACCTGTATGCTCCACCCAGTCTTGCCTGTCTCAATAAATAGCACAAACATGCACTCAGTTACTAAAATCCCAAACCAGCAATCATCCATCATTATCTCTTTCTTTTCTCACTACCCACATCCAATCCATAGGGAGTCTTGTTGACTCCACCTCCAAAATAGATCCCAGATCTATACAATTTTCTCCATCTCCACATATACTTTAGCCTAAATCACCACAAGCTCTTGCCTAGAAAGTTTCAATACTGATCTCTCAGTTTTTACTTATGCCTCTGCTTTCCATTTTTCAGAGTGCCCTAGGCATGTGTAAAACAAAATCAGGTAATGTCACTCTACTGCTTAAACCCCTCCAGTGACTTCCCATTGCCCTTAAAATATAATCCAAACCTCTTAGCAATGACCTACCATGCAACCCATGATCTGGCCCTCACCCATCTCTCTAACTTTATCTTTAACCACTGTTTTCTTACTTTTCAGACTTAAGCTATATTGACTTTCTTTCTGTTTCTTGAATATAAGTTCACACAAGGCTTATGTGTTCATTATTCCTTTATATAAATAGTGTATCCTTTTATCTTGCATGGCTCTCTTGCTCTGTGTTATTCAGGCCAGACCATCCGATCTAAAGTATTCCTTCTCTGATCCGTATCACTTGTTTTATGTTCTTCATTTTGCTCACTGTCTTAAATTATTTCACTCTTTTATGTGTCAGCTGGTTTCTAGTCTTTCTCCCTCTTGCCTCTCTATGCAAAGATGTAATAGGAACAACATGTCCACGTGGTTACCACCATATCCCTAGTGCCTAGAACAGTGCACGACATATAGTAGATGCTAAAAATATTTTTAAAAGTGTTAAAAATGTTTCTTTAATAAATGAGTAAAGAAAATATTAACAAATAAATTGTTCCTTACTAATTTTAACCCACTATTTTGACATTTGCTTGCTACTACACAGTTGTTGAGTTACTGGATTTATCACATGGTTGAAGTATTTTTCATAATGTAAAAGTATTTAAATAAGGAAACAGGGAGCAACAAGACAGCCTTTTTATGGAAATACCTGGAGGTGTGCCTCAAAAGCTGAAAGAAAGGACAAAAAGAGGGGACAAAAAAGTAAAAATCTATATAGCCCTTTACATTCTAAGGACATGACACACACCAGAGGCCAGCTGAAAATCTAGGGAAACCAACAATCCTTGTTTCCTGGGACTGTTGTGAAGGGTGGATTCCTTGGATTTGGGACTTGGACTTGGGACTTTCAGTTTTAAAATCTGGACAAGTTGGTCACCCTAGGTGAAATGAAAGGCTTTTTCCCTTGCTACTTCTATTTTCAATAATCTTTCCTTTTATTTCTTTCCTATCTAATTCTAGACGTAAAAGCCCTTAGAAAATTATAAAAGCTTTGTTTGTTTGGAAAACATTAGACAGAGGAGAACCTTTGAAACTGATCTCTTCTTTGGTAGAACTGGGAGAAGAGCAAGTAGATGCTACTGGTGGTGACAAGAGAAGGTGATTAGGAGGGTAATACAATCCTGGGAAGAAAGAAAGGAGAGTAACAGAATTTCTGTGTTCATCTAGCATTTAAGTTCATTTACATTTCAAGGACACAGCCTTGAGATAGTACTGTGTTGTTGAGACCATCTGGACTGTACATGTGACTGAACACCAGTAAGGCCTCTATATAAACAAGATTCTGGAGGGTGGTGTGGAGATCTATTCATCTTGTGGCCACTCAAGACGAGCCTGGTGTGTAAGTTTCCTTGTGTATTAAAACTGCCACCTTCTACTCTGAAGTGGCCTGTCTCTTGGTCTGTCCCTCCATGTATGGAGACTAGTGTCAAATTTCACTGAGAAACTCCCAAGGTTGCAAACCAATACATTTATTATGAACTGAGATATTTGTATTTATTTATATCGTTTTGTGCTTTTAATTTACTCAGCTAATTCTATGCATAATATTTCTTTTTTTATAGTTATATTCTTTCTCTTTCTTAATAAATTTGGATCTTATGCTCTATATTTTTCTTTTTTAGCTTTAAGCTGAATGCTTGTACCTCATTTAAAGTATAAGGCTAATAAATGTCTTAAACCTTCTCCCAAATAATATAAGAACTTTAGAATAATGTAATTATAAAACCACCCATCAGCATTTTGCATGTTATAAATGTACAGTATTTTCAATCATTTTGGTTTACTTTACCCCCAAATTGGTTAACATTATTATATTTTTACCCAGTTATTTTTTTATAAATTTACCTGTATGTATCAATTTCTTCACTCATCATCCTTCTTTACATCCTTCTTTGTTATGAATTCAGTTTACTTCTTCCTTTATTATATCCCTTGGCTTACCCTCAGTAAAAGTATGTGGTAGAAACTAATGGCTTGTTGTCTGAAAATATCTCCCTTAACTTTAATAAGTTAGCATGTAGATAAAGACATCTGCAATAAGTTACTTTTTTCTAGTGCTTTTGAGATATGATTCTTTTGTCTTACAACTTCTACTACTTCTGTTGAAAATTTTACTGTAAACCTAATTTGCTCCTGTTTAAATATCTATTTTATCTTCTAGTGTTTTTAAGTTTGAACTTATATGTTTGTGAGGTAGATTTCACTGGATTTATCTTTTTTGCGTGTGTGTTTTATTTTTAAATTTTTTAAAATTTTATTGAAGTATAGTTTATTTACAATGTTGTGTTAATTTCTGCTGTACAGCAAAGTGATTCAGTTATATATGTATATTCTTTTGCATATTCTTTTCCATTATGGTTTATTACAGGATATTGAATATAGTTCCCAGATATTTCTTGTTTGACATTTGTTTAACTTCCTGAAGAGAGGGAGGGAGAGTGGGAGAGAGAGAAGAAGGAGGGAGGTTCACATAAGTAGATTTTGCAGCTATATATCAATAGATACATTTTACAACATATATATAATATCACAATTCTTGAATGTTTGTCGTATATAATAACTCTTAAGATTACTTCTCTCCATTCTTTTCCTGGTTCCTATTAGACAAATGTTGGACCATTTCAGCCAATTTTTTATGTCTCATGTGCTCTTTCTTGCCACTTTTTCTTCTTTTTCTGGCAATATTATGGATAATTTCTTCAGTTCTATTTTCTAACTGATTCTTTCTTGAGCTGTGTTTAATATATGTTTATTCACTTAATTTCAATAATTATGTTTCATTTCTAAATCTATAATTGGTACTCATTGAAAACTGTCTTTTTAAATAACATCTTGTTTCTTTCATATATTTTCTCTCCCATCTTTCATTTTTAATAATTTTAAACAATTATTTCATAAACAGTGTTTAGTCCATCATTTGAATAGTTTTGGTGTTTCTAATCTTGCTCTTTTATCCTTTTACTTATTCTCACTCAAGATTTGCTCCTGTATTTTATAATTATAGATTTGAGCTCTTGCTTAAGCAGGGCTTTATATTTTTAATTCCTAACAGCCTTTTGTTTAGACTGTGCCCTTCAGAGAAATTTGAAGTTTGAATGCATAAGGTACAAACCTAGGAATACTTTGTTAAATCCTCTCTTTGGAATTTCTCTGTCCTTGTCAATAGTACCATTCCTGTGTGAGAAATTTTCATGAGATACATTTTGATATCTTGTCCTTGAAATCCGAAGGCTCTTGGCTGAGACCAATAAATGTCCCAGAGAGCCAAAAGATCAGTGACTCCATGCTAGTCATTTCTACTTCTTTCTTTAATTTTGGCTGCTGAAGATCTCAATATATTTTGCTCAGTTATTTGAGTCAAAGAATATTTGTTATATTTTATCCAGTTTTCCAATTTTTATTTTGTAGTGAGGCAGCTGTTGGTTTACAGTATCTGATGCATCTTTTTGACAAAATGGAGCTACTTTAATCTGTATTTTTACTTTAGCTCTGTAAGCAAAGATAAAGAATTCACAATTAATTATGACTAAATTAAGAGTAATTTGTATATCATGAGAATAAAAGTAAAACCTAATGTTTAGCCTTTACATTAGTAAAGCTTAATGTTTAGCTCAGTGGCTGTTTATGGAATATATGTAGTGAGGCTTAGTCATACCAATTTCCTGTCGCTCTTGGTTCCTTTCCCTGTTACCATCATCTCTGTCACTTCAGCTCAAGTCCTGCACTTGCTCATAACTGATAGAAGAAATGAGGACTGCAGCTTTGGTATGAAGAAAAGGAAATGCTAAGAGAGAATCTAATGAAATTAGAAAGGAGAAGTCCTCTGACCACCTATGTATATATCTATATCTATATATGTATATGTGTGTGTATATGTACGTCAGAGGTAGAGATACGTATGATATGTGCATATTACATATACATGCATGTTTTCAATGATATTATTGGAACTCAGGAATTTCATTGCTAAAATAATTTTCTATGCCCAGAATGGGTACCTATTTGCTTTTGTTTTCATAATTATTTCTGTAATTGGTTCTACAAGTAAACACAGAAATAGCTGGCTTATTCCTACCACCTGCTTAGTACAGATATACAGAGAAGGCAATAATACATATTTTATTTATTCTTCACTTCATTTTCTCACAAATAATATGATCACAATATTGGAATGATATCCAATTTAGTATTCTGTTCCTGCATTCAAACACCGGGGTTCTTTTATAGAAAATAGATGTCCTTTATGAGAACTAAACAGTCAAGTATGGAGAGGTGGATGGCTAATTGTAAATGCTATTTGAACAAATTTGCATATGAAAAGTCTTCAGAAAGCTTCTTTGAAGAAAAAAAATATATATATATGTATATATGTTCATGTGCTATCTATAAGACTTTTATTTGGGATGATTCCATTCTCACACTTGTGCCAGCAGCTCAAGAGTCAAAACAAAACTTTTAAAGTTTTTGATAGGATCTTCTTTCTTCTCTATCAATTGGTTATACACTTAGTAAGTTATCTGTTTTATCTGGAAGGATTTTCATATTTTGTGGATGTCATTCTTAAGACCTGATCAAAATGCAGAAGAAAAAAAAAAGGAATGGAAAAGATGTTTGGTCAAAGAAGAAAGAAAGAAAAAGAAAGAAGAAAGAAAGAAAGAAAGAAAGAAAGAAAGAAAGAAAGAAAGAAAGAAAGAAAGAGAAAGAAAGAAAGAAAGAAAGAAAGAAAGAAAGAAAGAAAGAAAGAAAGGGAAAGAAAGAAAGAAAATATGGGTCAATAACTGTAGTGAATTAGATGAACATGCTAGAACTAACAGATCATTTAAAATATTTCAGTACTAGAATTAGAGGTTTTGATTGGTCCTGTCCTTTGGCAGTTTCAGTCACGTGAAAGAAAATCTTTGTTTAAACATCCCTAGAACAGATATCAATAAAAACATTTCCTGCTTTACATTTTTAATAGGATATTCTTTGTTAAATTTTGGTTGCCTTTTGAGTGAAATAGGAGACTATCATCAGATCAGTGCTGTCAGGAAGCCATCCATCCCTGCAGTCCCTAGCCCAGCTATATTTGCATTACGTCTGGCACAGAAGAACAAGGCAACAATAAATTGCAAGGTGCTTACCACTGCCATTTTTCTATTTCTTTATCTACAGTGCCAGCCCCAACCAACAATTATATAAAGTCCATGCTCTACTTTTTAAGAAAATCAGCGTCATATAGGTTGCCAGATATTAATAATTACATCTAAACTGAATTAAATAAAACTTTATTTTTATTAATATTTCTGAAGTTGCTTCCATATGATATCCAATTTACTCATGTTAAAACACTTTGGTAACTTCGACCCTTGTAGGGGAAATTGTCCACTACTGACCTGATTGTAGACTCAGACTATCAGCACATGTTCAATCACTGAGTGTTATTCTTTATTAAACTCTAGGAGTTTCCCTGAATCACCAATTTTTTAACAATTATTTTTCTTAATTATATGTTATACCATTGTTCCTCCTATGAGAAGAACTGTAGAAGGTTGGAATAAAGAACACGCAATTCTTGATATGAAATATCACGTTCTTGATTTAGGTACAAAGAATCTAATAAAGTTCTCCCTCTCACTACATTAAGAAACATTGCCCTTATTTTAAATATCCACATTAAAATGTTTATATCTGTAATTTAAAATTTAGTTATTCAAGTCAATAATTCTTTTTCTGAATATTTAATATATGAAAACAATAAGAAAGTCTTTAATAAAATAGATAACCAAGTTATAGTCATCTAGGAACAAAAAGAAGCTTATATGAGCAATTGTACGGAATCGTTTGCCAACGTTGTGAAGCCCCAAGTGATTGTGGGCTCAGAAGGAGAATGAAGGATGAGACATTGTGAATATGTAATGCACCTGCATGCTTCCTGTAGGCAGTCTGACATGACATAATTAACTTGGCCAAGAGCAAAAAAATTACCAACAAGGCAATGTTATCATTTCATTCTACATAAAGAGATTTTTTTCTAAGATTATGCTACTAATGTCAGCCTTGCTGCTGGGGTGACCATGTTAACGGTTCAAGGCAAATGTGTCACTGTTCTTCAAAACACTAATTTCAAACATATGCTGTGCTAATAGAGGTCCAGTAAGTATTATCACCTTTCCATACAAAATTCAAGCCTGCAAAAAAGATGGTTTTTAAACCTAAAAAAAGAGAAAATGTTCCCATATGGTACCAAAAGAATTAAAGAACTTGCCTAAAATGTCATTTATCAATAGAGGAAATTTTCTTCAACTTCAATTCCTTAATTTGTTTTTTCATGAAACTAAAGTGTTTCATTCATAATGGATATTACTGTTCCTTTAAAATTAAAATTTTATTAGCAGAAACAGGTGCAATGCAACTATTCTTTTAAATGACATAAGATGGTCATAAGATACAAAATATGGTGGGAACACCTAGAAAAAGAAGATTCATTCCTTCTCTGGGCATCAAGACAGGCTTCACTGAGGAGATATTAATTCAGGTGGACCTAAAGAATGGGTAGAAAGAATATTGAGGCAGAGAAAAAGGGGTGAATTAAATTATTGTTAAAGAAAAGAAGGTACATGTTTAAGAAAGGGTGTGAGGACATAATGCAAGGGACAATAGTGGGAGATAAACAAAAAGTAGAAGTAAGATGTATTGGAGAATTTGAGGAGAGAATCTTAGGGAGAATGGGAGAAGCTGACTGAAGCTGCCAGACACTCTGATAAATATTTTAGTTTTTTTCTGTATAGACAATAGAGAGAATTTTTGAGCTCAGCAAACGGATTTATATGGCATTATCAGAGCTGTGTATTAGGATAAGTATATCGTGATAGCGTTCTTACCAGAACCAAGATTGTATTATACTGCAGACTCTGTATTTCTGCCTACCTTTTAAACTTGAACACCAGAAGAAAATGTTGTGAAATATGCATTTGCCAGTGTGCATATACAAAAGATTTTGAAAGACAGCCAGTTATCTAATTTGGACCTAGTATAGTGGGGATGAAACACTTTCATCTGAAACAAACTAAATGATTTAGATCAGACAAGGTATTTTCATTGCTTATTTAATTTTGCTTCTGTAGATAAATTCACAATATGTGCTTTAAGACAATTTGAGAAGTTTGGTAGTTTTTATGATTGTAACATCAAAATATGTTTTTGTCGTTTCAGATGATGGTGCCTGTCAATTAACTGAACTGCTGTGGTAAGTTGGTTTCTCTCTTCTCAAATCTGCATTGACTGTTTTTCATTCTAAGATTCAGAAGGATTTATGTCGCCTTTAAAACCTATAAAAATGTGTATTTAAATGGACTGAAAGTCAGATGTGCCCTAGAGTAGGCTGAGCTTTTTTTTTCAGGGATGTAACCCTTCCCTTTTTTCTTCTGATCTGAGCCAAAATTTAAAATGAGAGTGTCCTGTATACATATACCAGGAGCCTAGGAAGGACTACTGTTTTCCAAATGTTTTCCATTTCACTTGTGCCATCTGCTTGCCCAGGGATGATCCTGAGAAAACATGCAAATACTCATGCTGTCAAAGGCAGTAGGATGTCTTTTAAAGAAATAATTTTTAAGTAATTTAAAATTAGCTAGAAGTTTGGTAAGAAGAAGCAGATGTTTCTCTTTTTTCCCCTCATTTCATGAAGGTGTTAATGATCACGGCCATGATGGTTCTCATTTTTCCAGTTTCATAGCTGATTAAATCTGACTTTGTTTTAGTTGAATTATCATATTGGAAAGCAGAAGTTGAAAAACAGTTTTCTTTGTTACGAATGTACTTGGCTCCTTTGGGGGATTTCTATTGGGTAGTATTATATGTGGGAGAAGGAAATATGGTACGAAATGTTGTGGAAAATAATAATGATAATAAAATGTAGGCTGCAATGGTGTGCCCTCAAGAAAGGAAAGTTGAGAGAGGCTTTTTCCTCTGGCAATACATTAGATTTTTAAAGATGTTTTGTTTCTTTTCCTTTTCAATTAAAACAAAGAATTTAGTTTTCAACCGTATTCTGTCAATGGAGATGTTTGTTTTCACAGATGCTTCACTTAGTCACATTCTCAATCAAAATCTCTCAATCAGTTATAAAATTAGTATCTTGTTAATTACTGTTTAAGTGTTTAGAAGGAATTTTTTATAGTGTTTATGTGGATAGTGAAACACCCAACACTTACTGGCACAGATAATTATTTTTGTTTTTGCTACTATTCTTGAAAGAAATTAAAGTAGAAGAATAATTTGTATCTTAACTTACATAATTGCCTTGGATTATTATAATTGTTCATTGAAAACTCAGATAAGTGGGCGTGGTTTGTATCAATCTAATTCATCTCTGAAGAGTTGATACCTTTTTATCTCTATCTTGGAAGAACAAACAACATATTTGTGTGTTTTTACACTACTGGGAAACTGGTATTTTCGTGGACTCTCTGCATTGTCAGACTTATAAGGAGAAGACTTTGCATCAGGACATTACCCATTTTACTTCTTTGGGACTTTAGTTTAGAGTAGATGGGGAAAAAGTTTCACTATTTTTTTCTCTTATTCAACTGCAATAAAGACTAGACTTCTTGGTAAAATAAGACATGGCCAGAGAGGCAGGTAGTTGGGAGGGGGAATAGCAAGAAGTTTGGAGATGCAAGAAAAGTTTACAAAGAGTATGGACAAAAAAGAGGAATGGGGAACTGTATGGGATGCTGTATGGGGTGTGATTTAGGGAAGAACAAGTGTTGGAGGAAAAAAATTTGAGTCCTACTGTATACTATATAGATGTTTCTCAAACTTCAACGTGCCTAGGAACCACCTGGGCTATCTTGTTAAAATGTAGATCCTAAACCAGTAAGTCCACACTAAGGCTCAAGAATATGCATTTCTATAAGTTCTCAGGTAATATCAAAGCTACTGGTCCAAGGACCAGCAAGGTATTACATAAATAATTCTCTTCGTCTACTCTCTATTCAAGGAATTTCAGTCAAGACATGACTTGCCAAGCATTTGATTTAGATTTTATTTTTAGTGTTCTTATTTTACTTTGTAAAGATCAATCTTAAGATTAGAGAAAAATGCCAGTTTTCGTTCAACCATACGCAAAGAGAACTGAATCTTGCTAGCCCCCAAAGTCTACTTTCCCTTTCATTAACTGTTTAATCCATGGTCAACTGTGAAAGATTAAAGAAAAGTCAATCTGTTTGAGTTAAATAATTTTCAAGTGTGTGAGATGTAAGATTTTACCCAAAAAATGCATTTTTAAAATATTTCAGTCTCTTCAGAGGCCATCATATCATCACCCTGCAACAGTAAAATTATAAAAAGCAACAGTGGTCATGGGAGTTGGAGTCCCAACCATAATATAAGTAAACATCACCATTATTGCTGTGCTTGAAAGTACTTGACTTTTGCATTGAAAATGTAGTACAGTGTTGTGTTGATATTATGAATGTTATCTAGTGTAATTGTTGAGCTTATTCAGATTGCAGGGAGATTATCAAGGCAGGATAGAAGTCAGACTAGGCATGGTGGGTCATTAACCCTGAATAATAAGCCAAGTGTTCCTTGTCCAGTGGTGTAAGAAAATCTAAAGGACTTTCTGGAATCGGGATTCTCCTAGGAGCCTGGAGAAGGCCATGGAAGGAGAAGTTCTAAAAGCAATCTGAAGTTTCCTGCTCTTTCCTCAAACTACATGTCAAAACCCCCCAAGGATGTGAGAAAAAATAGTTACCACCTGGGCTCACCTCAGAACAATTAATATAGCATCTGTTGGTTGGAGCCTGGCATCCAGAGATTAATGGTCCAGCTTCTTGGTGATTCCATGGGGGACTGGAGTTGAGAACCAATGCCCTACATTAAGGCCTGAGATTTGTATTTTTAACACACTGTCGATGTTACTGCTCCACGGACCACACTTTTTTGAGTAGCAAAGGCCTATCAACCCCCGAAAGTTTTTCCTCATATTTCAGGAGAGTCAATATCACTTAGGAATAGTTACCTTCTCTCTAAGTATGGGAGGCAGGGGAGAAGACAGAAGCAGGAAGAAGAGAAGAGACATCCACATGGTGTGTGGTATGGACCCTGGGTAGAATATTCAACTCCCCACCTGATTGGATTTGAAGGGCAATGGAAAAATCCCTGTACTCCAAAATATCTTACCTAATCTGATCATAGGGTGCTTGAACTTGCACTCTTAAAATTATTTTGATTTTAGAGCTTTCCTAACCTGGCTTCGCGAACATTATCCTTTGGTACTATTGTTATAAGCATAGAGGATCGAGGGAGGAGAGTGAAGTGGGCAGGAACCTGAACTTTATTAATCATTCCAAGCTCGAGAACAGAGCTTGGAAGCCATTGTTTTAGACCACACACTACATTCTTTCTTGGCCTTCTTTTAATATGTATACATATTCCTCTTCTTTAAATTAATATTTTATATGTACTATTCCACATATCCATAGAGTTCAATATAACAACAACATAATAATGATCGAAACTAGGTATATGGTGCTTACTAGTAGTCAGACACTCTTCTGAGAGTTTCATATGCCCTAAAAAGTCTTAAATACTATGTACTGTTCTTATCCTCTTTACATCTAAGGAAAGTGGGGAACAAAAATGTTAAATTTCCTGAGTTCACATAGCTGGTAATTGGTAGAACTGGGATTCGAGTGTAAAATATTCTGGCTGCAGAGCCCATGCTCTGCTAAACTACCTATCAACTCTCAATTGATTCATGAAATTAACAAGTGTTTCTAGAGCAGATTATAAGCGTGAGGTGGTTGGAATAGAGCAGTAAACACAACAAAATTATGCCTTTGTGGAAATTCCTTTTTCATGGGAGGCACAGGCTCTTGCTTTTAGAATAGCCAGCATTCTTTAAAAGACAGTATTCAAGGCAGGAAGACTTGGGTTTGAATATGACTATTCCAATTACTTTCTAAGTGATCTTGCCAGATCTCTTTAGTAAACTAATGAAATAATGTGAAGGGATATCTAAATGAGTTATTTCATTACCTTATATCATTATTGACCATAAAGAAAGAAGTTTTGCCTGTAGATGAGGCTTAAAAAATGTCTTAGTTGAGAAAGATTGATTTTCATTATGGCAGTAGACACAAAAAGCATCGTGAAAGCTTTAGATATCAGGAAAGTGTTTGTGGCAATGTTAGCAGTGTTGGTGGTGGCGTTAGTGTTGGTGGTGATGGTTGTTGTAATGGTGGTGATGGTTGAGGTAATGAAATTGATGGTAAAGATTACTGTTCATTAAGCACTTACACTGGCTCAGGCACTGCACTAAATTCTTTATATTTATTACCTTATTTTTCCATTTCACAATCCTATGGCGTAGTGTAATTATTGCTATAATGTAGAGCTGGAAAATATGAAGATTAGAAAGCTTCAACAACTAGCATAAGTTGCATAGCTAAACAAGTAATGGAACCTGAATTTGATCCAAGATATATCAATTACCTATTTCTGTGTAATAAACCACCCTAAATCTCAGTGGTTTAAAATAACCACTTGATATTCCTCATGATTCTGTAGGTTCACTGGGCAGTTATTCTGCTTCACCTGAAGTTGGCTGGGGTCACTTATGTGGCTACATTTAAGTAGGTGCTTAACTGGAGGTCTCAGTTCTTCATGTGTCCTCTTTTCCTACATGATGAGTCATCTTCCAGAGGCTCTCCACACAACCTTCATCTCTAGTAGATTAGCTTAAACTTTCACATAGCATGTAGCTCAATTCTAAGAAATGTTCCAAAGAACAAGCCCATTGTAAGTGCCTCACTTTGTAACATGCTTGCTAAAGTCTCATTGGTCAAAATAAATGTCCAAACCCAAAGTCAGTGTGGGAAGGAACAAAACCAGCACACAAATACCTAGAGGTATGGTTCAGTCTCCCATACCAGACATGGCCACTGTGCTTTGAATTACTGTACTGTGCTCCCTCCCTAGCAGGATTAAAAGTGAACTTTGGAAGAAAACAGACCACACAGTATTTTTGAAGAGTCACCATAGGTAGACTTGACCTGGGCTTATTCCATCAGTAATGAGTACATTTAAGTATTCAAGAGGACATTTATTATACAACACTCAACATTGAGCTGGATGGCAAGGTTCAAAATTCTAGAATTCAGAGCTTTTGAAAGGTTCTCTCTGTGCCAAATAGGATCACGACATAGTTGGCAAAATTGTGAATGTTTACACACTGGATTTCTACTCTTGCCCTAATGTAGAATGTCACTGTCACAAGTACACATCTATGTTTGAGTAAACAATAGGGGAAACAGTGATAATATTGTGTCTACTTAGGTTGTCAAATTGGATCTTAGTTGAATCCTGAAGGCTGATTCCAAAAGCGTGCAGAAGAGACCTGAGACTGAAAGATTCAGATGGCAAAAGACACCTGCTGTTACCAATGACCCAACTATAATGTAGAGCGACCTCTTAATATGAATTTGTGAATAACTGGGTTTTGAACAGGCTTGTGTCACAGTGGGCCTGTCAGGATGAGTTAGTTAGAACACAGGCATCCTGCTTATCTAGAACCTTATTATTGTGGTGATCAATTTTCCAAGGCTATTGTACGAACCCATCCTCACTTATAGGGCCAAGGAGATTGTTGAATATCCAGAAAGACCAGAATAATATAAAGTGTTGTGCCTCACTGCTTTCAAGCTGTTTTGCTGTTGTTGTTTAGGAATTCCATGGAGAGCATCTGTCTTTAGGACTATAAATTTGGTACTTTTTACCAGCTCTAAATTTTCTCTAATGCTTAAGAGTAGTTGATTCCACAGCCTACTCCCATCATTTAGAGACTAATAATGTGGAAAATTGAGTGAACTCAAAATGATCACCACTCAAGGCTTCTCCCTGTGAACTAAAGTCTTCTTTAAACTTTGAAATAACTTCTCAATAAGAAGGCAAAAAGAAGCAAAAGCATGCTTGAGAAAACATGTTTTTTACTTTTTCTTGGCATAAAATGCAAGTGTAGTAGCATCCCCCTCTGTCAGAAGTAGAAGCAGGATCCATTCCCATGTTCTTCCAGGAGTTCTGTTTCACTAGTCAGTAAAAACCAAATCCATATCGCTATAAATGGAAGATGACTAACACCCCAATATATTAAAGAGGGATTTCTAAGTTGCACCAACAAAATAATTGGGTGCATGTACAAATGAGGATTCGCGTGTACAGAATTCAAATTTTGTGTACACAAAACAGATAATTGTGCAATCAAATAGGTGCCTTTGATTAAAATCATTGTATATGCAAATTCAGCACTTGCTGAAGCAATCATATTTTGGCACATGCATACATAATTTGTGGTTTCTAATTTAAGGTAGTTTCATGGCAGAAATAGTCCTACCTATTGGATTTCATGTTTTACGTATGAGCCAAACACTACTTCTTATATATTTTCTTCCTTTTTGGTAATCATATTACTATCATTTTAGAGTGACATTTCTCCTTGTATCAATAGCACTTGAACATTTCTGAAAATTAGACTTAAAAATCAATTAGAACATTTAATGTCTCTTGCTTAGTCTTACAGTAGTCCTTAACTTAATGATGCGTTTTACAGTAAAGAACATCTTATAATAAAGATATTTTGTTAAGCACCATCTTGCAATCAGTACTACCTTATTACAAATCTCATTTTGTTATCATAAACAGTAGCAACACACACTGATTGTTTGCATATTGTATGTCCAGCACCTACCTTTCACAGCCAGCCTGAGAGGCAGATTTACCATAATTTTAAGGATGAGAAAAGTGAGACATAAATCACTCAGCTCTCCAGGATCACAAAGCAACTACATGGCAAAGCTAGGAAATTCAGAACCTGATAAGAGAATGGCTGCTATCTTCCTTAGAAGCAGAACGAACACTGTTTCAGTGGCTCCTTTAAGGCAATTGTGACTGTCTGAGAAGTTGTAATGAGACCTACTCATACAGGAATTCTCTTTTCTTTCTCCTCTCTTTCTTTTCTTTTCTCCCACTTTCTTACTCATCTCTCATCTGTCCTCTAAAGACTCTAAGATAGTAGAAAACTGGTTGGAGAGCCTGGAGAACTGGAGGACAGAATCTTCCATTGACTGGCCAGTGTTTCAGGGAGATAAGGAATTTGTTTCCTTGTGTCTCTTGATCACCATATTAAAAGCAAACATCTAAGCACTCTGTATTCCAATTTCACATAGTCTTTGCTCAAAACCCCCCAACTTCTCCTTAATCTTACTTGGGTTGAAAGCTAAAGTCCTTACAATGACCAGACTCATGATCTGGTCTCCTCTCAGACCTGGTCTTCTGCCTCTGTCTCCATCTGTTACTTGTTCAAGCTAATCCCGCTTTCCTGCTCTTCCTGGAAACTGGTAGGAAGCCTCAGGCCTGAGGTCCTAATGCACTTGCTTCCCTTCTCGGAATTCTTTCCCAAAGTAACAGCAGGTGGTTTCCCTTTGTGACCATCAAGTCTCTGCTCAGATGCCACCTTATCACAATGTACTTTTCTCCCACCTCTGCCTCTTCTTATCCCACTTAATCTATTTTCTTTTGCTTCCAGAGCATTTACTCACCACATCTATTATAAAGGTGTTTATTTGTCTAACTTATCTTACTACAGTCTATAGAAAGTATAAGACAGTGGCTTTGAATGGAATGTTCTCTGCTGTGTACCCTAACCCTGGTACAGAGTAAATGCTTAGTAACTAATTGTTACACAAACTAAGCATTGCATAGATTTCTTATGCGAGGATTCCCTACTTAGCTGTTTTCAGAATGATTGCATGCCAGGTACAACACAAAATGATTTCCTTTACAGCAGTAATACACATAAAGACGTTTGTCAATTGTTGCTATGTCATGTTACATGAAACAAGCAAAAGGAGGTAAAACAGAATGTTATTTCAAGTCCTGATATATGATTACAAAATGTGATCAGAGTTTTATTATTTTAGGGAACACAATAAAATCAATAGCTAGACATTATACTGCTTACTATGTGTCATCCCAGTTTTACATGTTATACATATATAATTTAATCCTCACAACAGCTTTATAATAGAAATACTATTATTATATCCATTTCATAGATGAGAAAGTTGAGGTACCGAAAATTTAAGTAACTTGCCCAAAGTCACAGAGAATTCTACAGCCTCACATAACAATATTTTCACATTGTGATTTCCTGTTCAATACTAACTCTCCCTAATGACGCTGATTCAGTTTCCCACTTTCAAATTTTTTTTCTACCAGGAGTAGCAATGTTATCGCATCCCTTTACACTCTTTAAGGAAGACTGCTTTAATTTATTCTTTCTAATGTCTCAGAAACTATCTTGGAGAAATTAACAAATGCATTCATATACACATGCTACACAGTTTCCTGAATTAATACCTATAATTACAGGAATTAAAAAAATATTTTTTCTCTTATGGCAGATTTAGCCTGGCATATTTAAACTTTTCACGTTAAATGCGTTTGTTGAATCATGTTTCTTCATAAACCTGTAAAAGAGAACGAGCCTGTGATTGAAAATTAGTTTTGTGCTGAAGCCATAGAATTACTTTCAGTCACCTTTCTTTGATACCTCATTGGATTGATGCTTAAAACTAAAGTAACTTTATGTCCTAGTTTGCTCGAACCAGCTCATTTCATGTCTGTTTTCTAAGTGCAACCACATATATATATATGGATATTCATAACTTCATTTACTTTCACTTTCAAAATGTCTCCAAAATGTCTAACATGGAAAACAAATTTTATGTTCACCTATTTAAAGCAGATATGTGACATTACCAAAAGTCTTTACCCTGGGGGTAAAAAAAAAAGGGTGATTAAGTATCCTCAATAAATTTATTTTAATTTCAAAAGTAATCACTAAATTAAAATCCGGGGTGGGGGTGGGGTTTGGGAAATAACATGTGCTCGCCAAAATAAGGCACGCTAGGCCAGAACTGCTCTTCCACTTGCTTAGTAGAAATTCCCTCAACAAATCTGATAAACTAACTTGAATTATGAAAAGAATTAATCTTTGCTAGAAAGGATAAAGCATTAACTCTATTGTTCTAGGTCTTTACTAGATTTCACATAAACACATACTGAAAGCGTTAAAGAAGAAGTAGCTGAAATATTGTGTTCCATTTACTGTTCCACGAAATCCATTCAAATGTAAGTTTCTTCTTTAGCCATGCTGGCTCATGGTACAAAGGGAGCAATCAAATTCCCAATCAGCCTCAGAACATGGACTCACACCCAAAGTCTTTAGCAGCTCCTGGCATTGAATAAGCACATAGCCAGAATGTCTTCTTCTATTTCCCAGTTTAACTCTATTGAGACACAAATTCCTGGAAGGCGCAGACTGTAGATTTCACATGAAGAGTTTTGTTTTTTTTTTTCTATTCTCCTTTTAGAAAAAGGAAATCTTTTCTGTACTGGGGCTCAGAATCCTGAGACAACCACTCAGTCCCCTAATATTTCATAGTATTCTGAAGAATATAGCCAACTATCTACAAAGCCTCAGACCTATAACCTACTTCCTGCCTTCATTTTTTGTTCTTTAATTCAGAGGGCCTACCTAAGAAATGAACACAGAAACATTGATAACAATATTTGTGTTTTTTACATACAAATATTTTAATTGCATGATATGAGAAATATTTTTTTAATATTTCACTATTTAAAATACATTTTACATTTGCTATTCTTTCTTCTGTTCCTCCCCAGATTCTTTATATGTCCACTGCTATCAAATGTTTGTTAGTCTTCATATTGGTTGTCTACTTTCTCAGATGATTGAATCACCTCCAAGCATCTCACTACCACCTCTGAGAAGCCCCCAGTAAGGCTTTTGAAACCACCATTTATTTTCCCCACACTCACCCTCAGTTATCAGTCAGTTTTGTTTGCTGGGATCTTCTCTGGTAAAATGCATCACTAGATCTGCCAGGGAGATTTGGAGACCTTGACTAACTGCCATACCTCTTTGTTTCACTGTGAGGCAGACTAGTAATTTGGCAGCCCTAGGTGATAAGTCCGTGTGTGGTGCCTGAGCCACTACGTGCCTGCCAGAGGTTAACAGACTTCATATTTGTCGCTTAGAATTAGGAAAATATATAAGGTAATTGGCATTGCAAATGTACAGTGGAAGTTATCTTTGCATTACACCTACAAACTTGGGCCCATGGAAGTCACTTCCAACAAAGATCAAGGTAGACAAGTACTTTCCAATTTTTTTCAGCTGGAAGTCTAAAATTTTACCTGAGATAAGTTTATAAGGCAAAGAAGGTCACATTAGGCTTCTGAAATTTCTTAAGAAAGTTGTCCCAGAAGCAAATGGATATAGGTACAAATGAGGTCCCTAGTGGGTGATCATAATTGTTTTATGAGACAGAATATTTTAAAAGAACATATGACCAAAATTATATGTTCAAATTGCCCCTCTGCCATTTGATTTCTGTGTATCTGGACTCTTGACTTTAATTAGGAGGCTGTATCTTTAAATGAAAAATGCAGATTAAAAGTGACATTCACACCAAATTTATGTAGGTTAAATGGGTTAATGTAAAGAATATGCATAGGAAGGTGCCTGGTTTATTGACTGTTCCCTCACCCAGCATACTGGGAATAATCATTCTCCTTGCCCATCCATATTCACTTTCGCTGAGCTTTGTGAAGGCTGAGCGCGTGCGCGCGCGCACACACACACACACACACACACACACACACACACACACACACACACACACACACACACAATCATGCTACTGAGTAGCTTGAAGCCCTCTGGGGTGAAATATGTGCTCATTGAAAAAAGCAGTAATCTTATTTCACTGCTTTCTTGAAAATATGTATGAAAGGATTGGTTTCCTGTGATTACTGACCTAGGTTAGGCTTAGAGCAAAGGCAGAATCTGTAAACATCTTGAGCTACTTGTATAAGATTGTCTGGAACTTCACTTTCCTCTCATTTATCTTACTCTCTGGGCCTATGTCTGAAGGCTGTTTATCAAAGGGAGGAAAAAAATCTATATCCTGGGGAAAAAATTGTGGAGATAAAATGTTTGACGGAAGCCTCTGGCTGTCTCCACAGTGCTTGTGAGTCCAAATGAAAATGGGTAAAAACACCAAACAATTTGAAAGGCTTTCAGACATGGGGATGCTTGTTAAATGAAGACAGAACGTGTGGATTCATTATTCTTTTTTATGTCGATAGTATGTCTACATTATGGCATTATGTTAGAAGACCTGTATTTGTTCAACCTTTGAATAGCTTGAGTCAGTAAATAAAATTCATATCACTCAGATAGCACCTTAGAGAAAAAAATGTAAATACTTCAAACTTTGAAATACTTTGTTTAGAAAAAATGATATGTTGAATGCACACATGTTCAGTAAATTGTGAGGGATACTGTAAGCAGCTTTTAAAACTGTTTGAGAGTTTCAGGATGCACAGTTGTTTCAGAGGAACTTTATTTTTGAAAGTCACATCCAATGTGGAAATTTTTTTTCAACACTCATCAAATAAAACACCACTGAGAATCTGGAAAACAATAGTGAATCATGAACCAGTTAGTGATGAGAAAATACGTCATACTGGAAAGTCCCAAGAGCAGTACTTAGTGATCAAGGAGTTCATTTTATCGTATAGTATTGGCAAACAACCTACACCTACAAGTTACGAGAAATAGTAACAACCAGGGTGAAAAAGCAATCAATTTTAAAATGTCAAGAAATCTATTTATTTATTTTCTAGGAGTTAGTTTAATTAGAAAAGTTGTTGCAAGTGCCAAAACCCTAGAAGGAACATATTTTACAAGTTAAATGGAAATGTGCTAGATTCTTATTGCAAGAAATCCAAGCCTATCTTCAACATATTAAGTGATCAGTGTTGGAGTCATACCCAGATGATGTTTGTACATTGAATAAGCTCTTTGGATGGAGCCGTTTGACCCAGAGAAATTCCTAGACTTTTTTCAAGTATCATCATTTCATACCCGAGGTAAACGGGACACAGATTCTTACAAAATGCAGCATGGGAATTTGAAAATCCTGATAAATCTAGATTTAGTTATCATCTTCTATGCCAACTAGATAGGTGACCTTGGACAAGTAAACTACTGAGATGTATGTTCTTTATCTGTAAAATGTATATTATATGTGTATGATAGAAAGAATTTATCTAAAAAGTTGGTAAAATGCCTCATTCTTTGAATTCAGTGTGCTCTGACTATAATGTGGTTGTTTGCCAAATATATTCAGTATGTAGGTTTGTATTATTATATTTTTTGTGAGTGAAAGCGGCCTTAAGATTAGTTCTGGCCAATACACTGTGAACAGAGTCAAAATATCACCTTGCAGACAAATATTTAATTGCTGTTGCTGGACCCCACAGAGTGCTTTCTTCTCTTTGGAACATGACTGTCAAGTCATTGACAGCAGCTAAGCTCTATCGTTCTTGGTCCTTGAGTGTCCATGGTGATTGAACACCTTTGACTCCGAAATGGTAGCACAAGGGAAAAACAGCTGTTTGAGATTTGGACCTGATTGTTACTGTATCATAACTTAGCCTATCCTTGGAAATACATTAAGGTCCCTCCTAAAAGCTTACAACTTCTTCATAGAAATAAATGTAAGCATAAGATGTGTTAATATCTGAATTTGCAACTTCTCCTTGGCCAAGTCATTTGACTTTCATAATGTATTACTTAAGGCATTAAGAAACTCTGAAGCATGGCAATGCCTCCTTGAGACATTATACTCCTTGAGGCAAATACTCAGGGTGATGAAGAACACGTTAAAGTTCTCTCATCTTCTTATCCTAAATTTGCTTAGTTGTGTTAGTATTTTTTTTTCAATCGTTTCATCCAAGTTCTTTTGAGGATATAAAATAATGAGCTTGTATCTTCAATGTACACCCTCAGGTTTGAGAAGAAACTTTAGGCTCTTGTAACTTTTTTCCATCTGTTTAATTATTTTGTAATCAGAATCACAAATATTTATCAGATACTAAATGCATGTAAAGCATTTGGTTCATCGGAAATACAGTCAACCCTTGAATGATGTGGGGGGTTAGGAGTGCTCACCCTCTGCACAGCTGAGTGTAATTTATAGTCTGCCCTGCATATATGCAGTTCCTGCAAATCCCTGGTACTGGATCCATGGATTTAATCAGCTGCAGATCGTGTGGTACTGGAATATGTATTATTGAAAAAATCCGAGGATAAATGGACAGTTCAAACCCATATTATTCAAGGGTCAACTGTATAAAGAAAATTAAGACATTTGCCTTGTCTTCAGAGAGTATTTTAATCTAGTTGGGGAATCATGCCGGAAATATATGAAACTTACAGAATAGCACAAGAATCTGAATCATGCCGAATCATAAAAGAAAAATATTATCATTGCAAAAAAGTTATTTTGATCTGAAAGTGCAATTCTTAGACTCTGGAAATATAAAAACCTTCTGGTGATGACATGGCAGGGAAATTTAAGAATATACTCAGCTATCAGGAGGGGTGCTGTGCATGATGGCTTCTGAGCACATTTCTATTTCAAACGAAGGAGGTGCACTGTTCGTGAAGGTTAAACTATTATTTGAAAAATTGTGCTTGTTAGGCACTATCCCACTGTCTCTCATCCGTCACCACTTCTCTCACTTGTAGTTAGTTTTATCCCTTCTTCTGCCTGCTTCATCTGCCTCTAACACTTGTTCCTTTAACACTACCACCGTTAATCAGTGGTGAGGCAGTATCTGAAGGCATTTTGCATAGTGATTGATTCCAAAGGCTCTGGAGTCTTAGAAAGCTGGAATTTGAATCCTGACTCTGCTGGCCATGTGACCATAAGCAAACATCATAATATCTCTGAACTTCTGTTTCCGTGTTAATGTAATAAGGTCAATAAGAGTGCCATGCTTATGGAGTTGTATTTTGAAAAAAGACAATATATGAAAGGTACTTAGCACATAATAAATACTCAGTAAATTAGCTTACATTATTATTTTTTTCCTCTGACTGTCACTAGCTGACAAATATATACATTTTTATAAACAGTTCTTGCTTGATGAAAATAATTTGTTGAGAATTACAGGAAAACATCTGTGACATTTTTGATACCAGGAAAAATTAGCAAGATGAGTAATTTTCTTTCACAGAGGATTGCTACTTTATTACTCATATAGCACTTCCACCATCTATAATGAATGCACAGACACAGAGTTCATATATATGTGCATATAGAAGTGTATATTATGTGTGTATGATTACCCAGTAAAAATGTACAATTGGATCAGATTTCTATATGCTCTATCTCCTTTCGAAATTTAAGAGCCATGTTGACACAGCATAGTCTCAACTTTCTGGCCAAACTCTTCCTTGAGCTTCAGATTTTGGGGGGAAATGCAATATTGAGTTCATTCTAATTCGTAGACCTGAAATTTGGTCTCCTTGCCCATTTTTTGACATGTTTTTGGTGTCTGTTGCAATGAGATTGCTCAGATCATTACCAACTACTGGAGAGTGTATATTCTGCGCATCGCATTCTATGTATAATGTGATGTTTCACTGGAGCTGGCTTTCTTTTTCCATCCCCAAGTCTATGAGCAAAATGTTATACTACTTCATAATGAGACACCCAAGGGGTTCTATTTCAATCTTACAGGCCTATTAAATGCTTTTGAACATGACTCTATTAATTTTTCTTCCTTCTAAGACTAGATTCATTTTCAAGACATAGACTGTTTCATTTCATATCTTAAAGCTTTTTAGTGTTTAGGAAATGTTTCTCTTTGTTAAATACCAATTTCAGTAAGATATCAGTAATTAAATACCTACTGTCAAATTTCTTTTAAACTGAGTTAATGGATTTGAGCTCATGGGCGAAATTTAATTCATAGTCCTGAACACTATTTAAGTCAATACATTCCATGATATAATTGCATACATATTATAATTAAGAAGATATTTTGGTTAATGGAGGAAGGTTTGCTTTTAGTAATCACAAATTAAGTTGTCTGTACCTGAAGTTAAATTTTACAACAGGGTGAAACTGAGGCAGCTCAAATCTCAGCAAATTCTCCTGCAACAGTGGTTATCTAGCCATTTGATTGCTGGTAAGAAAATAATCTTACATATCTTATACATATAGATTATGCTAGAAAAATAATTTTGAGTGTAGATTTTTTTCCAAGCATGTGCACTCAGTAAAGATTGTTTAAAGGTTTACAACAGTGAAAGATGAATTACAGTTAAGAGGAATCACAGTATAATAAAGTGTTAAAATCTAATAATGATAAAATCTTCGAATAATTTTTTTCTTCCTCATGCATTACATTATGAAAATGATTTAATACCACTTCCTTTACAAGAAGAATCTCCTCTCAATCCTCGCAGGCATTTTATTCTGTTTTCATTGTAGTAAAATATGTATAACATACAATTTACTGTTTTCTCCATTTTTAAGTGTATAATACAGTGGCATTATGTACACTCACATTGTTGTGCAGTTATTGTAACTGTGTATCTCCAGAACTTTTTCATCGTCCCAAACTGATTTCCATGCGCATGAAACAGCTCTCCATCCATGACTCCCTCCTTCCAACCCCCACTAATATTTTTTCTGCGTCTGTGAATTTGAATATTCCAGGTATATCAAATAAGTGGAATCATAGAATATTTGTCCTTTAGTGACTGGCTTATTCCACTTTGCATAATGTTTTGAAGGTTCATCTGTGTTGTAGTATCAGAATTTTATTTATTTTTAAAACTGAATAATATTCCACATCTATTCATCCATCAATGGACATTTAGTTTGTTTCCATCTTTTAACTACTGTGACTCATGCTGCTATGAGCATTGGTATACCAGGCATTTTAAATTTTTTTAGTGTGATGTAGTGGACTTCTGATACTGGCCAAACACACACACACACACACACACACACACACACACACACACACACACACACTACAGGGTTAAGTTTGATCATAGGCCTATATTTAACTTTTTAAATTTCTAGCAATTGAGAGCATGACTATATATCTCTATATGATACTTTTGCTCATGACGTCAGTTTCTTTAAGAAATATTTCCTATCATGACAAATTAAATTTTCTTTAATGTCTCCTTTATCAATGTTTTTTATTTTATTTTTTTGATAGCCAGTCAGCATATCCACAACATTTTTTTTTTCATGGTTGCTCTTAAGGCATTGAAAGCATTTAGGAGACTTGGAAGAATGATGATACTTAAGACCATGAGCAATGTAAGATGAAGATTACCCCAAGTGTACTCTCTTATGCATGTCTTGTTTTTTTTGTTTATTTGTTTGTTTGTTGATGCATGGATTGTCTTATTGCCTTAAAATAACTTAGATACATTTGACTGTACTCTCAATGGTCAGTGACTATCCACTAGTTACTATGCTTTGAGGTTCTTAACCTAGGAGGAATAAATCTAAACTCTCTATTAAAGCCTTCTAAGATTTGATCCAAGTGAAACATTTTATCATTATTTCTTCTAACTTACCTAATCTCTTTATTACCTCCCATATTAGTCAGGATTTTTCACAGGAAAAAAAAATGAGATATATGTATATATATAGTAGAGATTTCTTATAGAAATTAGCTCACATGGTTATGGAAGCCTAGCAGTCACACTGTCTGCCATCTGCAAGCCAGAGAACCAGGAAACCTATGGTATAAGTCAGCCTGAGTTCTAGTGCCTGAAGAGCAGAGAGACTGCTGCTATGCGTCTGAGTCTGAGGGCCCAAGAACCAGGAACTGCCATGTCCAAGGGCAGAAGATGGATATCCCAGCTAAAGAAGAGAGAAAATTTGTCCTTTCTCCACCTTTTTGTTCTATTCAGGCCCTCAGCAGATTGGATGACATCTGCCCACACTGGAGAGGGCAAATCTTTACACAGTCTAGTGATTCAAATGCTTTCTGCACCACCCTCACAGACACACCCAGAAATAATGTTTTACCCGCTATCTGGGCATCCTTTAGCCCAGACAAGTTGACACATAAAATTAACCACCACACCCTCACTCAGCTTTGTGCCTATTAAAGTAAATAACCTTCTAAAACACACTATTAATCTATGCTGTATGGTCAAATCTGTTTTTCCTTTCTCAAACGTTGCCTCCTTCAGTTCTCCTGGACATAAGTAATTATCTCCTTCCTCTGAAATTCTGAAGCAATTTAAACGTACTTCTCTTTGGACTCTAATATTCTCATTTCAGATTTGATTATAGAAATGAAATATAACTATATTTATTGTTTAACAATTTAAACAGAATTAATATTAACTAACAAGTAATAATTTATTTACCTTACCTCCTAATCCTGTCCCCTTAGCAGTTACTAAGAAGTTTGGAGTGCTCATTCAGAACCTATCATATGTAAAATGGAATTATACTTCCCATAAAATCTATGACTATCCTTCATCACTTATAATATTTATGGGATTTTTTCTGGGCTAATATATAGATCCATTTACTTTTTTCAATGTTTGCGTACCATTCTATAATGTGGATGGGCCATTTTACTTTATTTCCTTCCGATAGAGATGTTAAAAGTCATAAGTAATGTGATCATTAAAATTCCTGTATTATGAAAATTATCAATAGCAAAAAGACAAATTGAGGGAAAACATTTTTTTCCATCTCACGATGAAATATAGTGTCCAAAATATATAGTCAACAAACAAATGATAAAAATACAAGCATTCCAATATGAACTTTTAAAAAGATGATGGATGATGCCTTAGAGGCCTGGGACGGGGAGGGTCGGGGGGGAGTCGAGGGAGGGAGGGGATATGGGGATATGTGTATAAATACAGCTGATTGACCTTGGTATACCTCAAAAACTGGTACAAGAGTGTAAAGCAATTATATTCCAATAAAAAAAAAGTAGTGTGCTAAGCTAAATAAAAACCCCCAAAGTTATCCAAGTTTTAACCCCTGGAATCTGTAAATGTTACCTTTTATGGCCAAAGAGTCTTTGCAGATGTGATTAAGGATCTTGAGGTGGAGAGATTATCCTCATTATACTAGTGGGCTGTAGATGCAATCACACAAGTCCCCATAGGAGTCAGGCAGAGAGAGGTTTGACTAAAGAAGAGAAGGCAATGTGGCAACAGAAGCAGAGATTGGACTACCATGGCCATAAACCAGGGAATGCTGGCAGTCACCTGAGGTTGAAAGAGGCAGAGAACAGATTCTCTCCTGGAGTCTCCGGAAGGAACTAGCCCTGTTGACACCTTGATTTAGCCCTCATGGACTCCACAACTTCTGGCCTCCACAGCTGTAACAATACATTTCTGATGTTTTAAGCCACTAATTGTGTGGTAATCTGTTACAGCAGAAATAGGAAACTAATATAAATACTACTAATAAGCATTTCTATAATTATTTCTAGGTGCTCTTCTATGCATATAAATTCTATAAACTCATTTAAAATAAAGTAACTGTCACATCAACCTTAGCAGGATTCTGAGGCACCAAGAACTTGAGGGGCTTGTTCAAGGTCTCATACTTAAATACGTGGTAATGTAGGGATTTGAACTGAGACCATATTTTTAACCATTGTACTGTATAGCCTTTCTAGGGACTGTCAATTCCAAACATAGACGTTGATGGCCAAAGGACATAAGGTATCAGATTGAGAGAGGGCAGGTGGTGGCAATTAAAGATAGATAACATTGAGTGTTGGCAAAGATGTAGAAGACAAACACGTCTTCATGTCATGTGGGTGGGGCTGTAAACTGATGTTCCTTTTGGTGGTGGTGGTGGTGGGCAATTATAAAAAGTTTATCCGAATAAATAGTCTGCATTACCCTTTGGTCAAGCAACTCCACATACAAATAAATCCACTGGGGCATTGTTTGTAATACTCTAAACATATGAACATTTTTTTTTCTAGCTGACATTAATTATACTTAACTTATAAATATGATATTATTTCCTTGCACTTAAGCTAGTCTACTAGTATGGTTTTTTAGTACCCACACCCCAAATGACACATGTAAGAATAAACTTTGGAGTTTTGGCAAATTTTTTATTTGTCCAACTACCTTCTGCCTAAGACTCATATTCCTCACCAGGAACCTGAGTTCTAAACTCTCACTGTGAGAATCTCTACTACAGTGATTGGCTCAGTCCAACAGGGAAATGCTCCATCCTTTAGAGGGTTGTAGTAGATGAAAGGATGGTCAACAAGGAACAAAAAGACTAGCATTTATTATCTTCTGTGGCTTTTCTGTGTATGCCAGATTTGTGCTAGTACATTTTACACATTAGGGTGTTTAAGCTTCATAAAATCCCAATAAGTTAAAGCCCTGTCTTCCACTGTAAAATTGTGGATGCTAAGACGCCATAATATTAAGCAAGTGTACTGGGCTCACGCAGTCAGCACATGGGAAAGATGGGATATAAATGTGGGTCTGACGTTTCACTGCATGGACCTTGATCAGTTTTTGAAATGTGAAAGTCAAAACTGGCAACAAATTTTGGAAATAAAGTGCACAGATGAAACAGGATCCATACTGAATAGGTTTTAAGTGCAAAATGAAGATCGCTAAGAAGTGCACAGTGGTATAATCGTGCCAGGCTGAACTCTCCATTGGTCAACATAAATGACCACCCAGTTGTTCCCCATATGGCCTATTGGGCATTCAAGCATGCTAGTAGTTCTCTCTTAGGACCGAGGTTAGCAAGACAGAAAATGGACCTCTGTTATCCTACTCCAGGAACAGAATGTATAATAAGACTGTGAAATGGTACAAATGTCACCTTTTCTTATTACTGCAATTTGATGTTTCTCAGGTTGCTTTGTAAATTAGAGTTAGCTTTTGATATGTGAACCCATGGTATCCTCTCTGCACCAGAGGAATTTGAGTTATTATTTTGTCTGAACTCTTCTGTGGACATTTTGGTAAGAACAGCTCCCATCTCTTCACCAAGAAAAGTCTAGGGATTCAACTTCTCACTATTTACTATGTCCTCCTAATGCCAAAAGTTTCAGTGACAGTTATTCATTCAAAAATATTAAATGTAGATTTGCATTGAATGATACAGAACCTGTACCAGTAATGCAATGTAGAAAATTTTCTAAAATAGCTATCAGAAGTTTCTAAAGTTGCTATTTTATACGTAACTTATTTACAATTGAGAGTTTATCAAATTTGAGAGGATAAAATTTTAGGCTAAAATGTCTATGAAGTTAAATATGAGTATTTTCCTCTCTTGCCTGTTAGCAATCTTTCACATTTTTCAAAACATCTCTGTATTTTTTTCATTTACTGAAAGATATTAAAATATAGTGTACATGAAATTATTTTTTTTCTTTTTTTTGCCTGTACTTGAAGTTGTTCTTCTTCAAGTTAACTTTTCCCCCACTACAATTATACAAACTCTTTCTAGTTTTCACTTGTGGAAACTTTCAACAACATTTTATGAGAAGATAAAATTTTATATAAAGAAACATAAATAAGCAGAATATCCAAGCAGTGTTGATTATATCAATTTTTCTATTCATTTATAAGCCAAATAATAATTTTCTGCTGCATAAAGGCATTTATTTTTTCAAAATTACATTTCTTAAAATTTATTGTTAAATGTATGATGCTACCTGAGTTTTATTTTATTTGGTAAAATGTTGTGAGAGATAGTTTATTGATCATATTTCAGGGAGGTTGGGAAAGAATTATTATGACATTTTATTAAACTTTTGAACAAATTCTGGATTTAGCCTTTATTTTTAAAGTATCAAATTTTTTTTCTCATCATCAGTAATACACAGTCAAGAGATAAATATGAGAAATACACAAAGTAAAAAAATAAATATTACTCTACCCAAAGATCTGTTGGCCTTTGTGTTGCCTTTTATATATTTAGTGCTATACATTTTTATTACATGTATATTTACCAAAAACACAGACCTTATTTTATTTGTTGTTTTTGTAACCTATTGTTTACTTGCTTAGAAGAAATATTTCCATATTCTTAATGATTCATTATTTTAAATTGTGTATTTTTATTTTAAATTATTACTGAATAAGAAATGTAGCTGGTATGCTCATGGATGAAATATCTCTATTTCATAGAATTTTTTTCATTGTTCTGTTCATGGCTCATTTTACAATATTTCTGTCTGATTAAAACAGAACCAGGCTATTTGTTTCAGTTCAGGAATTAGTGCTTTTTCATACACTGTACAGCATAAATTCTTAAATGCTGAATTCCAGTAATTTCATGTGGCATTATAAATTAAGCTTTCTTTTGCTTTTGCTTTCTCTTCAATAAAACCTACCTCTAGGAAATAAAAATCATTTGCTGTCCACAGGTGACCTACTCTCAATGATTCAAAAATAGATAGATCAGTGCCGTTTATTTAGAAGGCTTTCAAAATCAATACTTTTCAAGGAGAAAATAAAATATCTCATAAATCTTCACCAAAAAGATCCATGCTCAAAAAATCCCAACACTTGAAATTTAAGCCATTTAGTCAGTTGTACGGCCAATGAAATCTGTTACTTTTAGTTTGATGATAAAATTGCTCTGTTGCTGATTATTTTCAAGTAATTCATTCCATAAATAAGTTAGTGGTTAGTATATAGATAAGGTATCTTTTTGAATTCTCATGCAATAGGCTTATTCCCAGGAATTAGTATATCCTCAGGATATTGATAACTTCAGTGGCAGAACTTAATTTAAAATATATTTTAAAGATTTATAAGATTTTACTTTAATAACTTCACAGATCAATACTATTTTTATATCAATTATAACTATTTTATTATTATAACTATGTTCATTTGCTATGATGCTAATGAATGAATACATTTTATTATATTCACTACTTTAAAAATACTGTATTATATGTCTCTCAAGTTTAAACATTCTAAGGGGTATAGGTTTGGGAGTGAATCCTCTTAAACTGCCTGAGAGAGCCTTGGCAAGACTGGGTTAAGTTTAGAGGTCAGCCTCACAAAAGGAAGGGGGTGAAATCATTGGCTCCTCCTTTCCTAACCTATCTAGTGTTTAAAACCCATGCAATTGTTTAATCTTGAGAAAATATAGACATCTACAAAGAGCTTTTGATTATAATGTCCCTTAACCCAATGTGAACAGCTGTCCTTTCGGTTGTCTTGGCCATACTACGTTTTAATAAGTAGAATTTTACAGGGTTGCCTCAGGTAAAGATAGAAAACAGGTGAACATCCTCAGCAGGAGATGACACTTAGGGAGGTCATGAATTAGACAACTCTTTTCATCTTCATAATATTATGAAGACATTATTTCTTTTGCTGTATAAAAAAGATCATCAGTCTTTGTTAAGGCTAGTACCAGCTGGATGTGAATGATGTGTTTGAATATACATGTTTAAAATAATGGACCCAGTTAAAATAATGGCCCAGTCAGTACCTTCAGTCATGTAGTAGAGACACATGATTTAAAGTTGAGTGGCAACTGCCCTAAGCCATAGACCTATAAATAAAACTGTGATTCAGTAGTTTTCTTATTTGTTCTCTCTGCTATGGGTAGAACCTCTGTCTGAGCTTTAGCATATAGTTTACAGTGTTCTCCAACTCAGTATGTGACACTGGCACTCTTAAAAGTTTCTCCAGCCAGATAGGAGTCATCCTGGATTCCTCTCTCTCACATGCTCTTATCTAACCCATCAGTGAATCCTGTGAGTTATACACTCAAAATATACCTAGACCTTCTAACTCCCTCACTGCTGCCACTCTGATCTAAGCCACTATGAGGTCTCATCTGGATTACTGAAAGCGCCTCTTACCTAATCTTTCTTCTTTTGTCTCCATATCATCCACACTGCATGCTGCTCACAGCACAGACTGAACTTTTGAAAATGAAGTCAAATCACATCGCTCCTCACCTCAAACCCTCTGCTTCACATCTCACTGAGGTTGAAGCCTAGAGCACCCACCTAAGTAGGACCTTTATCCCTTATTCTTCCTTCCTCATACTCTCCCTCCTTTCCTGTGCCTCTCACTACAATGACTTCACTTCTGTCTACTCCAGCCACCCTCCTTAATGTGCCTCTGCTCCCAAGCTAGAGTTTTTCCTCTTCCATCTGCCAACATGTCCTTCCCTCATTTAACCATGTCAGGCTCCCTCACCTCTTTCAGGAATTTGCTAAAATGTCATCATATAGTGTGGCTTTCCCAACCATCTGCTTTAAAACCCTAATTGCCCATGGCCAAAATGCATTCCCTTCTCCAACACTTACCCACATCTGACATTCTTTCTCCTTGACTTTTGTTTCTGTGTCTGACTCCTTCCATTAGAATGTAAGCACCTTTAGGGACAGTTTTTGTTTTTGTTTCTTTACTGCTGTAACCCAGGGCATAAAACCATGCCTGGTGAATGGGATGTACTTCTACACAGACTTTATGTACATATAGAAGTGTATTAGGCAGCTGATTTCACAACAGAGAAAAATAATCAGCATGTTAGTTTAGGATCTATATTTCTATTCTCAAAGCTAATTGCACACAATTTAGGAGAGGCCATAGGCCTTTCTCTGAAGTTCAGCACATGTTGTTAACCACACTGATGTGAATTAAGACATAAAATAAAATCATCTGGGCTTCCTAGGTTGCACAGTGGTTAAGAATCCGCCTGCCAATGCAGGGGACACGGGTTCGATCCCTGCTCCAGGAAGATCCCACATGCCGCAGAGCAACTAAGCCCGTGCGCCACAACTACTGAGCCTGTGCTTTAGAGCCAGTGAGCCACAACTATTGAGCCCATGTGCTGCAACTACTGAAGCCCACGCGCCTAGAGCCCATGCTCCGCAACAAGAGAAGCCATGGCAATGAGGAGCCCGCGCACCACAACGAAGAGTAGCCCCCACTCACCGCAACTAAAAGAAAGCCCGCGCGTAGCAAAAAAGACCCAACACAGCCAATAAATAAATAAATAAATAAATTTATTTAAAAAAATAAAAATAAAAAATAAAATCATCTGCTGATGAATACTTATCACAAAAGGCCCCGTGCTAGACAGTCTGAGGATTTAATGAGCTACAAAGGAAGGGTTCTCTTTATAATTTAATTAATAATGCAGAAAAAGTGCTTAAATTTATGATGCATAATAAACAATTAAATATTGACACCAGACAAGTCATTTATTCTCACTGGACCTTGGTTCCCTCAGCTGTCAAATGTATTTGAATGAAAAAAAATCAGCGGTTTTTAAGATTTTGCTTGTTGAGATTTTATGGACCTTGAAAGAATCTCCTTAAAATTTCCTTAAAGCACTTAGAGTGATCACCTGTAGGAAAGGCTGCTGAATATCTGAGCTTCAGGCCCCAGACCTTGTCTATGTGCCAATAACACCTCCTTCAACTAGAAAAGTTCTGTATCTGTGAGTTTTACCTATTGCACTGACGCCTAAAATTTTGTTTGAGCAAAGAGAGCCAAGCTGCACTTTCCAAAAAATTAGTTGAAATTACACCATTGCTCTAACATTCTATGATTGGTATAGTACTTCCTCCACAACCCTTAAAAATGAAACTGTATAACTGTAAGAAAAAGTTGCCTCCTAAGTATAACAGGAATTTTTGAGAGTCTGTTTGTTCCAGGTGTCCTAATTTATGATTCTGTGCAGGTACAAGGGGTACAAAATCAGCTCTTACATGAGGATTTCTAAGTTCAGGTCCACTACTGTTGTCTGTAATGTCAAGACTTGTTAAGATTTTCGAGGGTATTTATGATGCCTTTTTGAGGTATTGACTAGTAATTGCTATTGTGGCCTTGTGATTCCCCATTGTGGATGACAAAAAACAAGAAAGCAACAAAAAAGATATGTTTTATATCCAGTTTGAATGTGGCTACAGCACAGTAACAACCGCAAGATTACTGATGATTATTTTTTCCTACAGCCCAAAAGTCCCAAGAGAAGGGTAGTACATTAGAAGCTTGAATAGCATTTAGTAAACTAGAGCTGCTTCTTCTTAATTTGCTAACTTCTTAAACATTTGATTAAAAAGGCTTACAAAGAATATACTTTACACCACTGACCACTTTTCCTTCATGGAAATTTATGGTAGTTTATACCATTCCTTTTAAAAGGCAATACATCAAGCCTGAAAATTTGTTATTGTTATCCAGTCAAGAAAGTCCTAATTTATAGATTTCAAAAGTATCATAGATTTTTTAAAATATTCGTTGGAGATGATATTGACAAGCTATGAGCATATGCTGACCTATTGGGAGTCAACTAAAAATTGCTCCTAGGGATAAGTGAATTTCAAGAACAGAAAATATGCCCTTTTTTATCCATCTGGGACAGATACATCTTTTAGAAATGAAGTTATACAAGACACATTAGTTGATGTTTCCCTGACATTGTTGACAGTATAGTACCACAAGGGACCCCATTCTTGCTTTCTCACATGTCATTCTTGAACTGTTTCATCCTCGAACTGCAGATATCACACTGTGTTATTGTTTTCAGTTGGTTGATATTCTTAAATATAGTCTTTGCTCTTTATTAAGCATAAAGAAAAAACAAATACATTTTCTAGGATCCAGTATATACTTATTTGTGTTGTATTTGTCTATATATTTATTTACAATAAAGGAAGAATCTGATACTATTTCTCTAAAATGCATGACTAAGGAAACTTTTAAGGAAAATCTATGGGAATGCTATATGAATAGTGACTATATATTTACTTCCCTATCATATATTTGCCCTTCTTTCATATGTTTGTGATATAAAAGGAAAACGATTTTCCAAGTGACTCAAAAATAAATGTTTAATTCCACTCAGTCTTTAAAAAATATAGCCAGCATTTGAGCATGTTCTGTGTTCTCAGATAAATTCTCTGTGGTTGAACTCAAGAATGATTAATGTTGGCAATTTCAAAAGGAGTTTATGAATTGTTATGATAAATGTGTAAGTATACAACATTCATGAAGAAAATGCAGAGTGGGGGGTTTTGACTCTTGGTCATTCTTGTCTACCTGTTTCTATAAGAACATCTCACACATGGTAAGCACTCAGTAAATAGTTGTATAACATATATGGTTGATGTAGTCATTATTATGTAAAAAAATACCAAAGGAGAACCCAATTCTTACATGCAGATAGGAGAAAATTTCACACTTAAGCTGAACCTTAAAAAATCAACACTGAGATTGAATCTAACACTGAAGAAGTTAGGCACATTTTAGAAAATACTGTTTAAAAAAAAAAAGTAATCAGGTATAAAATTGAAAAATGCCAGGAAAGGGCAAAACACAGGGCCTGTAAAAGAGTATTAGTCCAGGGTCAAATTATTAGTGGCTTTAAATATTATGATAAGGAATCACTGAATATTAATAAACAGTAGGATGACCTGATCAAATGGATATTTTTGAAAGATGTCTCTGGTGATAATATGGAGGATAAATTGAAAGGAAGGAAAGCTGGGCTTTTTCAAATATAAGTATTATATGAAAAAAAAATGCTATATCCATTTAAGTTTCCACCAAAATTTAGTTGTGAACCTCTGGCAAAAGAAATTATATATCAAAGAAGCAAACAAAAAAACAAACCTTTGACACATATTGGGGCCCTTAAACCATCTGTCCTTCCAGTGAAAGAGAATAAAGTGCATGTAAACATACCATAATTTGCTGTATTCTTTTTTCCTGGAAATGATGCCTTTATATAAAATAAACTGAGAACCTCGGGGCTAAAAATAATATTTGGTCATGTTAGAATAGCAACCCTGTCATCCATATTTTGCACTGCCATTCTTTATGGTTACTTCATTTTAGCAGAATTTGAGGTAATTTCTAGCAATGATTTACACATCTGATTTTAGCTCTTCTTTGCCTTAATTTGTATTTCTCTGCAACCAAGTGAAAGATATTAATAAGTAATAGCTTATCAAATCTACTCCCTCACATAACACGACTAGGGATCTTTTTCTATTATTATATCTATTATTAAAAATTATAAGTATATCCATGATCAAGCAGTAATTTACCATTATTTACAAAGAATGTACAGACTAATGAAAAGGACCTGCGATTGCTAAATAACTTTTTATATTAATTTTTTCATCTTGGCAAGATTTTTTGTAGTGTCCTAAAGGGTTATTCCATTATACTTATTTCACATTTTATATATTCAAACTGACAATTTTTAAACACTGTTCCCATTATTCATTTTACTTTCAAGATCATTTCCTAATTTACCTATTTCAGAGATGCAAACAAACTTGCACTCCCCCCCCCCCACACACACACTGTCCCAGACACAATCTTGGTCTTGTCAAATCAATGATTAGTTCCTCAAATAGTCATTTTTTAGGAAAAAATGTTTGACATCTAAATTTTCCAAAAACTTCCCCTTGGAAAATAAAATTTTATTTGTCTCATCTTGCCTAATTCCAAGCAAAATTTTTCATAGATTCAGATATTTTTATTTGTTCTTGTAATACTGAGATAAAGGACTGGCCAGGTTTTACCTTTTTTCTCTTATGGCTTTGTCAATCATCTTCCCCCAAAGCCCCCCCTCCCCCATCATACAGCTGTCATCCTAGAGGAAATAGTCTTCTCCGGCTGTCTAATGCCCAAAATGAAAAATATCAAACTGTCATATTTTTAGAATCACTTCCATTTAATGGTAATTTAAGATCTAAACACAGCATACCTACCATAAATATTAAATTTGAAAACATAATGATTTTGTTATGAAACCTGACTCCTACAAGGAAAGCACACAGAATTTTTAGTTCATGTAATGCACTGTAAAAAATCACTAAAGCATTCTTGCTAGAGATTATCTGCAAAGACAGGAAAAATGTTTTTCGAAAGTTATGCTTACAGTTTGCTGAAATGGAATTCTCATCTGTATTTTCCCTAGTCTCTAAAAGCTGTGAAACTAAGGGTCTGTGATTCCCCTTTCATTGTTTGACCAGAACCCAACTTTCTGCCTCTGTATGGTAGGCACTCAGTATACTTGCTGAATACATGAGTGAATGCATACATGGAAATTAAACTGAGTCAAAGGCTATTTAAGCCATTATCAGCATCAAATGGAGTCTGATTTGGAAAGTTATAGGAAGAAAATAAGCTTAGAAGCAAGTGGAAGATGCTATATAATTCCACAAAAAGCTGACCGGGCCCAAGAATGCATAGCACATTTCCACCTCAGTAGTGACTAGATTTAGTGGATTTCAAGTTCAATTTAATTTGCAGAAGTAATAATTGCTGCATCCCATCTATACTGCAGAACTGTTCTTTAGCTGTGTCTTCGCCAATTTAGCTACATATTTACAAGCAGGGTTTTTATGAAGATCAGGACAAAAATGAAAAGGGGGATATTATTAAAAGTCTTCATAACCTCTTACAAAGTGCCACTTTTATAGAAATTGAATGTGAAGTCATGCATACTATTAAGCCAATTTCTTTGTAGTCCCCAAAGTGTCCTTTCCTCTCCTTTAGAGAAATCATAAATAGCTTCAGCTAATACAAATAGCCCAAAGCCACATTTAGCCTAATGCAGCTTAAATGAGATTTTAACCCTAGACCTTTCTTTTGAAAAAGCTTACTTTCTAATTGGATAGTGCATTTTATAGAAAACTGAAGGATGTAATGTTGATTAGGTTCATACAATGAAGGAAAAGTTGCCACCCTAAGGTCAACATCTGTTGACTCTGAAAATGACAACCAGTATTCACAGTTTGAGATAATGACTGTCTCTGACAGGGGCCATTAGCAACTCTACCTCATAATTTCCAGAAAATTCATAATAAATGCAACTGTAGCAAAATCTGAAGGAGACAGTTTTTCTCCCGAAGTGCTTTTTGTAAGTCCTGCCCACACAGCTTGTAGGTTAATAGAGGTGCAACAGTAAGGTGGGACGCAATCAACTTTGATTGTGGGCTTCTCAGAGCTGGTTCGTTTTTGCCTTGAGTCCCCTACACTAGAATGCAATTAAGAAACAAGCAGCTTAATGACGTTAACAATTGGTACTCAGAACATATAGGTGTTGGATTAATCAGAAAGTCTGAATCTGATTCAGGCACAGGCCCTTCTCAGTGTGTACTTTGTATTTCTTCCAGTCTCACTGGGTCTTTTTTTTTTTTTTAAATATATGCAGTTTATTGTATGTCAATTATATCTCAATAAAAGTTCTTAAAAAAAAAATGTCTGGTGTGGGACTTCCCTAGCGGTCCAGTGGTTAGGACTCTGCGCTTCCACTGCAGGGGGCATGGGTTTGATCCTGGGTCAGGGAATCATCCATGTGGTAGGTCCTGTAGCCCTCCTCCGCTGAATCCCAGAACCATTTAATGACACTTCCTCTAGAGGACAGGCGGGGGCTGTCGGAGGAGAACGTGGCGGTGGGGTTGCCCACTCCATAGAGCTTCAGAGGCTGCTGGTCTGGGTTTCTGGAGCCCTCTCTTTCCCGACCACCCCCATGGTTGCGGTGAAGGCCCTGTGTGGAGACTGAACCTGGGCAGGTGGTAGGCATCCTGGCTTCCTTCTGAGGATACATCTGCTGGTGTTGGAGGGTTGCCTGCAGAGGTGGGGGGCAGCTGTGGCTCACCGAGGAGACAGGGGCACTCCAGTCTCACTGGGTCTTTGCAATGACTCCTGAGATGTAGAATGACTGCGCTTGTGGACAAATTGGTTTCTGGAGCATGGGAGTCGGTCAGTCCCTTTGTGACTATTGGCATGGTTAGCAAGTGTATACTCAGGGTTGCAACTAGAAAGGTTCTCTGTGCAGGCAAAAAGTTGACATTTATTTTAGTTCTGAACTCCTTAAAAGCTGCCTTTCCAAATTCTTTCTGGATGAACTGAAGCTGAAATGTTTCTAGGAATATTTATTAAAATATTATAGATGTACATAAGAATGCAAATGTAAACATGTCTGTGTACACTCCTAAGATTTCATTAATATCAAGCAAATATATTTTAACCACCAAAAGTAACATATGCTATTTAAAATAAAATAATTTTTTAATACCTGGAAAAGTAATAAGCACATGGTAAAATATGATTTTGATCTGTATTTCTAAATAGGCAATAAACTGAATATAACCAGTTCAAAACTAAAGGGAAAAAAACAGTAAACATGACTATTTAATGTGTTTTTCAAAATGTTACAAGTGCCTTTGAATAACAATGTAAAGATATACTCTTTCAGAAAGCTCTTTGGACAACAGATCTAGTAAATATGGTTAGAAACGTTTTAATGTGTAATTAAACATTAAAACATGTTTAATGCCTTATTTATAAAATGGCAAAAATACATCAGTATAGAAAATCTTATTCTTCACTGTGTAATCTGTTTGCTGACAGGATGAAGGAAGAAGTCAATTCAGCTGAACACCAAAGCCGTAGTTTATCTGTTAGGAATAAAGTGAAAATTCCAGAGATTCACAGAATAGAAATTTAATAGTAAGGAGAAAGAAATGGTTGTGGTAGGTAAAGATGTCATCTGAAAAATAAATGAGAAGGACATAAATCTCAGGTTCAATCTATAAATATATTTATAATACCTTTTTAATGTCAAATATATTCCAATTGCTTGAGACAGGGTCATCCTAAAATAGTCTGCAGTATTGCCTTCTTACCTGTGTGATGTCTTGTTTTGTTTTGTTTTAATTTTAAAAACTACTGAGTAGCACACTCTCTGAGTTAATAGTGATTACTGTAGTATCTTTGGCTAAAAGAACTATATTTAACCACTTTGTTTCTTTCACTCATTCCTTTGCTACTTAGAACCTTTCTATGATTCTTCTGTTGTCTTTTAAGATTATTAGCTACATTTTAGATCTTCTGGAAGCTGCAAAGGGACCCATATATGATTCCCCAGGCGTGAGACCGAAAGCCATTTGAAGCATTCACCAGGCCCTAAATCTTGGCTCATTTCAGATCTACCGATAGAATGTATGTCACTTCTCTCTGTAACATAAGGTTGATGGAAGTCCACAAACCTTTAGGGGAGAAAAAAAAAAGGATAAACTGAAATGAATTTTATCTGGCCTAAATTCAGATCTGCAAGAACTTAAATTTCAATGTAAGATTAATATCTGACATCTCACAAATTCCCACGGAAAGAAAACACTTCACATCAGCCTCTTTTCCAGTTACCCATATATTCTCACAGTATTTATAGAATCAGATTGTGCTAGTGTCTAAATCAGCCATTTGTTGGAACACTGTTAAAATAAGAGACTTCCTAATTCCAAAGCTCTCAAATATATAATCAGAAAGGAATCCAGGCACAAGAGAATTGAAGTCTACTGGTGGGTTAGCAAATGAGAAGGAGGAATGAGAGAGGTCATATGAGCGCATGTTGCATTTAAGAGCCAAATTCCCTTGGGATGCCTTATACCTGTTACTTGGCCCTATTTTATAGATGTATTTGCCTCTCTCTGTCAGTTGACTATAACTCTATCTTTGTCACTAGCTGCAAGGAGTCAGCTTTATATCTTACCTCGTATACATAATACGAATTCAAGAAATATATTTGTATTAGATTCGTTAAGATGGACCTTGGAGATCATCTAGCACAATGATTTATTTTTTAAATAATGAAAGGGAAATCTAGAGGGCGAATTGTTTTTGCAAATGTAGTTGAGCTGGTCAGTGTTATTTGGAGCCCAAAACTGAGTCTTCTGACTCTTAAACTATGCTTCTTTGATATGCATGAACTGATTAACCTCATTAGTTCTACTAATATTCACACTTCTTTTCCCCCTCACTGCTCCTTTCAACATAACTCAGTCTCTAAATGTGATAGAAGCAAAGAAAATATCTTGAAATCAGCAGTAATTAGTAAAACCTATATGCAGAGGGTGGCCATCAGCCTTGTGATTCTGTGAGGATTTTAAATATATGTTCATGTTTTAAATTGGTTTATTATGGCACAGGCTTTGGTAGATGTGAAAAACAATGCGGCCATTTTTATTGTCCAACAAGAATAATTTACATTAGTTGTTCCTCCACCGTGTGGTTAAAGACCTCTATTGCTCTCACGGTTCTCCTCTCTGTCCTGTATTAATTTTTCCTTTCTAATAGTTTGTAGAGAAGTAACAAAGGTTTAAAGAAAAGAAATACAAACCTTCCATTGATCCATTTGTTCTGCCAACTATACCCTTCCCATTTCTTGTCTCCTTTATGCAGTAAAATTCCCTGAATTGTTGTGTTCACTTTCTGCTGTTCTTCTCATGTTCTTTCTTAAAACTGCCCCAGTCAGGTTTTTACTCCATCATTCCATCAAAACTTGTCAGTGTCACCAATGTTCTCCAAATTGCTAAATCCAGTGATCCAATCTCAGAGCCCGCTTCATTTACTCTTATTGGTGGCATCTGACACAGCTGATCACACCTTTCTTGATACAGTTTTTCTTGCCTTCTGTGATACCACATGCTTTGACTTTCCTTCCCTTTCAGCGGTTTCTCTTTCGTCATCTCCTTTACTTGTTTTTCACCTTCTGACCTCTTAATGTTATGTACTCCAGGGCTCAGTCATTAGTTCTCTTTTATTTTCTGCCTTGACTCACTTCCTTTTGTTTTTATCACATCTCCTGGCTTTAAAATACCTTCTTCAGTAGTCTTTTAAATGACTTCTGAGCTTGTATCTTCAAGCTAGATCTCTCCCCTGAACTCCAGAGATATATATCTAACTGCCTACTTATCCACTAGGATATCCACTTGCATATCTCAAATGCAAGATGTCCAAAAAGAGAGTCCCTGACCTTTCTCACCTACTCCATCATCTTCTTCAGATGACAGCAATTCCATCTAATCAGTCACTCAGACTGAAAATCGTAGTCATTCTTAACTCCTTTTTTTTAATCTCGTATGTCAAAATTGAACACAATAGAAATATTATTAGCTCTATTTTCAACATATATTAGGACCCAATTCCTATCACCTTCATTCCTAAAACCCTGGTCCAAACCATTGTATCTCTAGCCTGAATTTAAACGGTAGCTTAATTTTTTTTTTCATTTAAAGCTGTTTATTATTCTGAACAATGTAAAGATCCAAACCATTCTCATTTCCTTATTTTCAGTCTCCTATTCAGACATTTTTTTATTTTTATTAATTTAAAAAATTATTTTGTATTGGAGCATAGTTGATTAACAGTGTTGTGTTAGTTTCAGGTGTACAGGCAGTAGCCTTTTAATTGGTCACCCTGCTTTAACTCTTGCCCCTTTACAATCTACTCTCAGGGACTTCCCTGGCAGTTCAGTGGTTGAGACTCCGCTTCCAGTGGAGGGGGTGCATGTTTGATCCCTGGTCAGGGAACTAAAATCCCACAGGCCATGTGGCGTGGCCCAAAAAAAAAAAAAAAAAAAAAAAAGACATATACAATCTACTCTTAATAATACAGGCAGATTGGCCCTTCTAAAACTTGCATCACATATGTCAACCTCCTGCAATGGTGTTCCATCTCATCCAGACTCTACATTGGCCACGGCATGTAGCTGGTTCCTCATAACCCCTTGAACTTGCCTCTTGTTTTCTCTCTTGCCCTCACGCCCTGCAGTCACGTGTCTCTCCCTGCTGTGTAGGAGTAGCTAGGCACGATCTTGCCTTAGGGCCATTGCACTTGCTCTTCCCTCTGTATTTCTCCCCAGATACAATTCAATCACTTCCTTCACCTTCTTAATAAAGAATATCCTTGATACTCTACTTACCTATTCCCTCCTTCATTCTCCAAATCCTTCTTACCCTGATCACTTTTGCTTATTCTATAGCATTTTCACCTCTTGGTGTATTAGATGATTTGCTTACTGATTTGGCATTTATTATCTGTTTCTTGTCATTAGAGTATAAGTTCTACAGGAGTAGAAATCTTCGTTTTGTTCATGGATGAATCCCAAGCTAGAAGAGAGCCTAACACAGCAATTGTGTATATTTTAAAATTCATTGGAAAATTTAATAAAGTTTAAAGAGTATATTTTAATATTATAAGCCTTTATTAGTGTATAACCTATTAAAGGAATAGGTTGGAATGCTAAATTATACGTTGAGATAGTGGAAGACTCTTGACCACTGCAAAAGGAAGTAAAATCTTCTCTTTAATGAAGATATGTCTAGGTAGGTAGGCAGAATTTTCAGATGTCCCTCAAGATCCTTGCACCTATAAACACACTATTCAATCCCAGGACAAGTGCATATATGATGGGATAATCACTCTCATGATTAGATTGTTATATAATTGATTTTAAGAAGGAAAATAGTGGGTGATACTGACCTATAAATAGCCCCGTGAACATATACAGGTTTCTTATAAGGAACCAGGCACTTCCTAAAAATGAGAATTGAAGTATGAGAAGGATTCAACAAAAGGGGATTCTCTATTGCTAGCTTTGGAAATGGAGGGGGCCATGTGGCCATGTTGTTGAGAGCAACCCCTTAGCCAAAGCCAGCAAACAAGAATGCCCTCAGTCCTACAATCATGGAAACTAATCTCTGTCAATAAGCTGAATGAGCTTAGAAGCAGATTCCTCCCCACAGCCTCCAGAAGACACAAAGCCCAGCCCACACCTTTATTTCAGTCCTGTGATACCCTGAGCAGAGAACACAGCCACTCTGTGCCTGAACTGCCGACCTATAGAATGTGAGCTCATAAATGCATATTGTTTTAAGCTGCTGATTTTGCAGTAATCTATGACACAGCAATAGAAAACTAATATATTTCTTGTTGTTTTGTTTCTGCTTTTTATTCCTCTGCTTTACTTTTAAATTGCAAATCGCCTGATGCTTATGTCTTAACCTGGAAAAACTTTCCCAAGCAAGAACTTTTTTTGAAAGTAAGAAACAGGATGAAAATAACCATAAGTAAAAATTCCATGTAAAGAGAATAGAAACAATTTCAAGCAAAGTTAAATGACCACATTTTTCCAGAGCATTTGATGTTGCAACATATAGAAATGGACTCTAATCCCAGCACTCCTGGTAATTACTCCATGACCATATATGCAAGGCATTTAGCCTGCCTTGACCTTCTTTTCCTTACTCATTAAATGAGGGAATTTCACTAAATTAACTCTAAGATTTATTCCTACTGTAAAATTCTATGATTCAATAATACTGTGAGTCTAAGATAATCTATGATTCTCTACATTCAGTTAGAAATGTAATATTTTTCCATACAACTTAAATATTGAATTCTGTACATGAAATAGTACTTTATGAGGTGAGGGAAAGATATTAAATTATGTTAGCACTTTGTAACCCATAAATTGAATCAATATACTATAAATATATCAATATGAAGTAGATGCCAAATAAAGTTGTAGAATTCTAAGGAGACTCTTCTCACCAAGCCTGAACTTCTCTAATGAAAATATAACAGCATTGTTTTGTCCACCAGAGGGCTCCCACACGATTTAGCCTTGGATTAAAATTTTGAAGAATTATTTAAATTTTATAATTGGAAATTAAAATATTGTGGATACAATAATGTATCATCAAGCAATATAAATAACAAGGAGCATTTTCTTTTTTTGAGTACATTATAATTATAGTGATTTCTTATTTTGTAGACAAATTATTTTGTATCAAATAATTGAGTAAAGGGTCAACTCATAAAGCAACAGAGAATCACTTCTACCCCTTTATGCATGACTTCGTCTCAATCCCTTTCTTAAAAATGTAAAGAGAGATTCTTCTCCCAGACATTTATAGTTATTAAAACATTGAGGAAAATGAAGTTAGTTCTATAAACTATGGTACTCTTATATGAAATATATAGGCATGGTTCATAGTAATCATTAATCTGCCATGCTCATAAGACAGTCCCTACATTTACACTTGGTAAGTTATCCCAAGTCAGCTATATGTTTTCTCTGAATGTGTTAGCAACCCACTGAGATTTACAAATAAAAGCTAGCCAGCCGTTTTGTATGAAGGCTCTAGAGTGAAGATTTTGATTCCTGACTGATTCCAGATACTGAATGAGTACAGAATTTCATGGAAGCAAATTATGCCCTTTTTTTTTAATTTTCAGGAGAAATTTTTAGTAAATTTGCCTTAGCTGTAGTCAACATAGATTATTGGGGAAATTTAATGGTTAACCTCAAATTGGAGAAATCTGTTTGGTCCGTTGAAAGAGACACATGCATTGTCACTTGTGCCTGTTTTGGCTTATATGTTACATCTGTAATGGCTTAACACCCTTCAGACGAATCTGATTTAACTTTACTAAATCCTTAATATATTAGCTTTCTTTTAAATGGTAACTCTAGGGGTAATGTGCCCTGAAGTGGCTGTACTCTGTTTCTTGATAGTAGAGAGCTTCTGGGGTATCTATCGGTGTGTAATATAATATAACATTATATTATATATAATAATATAATATAATAATAGTATTACACAATTGCACACAGGACATGTACACACTGCTATATTTAAAATGTCTAACCAACAAGAACCTATAGTATAGCACAGGGAACTCTGCTCAATATTCTGTAACAACCTACTTAGGAAAATAATTTGAAAAATAGTAGATACAGGTATATGTATAACTGAATTGTTTTGTTGTACACCTGAAACTAACACAACATTGTTAATCAACTGTACTCCCATATAAAATAAAGAGTTTAAAAAAAAGAATGAAATATTTTGAAAATGAGAGAGAGAGAAGTTTCTGTATTCGGGATGTTAACAATTCTTGACCATAAGAATCTCATGGGAGAATGGTATTTGAAAATCCTTCCATGAGGAGAAACAAAAACACCTAGTTTTAAAATAACTGCTATTTTTACTATGTTTATATTCTTATAAAAATGACAACACAATATATTTTATAATCAAGGCATTGTTTTCTCTTAGCTAGCATATAAAAATCAAGTTAGCAAGTTCATCAGCCTTTAAAAACCAAATTGGCAACACATAACCAAACTGGCAAAATTTAAAGTTTAGACAATTTCCAGGGCAAGACTTCTCAAATGCTGTTGAGAGAGTAGATGGGGGGTTAATCAATATTAAGTCTTTGGAGGGCATTTTCACAATGTCAGATTTTAAGTCCATATTCTTAATCTGGAAATTCCACTGCTTGGAATATGCTTGAGAATTTTTCAAAGAAATACTCTAAGTAGTGTATGAATAGATATTATAGATATTTTTGAAATATTATTTGTTTTATTTTACATCTATAACATGGAATACTATGCAACTGAGAAAAAGTGAGAGTGCACTGCATGTATGGTTAGGGAAAGCTCCCAAAGATATATTATTATGTGGGGGACCAAAAAATTAAAAAAAGGTGCAGAAAAATGTTTATAATGGATAGTAGGATCACTTTTGTGTAAATAGTTTTTAAAATGTGTGATAGCTATTTATACATTTTTCTGAAATACCTCATAAGACACTCTTGACAAAAGAGCTAAAATATGAAAAGATGTATTTCACTTTCCCTATTTATTTTACAGTATGGTTTGCATTTTTATGCTGAGTGCATATATTAGGGTTTTTAATTGTTTGATGATTTTAGTTGATTTTATAGTTGTTATCAGGGATTATCATGCCAATAGGATTATTCTAAATTTTCTCTTTCATGTATCAGCAGTAGGATAGTATTCTAATATCAATATACTATAAATAATTATAATTATAAGATAATATAAATAATATGGCACTCATTTATTGAACTCATTATATGCCAGGCCAACTCATTAAATCCTCACAAAGCCTCACTGGTCTATGTGAAATATTCACATTTTCTTCATTTGACAGATACAGAAATGGAGACACAGAGAATTTAAACGTGAGCCCCAAATCACAGATGGAACCATATCATGAACCCAGCTGACCAACTCCATAGCCTATATTTTTAACCCTTACAACCTATTGCACATACATGCATTAGAACATATTTTTGAGACATTAGCAGCCCATAGGTCCTCTTTAAAGTGAAAAGGGAAAATAGGACAAGCTCTTCAGTGCTCTTTAATCTCCAGCTAATATGTGTGTCTTTCCAAGTTTGCTTGATTTGCTCTGCTAATCTTTTTTTTTGCCAATGCTCCTAGACTCTATATTTTGTCTCCACAATTGATAATGTCTCTCCTCTGGTGAGGTTCACCTGAATACCCAAAAGGTTCAAAAAGTGAGTCCTTCGTGATTTGAAGACCTAGAATACATAGAATGCGTTGTTACTGGTCTCTTTGCTAAACGTTGTTTTCTTTTCCTCCATTCCTTCCTAGGCAAGCTCAACAAATGTTTATTAATCAATTTGGATTCTTCTAGTGCATGTCCATTGCAGGCTATACTCAGAAATTCAAGTGCCAGCTATTCTGTGTCTGGTTTACCTTTGTTTCTTTTCTTCATGTTCTGTTTTCTACAAGATATCTTTAGAAATTTCAGTTTCCTCAGTAAGCTTGCAGAAGTGAAATGAGGTACAACTCAAATCTATACATTGTGCTTCTTGTTTGCAGACCTTCTAAGAAAAGCTTAGTGATGGGAGATATTGAAAGAACTGTGATTGAGGGATATCTGGAAATTGTCAACAAATGTCCATATAATCCTATCTCCCATACCAAAGGTAATTGAGAATTGACTTTAGGGTACCAGTTGTCCTGTGAGCTTTCACAGAAATAACTTTGCAATCTTAAAAAAAAAAATTGTGCAGAGCACTGAAATTGAAAAATCATAAGTGTTCATTTTTGATGACAGCTAGACACTGTCAGTTAGAAAAAGAGCATCTTAAAAGATTGAGATTAGTTGACCTCATCATCTGAAGGATAATTTACTTTTGCTTTTTTTAATATGACATTTATTGTTAAGTTGATGATTTCTGCTCAGTTAGATGATACTATAGTGTTTCATTTAGAGTTTCTTTTCAAGTCTTATATTTTCAGTTCCACATTCAAAATGAGATTAATAATCAGAGGGAAGCACAGTGCAGATGCCTTTCTGGTCCTCCTCTGGGGCAAATGTGCCTCAGAAAAATGTTTTGTTTTTTTTTTATCACCAAAGATATTTATGATGAATTTGTATTGGAATTAAAATAGGAGAATGAGACTATGACCCTTTGTTTAGCAGTCAGAAGACATTAGACTGTTGACACAAAGGAGGAAGCAAATAATTTGGGGTTATGTTGTTTATTTGAATCCCAGGTGATTACACAGAAGGGTTCATACAGTAAAAAAGGTTATATAAAACTACTGAGAAAGTCAGAGTACAAGGCCATAAAGTACAAAAATAGTCAGAAATAAAATCAGTATATAGAAATCCATTTCATATACCTCTGCACTTGTAAGAGTTAGGGTGCCCACTTGCTTCTAAGCTTTCTAACTCTCCAAAAAAAAGATCAGAGCATCTTAGATAACAGTGTGATACTTATTATTTCCAATAAAAAAAATTAACTGCTTATTTAGGAGAAACACATCTTTCATTATGCTAAGACCAAAAAGAGATGTTTGCCAAGGTTCTCATAAGAAACCTTTAAGCTTTATATGGTAGACATTTTCCACAGAAGCATCTTTACAGAGATAGCTAACAAGTTTCATATGGCTAGGTCTTATATTTCAGTATAAGCCTATGTTCTGAGAAACAGTATTTCCTCTTTTGTGATGATGGTTATAACAGCTTTCGTCAGAACATTGCTTCATGTCTTATTGTACCACCAAGAGTTTTTAAATAGAAAAATATTTTCCATCTTGTATGGCCTACACTGAACTGCCTGCAAAATCAGGGGTGTTAGCCCCTGAGAACACACAACTTTGGTTTGATTCTCACTGAGTTTCTCAAAGTGTTTTCGTAATGACGTGGCCTAGAAATACGGCAGCCTGAGTTCTACTATTATGCCTATAAAGATGAATGTGGATTTTGTGAGATCAACACAGGATTCACCTCCACTCTGCAGTGTAGCTCCTGGGCCCCTTTTCATCCCTACCTTCTTATGCATTTGTATGGCTGAAAGAAGCCTGCCGAAAAAGGAATTGCAAGGACTAAGGTGAGGCTTACACTGATGCTGGGTAGCCTTGACTTCAGGATATCCTTGTAGTTTGAATGTTGAATACAGAGAGTACTACCATTTTAGTGTATGTGTGATTGTGAGATGGCTTTCTACAAAGTGCCATGCTCTGGGCTGAGTACTGAAGAGATGGTAATACATGAGAGATACACATCCCATTTCCAAAGATGATCAGACTTATCTGCAAATAAATAAAGCACAGAGAAGTATGGGATAGGTGTCACTTTACTGGTATAAACAAATTGATGTAGACATTGGAAAGAGAAAGATCATCACCACTGAAACTGATAAACGTAGTCTCCATGAAGGAAAAAGTATTTAACAGAGCTATGAGGCAGTTATTCTCAAACTGTACACAAAAAGCAAAATCAATTATGGAAATGAAAAAAAAAAAATCCCATTTCAGTCCTCCACCCACAGAAAGTCAAATTTACTATACTTTGACTGAGGTTCCAAAGTCACAGATATAAATAAGTTAGGTAACATTTCTGTGCTGCTCTAACAGGGGCAGCAGTCTTGTCGGAAGGCAAGGGGATTTGTCTTTGGCTTGTTTACCGTATTACCTATATTAAACAGAAAAACTGTCAGCTTATGGTCTATGTCCCAGTTGAGAGCTGAGAGTAAGGTGACTGATAGTCTGATGGTGCTTTGCCAAAGGAGTCCACTGGTAAATTTAAGCTAGCCCTTGACACTTCTTCTTATTCTATGTTAAGTGCCTTGCCATTCTATATGCAGGAGTTGAGAAGTTATTTAACAGACGGCAGGGTGTTCATTAAAGTAAAATATTTAAGCAGAGGAGTGATATTATTAGATCTACATCCAGATTTTTTTTCCCTAAATGTACCCACTGATGTATTGATTTTTCAGAATAGACTCCCTCTCAAGGGTACTGTTTTGCACCCTACCCCCAAAAACAGTTAATAGTGATTTACTGTAAAATACAGACAATAAATCTGATAATATACATCTGTACTTAGATACCAATCACCTCAGAAACCACTTCCTATCAAAACACGTTTAGCCTCCCAAATTGGTTAAAATTCAGGCAGACCAAAATCTCCACTGGTTATTGGAAGAAGAGAAGCCACACACAGGCTTGTCATCTTATAGAGGGACCTTCATAAAGACAGAACCTTAAGTAAGGTAAGCCTGGCTCTTCAGAGCTAATACAAACTACGTGAACCTCCGTTATACACAAATGTACCACCAACCATGTAAACCAGTCACATCAGAGATTAAATTATATGAGAGATGTCATTTAATATAGAAAAATGCTGGAATATTCACTTTTTAGGCTCATTTGATCAAGATCTTTACCACCAGCCCCAATACACAGTATATCCGAAGAGAAGGAAGCCTGTGCTTTTTCTACTTTAAATGATTATTAAAGGGCTGATTTTCACCCACAGGATTTGTTCACCCAGCCAGCATACTAACATACTCTTTCAGTCAGCGAGTCCTTTATTCTTAACATTACTGTTTTACTTAAGAGATAATGTCAAAGGAATTGAACGTTGTGACTGGATAATGGTCTCCTGCTGCAAGATAAATGCTTAGGCATTTATTGAAAATAAATGTTGGAATGTAGCCAAGACATTTATTTTTAAAGTAGAAAACTATTTTCTAGTCACAACTTTCAGTGCCAGAGGCATTATAGCTATCTTGCCAAATGATTTTTTAAGTAAATTGAGATCACCCTAAGAGAGCAACAGAATACCTAATTTGCTCTCACCTATATAACACATAACATTCTGTTTTCTTTTCTACAGATACCAAATCAAATTCAAATATGCTATTTGTTTGGTGGGGAACATTGCAAAAGTGCATTAACAATATATTCAATCAACTCTCCAGCTTGATTGTACAGACTTGGATTTTGCTTTTTTAAACCAAGTAAATTTGAATATGCATGCTAAAACAGAAGTATAAAATTTTGTGATGCATTATTGAAACCTGTTTTGCCACTTTATAGGCAGAAATGGTTGCTGATATCCTTATGATGTGTTTGAAAGGTACGTAAGCAGTAATTTAGGGAGCTTTAAGCAGCAATGCTAATGAGCTAGGATCCAAGATAATGATGATTTTGATTCTTCAAATCACTGTGGAGTGCCTTCATAGAGTGAGAGCAGGAGAAGTCAGTTTCAGCAAACACTACGCACACTGTCCTCGGTGTTAAGATTCAAAAGGGTACTATTGTAACCTGGCTAGTTATTAATGGAATTTAGATACGCCGTGAATCACATCGTCACCCTTTTCCCCAATACCTGATGCTATGTATTTAACAGTCTAGTGATATAAAGTAACTCCATAGATATTGCCTGTTTTTTTTCTTTGTCTGTAATAGCTAAAGAAAAATGAAAATGTATAGCTGAAACAGGCTTAACAGAAACACAACCTCTGTATCAGTGTAAACAGTAAGGGCCACTTAGCAAATGATTTTACCCTAAGGATGAAAAAGAAAATTTAAAAAAATAATTTTAATATAACGTTGAAGTAACAGAAATTGTTATTCTTCATTTTGAAGATTGTGTTATGAGAGTGCCATCTAGGATAAACACACACACACACATATATAAAATGTATATATATGTAAAACACATATATAAAATGTTTATATATGTAAAACACATATATACACATATGTATGTATGTTTTACACATTTATCCTAGAATGCCATCTAGATGCCGTTTACACATGTATCCTAGAATACATATTTATGTAAATCATATATAAAACATATATATGTATATATAAAGAGAGAATATATTCCTCTGAAGCGTAAAAAGTGAAAGGTTTGCAGAGAGACAGATAGATACATAAATAATATATGTGATAGGAGTTCATTTGTAAAATAAAATCGTAATCATTTTTTGACCCATTCATGAAGGGCACTTATGTTCAGATTAAAGGATGAAAAAAGAAATGGTAAAATGCTATAAATAAAGAACATAATTAGACACAGTTAAAGAGCACAGAGTTCTTTATATGTGTCCATATATACTTAAGAACAACCAGAGTTACACACTTTAACTGTGAATTTTAAGTGACTTTAAAGAAGTCTTCCATCTTTTCAAATTTTAGAAATAAGCATCACTAATTAATAAGTACTTACATTATAGACTTGTTTAATTGTCTTCGTAATTATTTTTTTTAATTTTTATGGTAATAATTTTGTGTAGTTTTTACACCTCTCTCTTTAATTTTTAGTTGTTTTTCTTTAAATTACTTCTTAAGATCAAACTTTATTATATGTCGTGATCATTGACTCTCCCATATTGCTATTTGATTGTAAGCTTATATCTGCTATGTAATATTCGTATTCTTTTTTGAATGTGTGGGGGAAACTTTTCTTTCATTAAAAATGTCATCTATATAGAATATATGTATGTGTGTGTGTGTGTGTGTATATAAACAAATTGCTGTACACCTGAAACTGACACAACATTGTAAATCAACTGTACTTCAATTTTAAAAAAATGTAATCTACATAGTCATCATGTAAGTAGCACACTGGACTCTTTCAGCCACCTCAGGAGATTATAGCTAAGGAGATAGAGTCTACATTTCAGATTCATTTTTAAGTAGTTTATTTTCTACCTCTGCTCTGGGAAGTTAGAGTAGTCCATGGCTATGTACAAGGGAGCTTCCAGAACATAGCCCCTCTTCTAGCCTTTGCAAGAGCAGAACTTCCTTTGCGTGTTGAACTTTCACCTAAATGTATACTTCAAGAAAGTGTTCCATTGGTAATATTATGGATGGATTAGTGGGTACAGAAATACACTGAAATATGATAAATCTGCTAGAGAAATAGTAGAAAAACTTATATAATGTTTTATGTACCAAATACTTTATATTTATTAACGTGCCTAAACCTTACAAGAACCTTCTGAGGTAGGTTTCATTATTATTCCCATTTTATAGAGGAGAAAGCAGACAGACCGAGAGTTTAAGTAACTTACCAAGATCCTACAACTGAAAAGTATCAGGTTTGGGATTTGCATCTACATACTGTGCCTCCAGAATCTATGATTATTTTAGCCAGATGGGATGACTCTGGGGAGGATAAGTTATGGTGCAAATTCTAAAATAGAGCAGCACTTCTAAGGGAACATTTTTTAAATATAATGAAAGTATTAAAAATAAATTTTGTGAGGAAATTTGGAATTCAGCATTGCAGTGCAAGGTGCATTCCTGGTGAGTGACTCCCTGGCTGTGACTTAGACTTAAGCATTTGCCTCCATGAGTCTGCCCAAGACTCACACTGCTCAGCTTCGCAAAGAACTAGAGCAGCAACCACAGAAGGGACATGTGCAGAGGAGGCGGATTGAACTCAGGGAGGTAGCTTTGGATTAGATAATATATTATTACTGAAATAACTGAATTCAGCATTTAAATGTTTAAGAAAAAATGTATCTCTAAATGCAAGCTCTTATCATTACTGAAAAATATCCATATGGTCACCCACATGAAATTAGTTCTGTAAAATTCCGCTTTGTAAGTCAAGATCTCAAGAGACTTCTTGATGAACTGCTTTCCTCTCTGGGACATCGGTAGATGCTTGCAATTCCTGGCGGGTGGCTGCTCAATTTACCAACTCCAAGTATATGAATCCTAGAGCATAATTTTGTCCCTTATCTTGTATCCCCCACCAGTCCCCCAAGTAGTTATTAGTAATAAAGTAGTTTTTACAGAATATCCACTGGCTTTCTTGATAATTCTTACAATGATTTTTCTCATTGATAAAATTAACAAAATACATTCGTTGTCCCTTATAAACAATAATCACATGTGCACCTCATTTTTTTTCCTAAGTAGGGTGTGTTTAAAATTTTTTTTGTTCAGTAATATTTTGCTTCTTGAATAAAACGTAAAACTTTATCAGTTTAAAAAATACTGGATGCATTCAGATCATTAGCCCTATTTTGGGTTGTAGCTACCATACACAATGTTTAACTTCTTCACTTTTTAAAAGTTAAGCTGGTTTTCAGGATATAAAAACATTGTTGTTTGGAGATCTTTCCTCTATCTAGTTCTGTGAATTTTAGAGATGAAAACAAATGGAATACAACCATCACAGTGTTCTCTCTCTCTCTCTCTCGTTACATACATACACGTGTGTGTGTGTATACACATATTATAAACACATATATGTATATATACGTATTTTGTTCATTAAAGTCAGTTAACTTTCTTCATAAAAGTTATTAGGATCAGTTGCCAATGTGATAAAATAGTCTTCATAAAATTAATGTACTTAATTGAGAGGTGGGCATTTTTGTGCTTGGCTATCTAGGAGATATTTATAGCAC